>NW_006290675.1:1727132-1751073 GCF_000327345.1 Myotis davidii | reverse complement strand
CATCCCCCGAGGGGCCCCAGCTGTGAGAGGGCGCTGGCCGGGCTGAGGGATTCCCCCACCACCCCCACAGGCACAAATTTTTGTGCACCGGGCCTCTAGTATGTACATTATAAAAAGGCTATAATTGTTCAGTGTTCTTAAAAGCCTTTTAGACATACAAAGCCTCTTTGAACACCCTGTCATTATTTTTCTTTTACTATATTTATTTCAGAAGTCATACCCAGTGATGTCACTGAGGGCAGAGTATTGACAGTTCTCATTCATGGAGGGCCTGCCCTTGCCAGTATGCTGACAGACTATTTTCCCCACAGAATGCATTTCAATCTTATTTCAAATTTAAACATTTTGGGGCAATATTCCAATTGTTTCTTCTTTGTACAAAAGGTTAAAGTAAGTGGCTATATTTTCCTGCATCGAACAGAAATGAATGAGCAGACTGGTGGTTTTGGTGTTTATTAATTTCAAATGTAAATTGTCATGTTTTGCTTTTAAGAACTTTTTCCTGCATTTTCCAAGGCCTTGCCTGGCCTTTGTGAATAGCAAGTATCATAGGAATGGGATAGAAAAAATAAACAAGTTTGATAGGCACACATAATATGTTAGGTACTTTAAAAACAGCCTGCCATAAAAGGATATCTGAAACTGAGTCTGAGTTTGAACAGAAAATATAATGTACCAGATAACTTGGTGCATTAGATTTTCTGTTTCAAATTCTGTGTGTGTGTGTGTGTGTGTGTGTGTGTGTATATGTATGTATGTATTTATGTACATATATATTCTTAATCATGAATAAAACTTACTTTGGATACTCTATGATCTTTTTTGCCCTCCCAGCTAGAAACAGTCTCTCCACTATAGTCTTAGAACATTGTATGTGCACCTTGATGTAGTATCAGTATCTATATTTTCATAAATTCCTGCATATGATGTAGGATATATTATGTCTGGAGAACAGCTTGGTGGTATGTGTGGGAAACACCTCCCCTCCAGTGGAATTGAGTCCAGAATCTAATTTAGAGACATATACACAAATGATAATAGTGTAATAATGGTAACCACATATTGAACCCACTGAGGAAGATAAAACTAACACACCCACCCCTCTTGCCTCAGGGTAAGAGACTGTTCCACACAGAGAAGAAATGTGAACTAAAAGCATGAAGTGACTGGTTTATAAAGCAGAAAGCAGCTTGTGCTTTTATATAGCCGTGGGAAAGAGATGACCATACTCATAAACCACAAATATACACTATAGCTAGAATAGTTGTCTGCAAACCTGATTTGTGTACTATTGGCAGAATATTTAGACTTTGAAAGTATATAAACAACTGGTAAGTATTAAGGGATTTATTTTGAAATCCTTAATTCACTAAATCTGTTTTCATAAAACCAATGTGCTTTAGAAAGCACCTATTTTTAAGGTCCCATGGTGGAAAATCAGGGCATTTTGGCCTGTGTGGGATGTTCTAAATTTCAATGTATTGTGAAATGGGGCAGAGGGAATGATGACAATTCTCATATAAAGACTTTGCTGCTTCTCTTATTAGACTTCCTAAAAATATATTACTCCTGAGAGAGAATAAGAAAGAAATATGGAAGCCAAAAAAGTTTATTTTCTCCTGGTGACAAATCCATGGCAAGGTTGTGTGCCTTGTCCATCCATTTAGAATGAGATTTTCCAAGACTTGTATAAAGCAGGGAGTAAATACTTCATCTCTGAGAAGCATGTCCTCTCTGCAGTCTTATTAAGAAAATGCTTGAGGAGAACTCTCACACATCAATGTCTTCCATTTTTGTATAATATTAAGCATGAAAAAGTAAAAAAATCCTACTGTTATTTCTGACAGACCAATTTACATACTCAAAAAACTTATAAAAGATGTTATTTCATGCTTGAAATATTCCTGAACATTATTTCAGACTCATTCAAATATAGTTTCATTAAAGTGTGCCAAGAGATTTATTGAAAGCTATAAATCCCTTCTAGTTTTTCATTCAAATGAAAATTTTCTGCTCATTGTTACTTGTCAAACATTTTGCTGCTGCTTTACTCATTCAAACTGAATGCATATTAGATGTAGATTAGCTTAACCTGAACGTTGTGGATTCTATTGTAACTCACACATATAATACATTATTAACAATTGAATGGTATTTATACATATACTTGTAGGACAAATTCAATGTAAGGCATAATGTCCTTAACTTTGGAAAATGTGTTTTATTTCATTACTAGAGGCCCGGTGCACAAAAATTTGTGCACTCAGGGGGTAGAGGGGGGTCCCTCAGCCTGGCCTGTGCCCTCTCACAGTCTGGGACCCCTCGGGAGATAACGCCCTGCTGTCTTAGGCCTGCTCCCAGGTGGCAGAGGGCAGGCCCAATCCCTAAGTGCAGCCCCTGGTTGGGCTCAGAGCAGGGCGGATTGGGGAGTTGGGGCGCCGCCCCCTGTCAGGCACAGAGCAGGGCGGATTGGGAGGTTGTGATGCCACCCTCAGTCATGCTCAGGGTAGGGACGATTGGGGGTTGGGGCCCCGCCCCCTGTCACACTCAAGGCAGGGTTGATGGGGAGGTTGCGGAGCCACCCCCTGTCACATACAGAGCAGGGCCAATCAGGGGGTTGGGGTGCCGCCACTCTCACACTCATGGCAGGGCCGATGGGGAGGTTATGGCTCTACCCTGTCACACACAGAGCAGGGCCCGTGGAGGGCGGGGGCGTTGGGGCGCCGCACCCTGTTACACACACAGCCGCAGGGTGATCAGAGGTTGGGGAGCTCCCCTGTATCAGGCACAGAGCAGGGCTGATCAGGAGGTTGGGGCGTCTTCCCGTCACGAACAGAGTAGGGCAGATAGGGAGGTTGTGGCCCCGTCACACACACAGCCGCAGGGCGATCAGGGGGTTTGGGCACTGCCCCCTGTCACGCTGATACCAGTGCTGGGAGGCCTCTCGGCTCCGCTGATCCCGGTGCTGGGAGGCATATTACCCTTTTACTATATAGGGTAGAGGCCTGGTGCATGGGTGGGGCTGGCTGGTTTTCCCTGAAGGGTGTCCTGGACCAGGGTGGGGGTCCCCACTGGGGTGCCTGGCCAGCCTGGGTGAGGGGCTGAGGGCTGTTTTCAGGCTGGCGGGTTACGGAAGCTCCCAACCGCCCCTTTTTTTCTTTTTTTCTTTTTTTAAATTCTGGGCCAGCTTTAGCTCTGAGGCTCCAGCTCTTAGGCCTCTGCTGCTGAAAGTAGGTAATCGAAACAATGTATAACTCCAGCTCTGACTCCAGCTCTGAGATCCCAGCTCGCTGAAAGCTCGTTTCTGGGTTTTTTTTTTAGCTTCTATATTTGTTAAAATGTTTCAATCTGCAGGCTCAGAGGCCTGCAAGGCAGCTGGGGAACGTTGGTTTCCTCCATCACTGAAGCAAGCAAGCCTTAGGTTAGTTTCAAGCTGCCTGGCTACCAGCGGCCATCTTGGCTGACAGTTCATTTGCATATCTCGCTGATTAGCCAATGGGAAGGGTAGCAGTCATACACCAATTACCATGTTTCTCTTTTATTATATAGGATGACTAATTGCTCCCTCTTGAACACTGATATAATGTTTAAATTCTGTCAAAGTATGTTTATAAGCATAATGGTTTTTAACCATGAAATGGTATTTAAAATCTAGCTAAAGATAATAATACATAAGTGTCTACATTGCTGGCCTATGTGGCATACTTTCATAACTTCTTTCTGGATGATCTAGAACAGGGGTGGGCAAACTTTTTGACTCAAGGGCCACAATGGGTTCTTAAACTGGGCTGGAGGGCCGGAACAAAAGCATGGATGGAGCGTTTGTGTGAACTAATATAAATTCAAAGTAAACATCATTACATAAAAGGGTACGGTCTCTTTTTTTTTTAGTTTTATTCATTTCAAACAGGCTGGATTTGGCCCGCGGGCCATAGTTTGCCCACAACTGATCTAGAATATTAAAATTTGGCCTGAATATATGGCACTAGCCATCTGGAAAGCTTTGGAAACAGCTGATGAGACGATTTTAAAGGAGCTAACTTATGGAAATGACACTGGTGGGTACATGTTTCAATAATAGTTTGGTTTGCAATAGTGATTTTGATAAGCATTGTCTCCATTCACAATTTTACCTCAGCTCCCATTTTCTTTTGAAATTCCAATGAGCCGGTCCATGCCACCAATGACATCCAGTGGTCAAGTCTCTGTCCTTAAGCCACCTGACTTATCAGTAGCATTTGTGAATATGAACACACTCTCCTGAATATACTTTCTTTATCTGACTTTCTGACCTCACTCTTGGTTTTTCTTCTGCCTCACAGGTTATTTCTTCTTAATATACTTTATGAAGTTCTCTTTTTCTTCTAAACCTCTAAATATTTGAGGTTTATCTAATACTCATCTTTTCCCCTCACCTGCTCTTCAATTAACAGCAAATCCTGAATGTCTATATTTTCAAAATACATCCCAAATCTGACTTCTCTGTCACCACTATGTCACATCAGTCCATGTTACCATATCTCTCACCTGCACTAAATAACTCCAAAATAGGTATCTGTTTTCTCTATTGTTATGCAATAAACTATTCTCAATAAAGCAGCCAGAATAATCCTTTCAAATATATTATGTGACTCAGATGCTTGAAACCCTTCATCTAAATTCACATGTAGAATAAAATCCACGCCCATGTCTCCTAGGCTGTGATAATCTTTCTGACCCCTTTTCATGTCACCTCTTCATGTCCGCCGCCACTCTGGCTTTCCTGCTGTACCTTAACTTCCCTGTACACACCACACTCCCACCTCAGAGCCTTCTTACTTGCTCTCTCAATGACCATCCTTTCTCAAATGACACACACCATCACTGCTCTTCAACTACCCTGGTATATTTTCTCTGCATAGTACATAGTGATCATTGAAATTCTAGCATAAATCTATATGCTCATTGTCTACCTCCCCTAACTAGAATGTTGGCTCCACGAAGATGGCAACTTTGCCTCTTTTCCACCCTGGTGTATCCTCAGCATGTGCAAAATGTCAGGCATGAGTTATTTGTTAGATAAATGAAATGATGAAGTGAATTGCAGAATAAAGCAATAATCCCACTATAGTCTGCTATGATCAAAATTAGGCAGAGTATTTTGTTTAATATTTAGCACCATATTTTAAGGACATTGGCCAAGTAGAACCAGAGGAACTGACAATAATGGTGGTAGAGGTTGAATTGTGCTGCCTCTTCCCCCAGAAATATGTTGAAGTTCTGCCACCCAGTACCTTAAAATGTAGCCTTATTTGGAAAAAGTGTTGTAGCAGATGTAATTAGTTAACATGAGGTCATATTAGAATAGGCTGGGCTCCTAAGCCAATAAAATTGGTGTTCTTATAAGAAGACAGCTACATACACGCACACACATGCAATGCCATGTAATGATGAAGGCAGAGATTGGAGTGATGCAGCTGCAAGCCTAGGAACACCAAAGATTTCTAGCAAACCACCATAAGCTAGGAAGAGGCAAGGAAGGATTCCCTACAGGTTTCAGAGAAATTGATTTTGGACAACTAGCCTCTAGGACTGTGAGACAAATTTCTTTTAAAAAATATTTTTATTGATTTTAGAGAGAGAGGAGGAGAGGGGGAGAGTGGGAGGGAAGGAGAAAATGATAAATCAATCAGTTGCCTCCTGCACACACCCTGACCAGGGAAAAAGCCCACAACCTGGGCATGTGTCCTAAGAATCAAATCAGCAACCCTCCTGTGCAAGGGAGGACGCTCAATCAACTAAGATACACTGGCCAGGGCACAAATTTCTCTTGTTTTAACTCACCCAGTTTGCTGCACTGTGTTATAGCAGCCCTAGAAAATTAATGCACATGGTAAGTCTAGAAAATAATGTATTTTTTAGGAATAGATATTTCTTAGAAAAAAAGAATGCTTTCCTGAGGAGTCTGATTATGAACAAACATGAAAAAACAACTTTCAATGTATTGGTAGGGCATTACACAGAAGAAAACGTATATTTATTTAAGTAGCTTTGGAGGACATAACTTGGGTTATACTACATTAACTGGGGTCATATTCAGAGTTCTAAAATATTAGATAGTCTGGGTTTACAGCTTGAGAAAGAGGAAGCCAGTATGTCTGGCCACATCTGGTGAACAGTCAGAGATGTAAATGGGAGCTTAGAATTCTGTTGGCAAAGAACTCAACAGTATGTTGCTGAAGTTCAAACACTTCTGTACATTTCTGGCCAGCTCTCAGGGTGGAACCAAAAGAGTCTGTGTTAGGACTGTACTGAAGAGCTTCCAAGAAAAAAAAAACTTAAGAAAAAGCATCAGTCACTCTGAAAGTACATTAGTTAAGGTTCAAGCAGAGTAGTAGAACTGCTATGAGCAATATGGAGTAAGGGGATGCTATGGGGATGAGACCTAATACAACTCTGAGATCTGGTGAAGAAAACTATGAAAAAATGTTGCTTCCATGTCTGGTGGTAGGCTGGGTCTTATTGTAGGCCAGAAGGATCAGAAGTTAGAAGTTGTATCAAAATACAACATGAAACGTGAAACAAGGGAGCATGAGGATAAACTAAAACTTGAAACCCATAGTAACAAACTAAAATCACAAGGTCAAAATTTAACCCATGACTACCTCTCATTACTTCTAACCTCAGCCATACGGGAGATCTTCAGAAGTTGCTGCCCTTCATCACAGAGCAATACACGGACATCCTATAATCAGAGAGGCCGGAGAAAATCTGGCAGGGGTTGGACACACAGCTGGGAGCTGAGTGAGACACTAGCCCCTCAACTATTCCCTGGCACCAAATTTTATGGGGTGTCAAAAACTAAGTAATCAATATAAATGATATTTTAATGCAATATACTTAATGCAGTATTTTAAAAATAAAAAGTAGTGCAAAAATCTGTGATGAACAGAATATCAAAATTTTAAATAAAGACAGGGGTAAGGCTTGTGAGGTGGAGTCATGCCAAGGTAGGGTCAAATCCTGCATTTTAACAGCATAAATGTTAATAGTGTACATGATTGGTGATACAGCAGGACTTTTTTTTTTTCCCAAGAGAACCCAGTCTCTCTTTCAAAGACCTCTATTTAATAGAATTGGCCTAAGTTTAGGGATTTGTTGAAAGGATTCAGTTCTTATTTCTGTTTACCAAACTAAAGACTGGTCTGAATCAATTAACCAAGACCAACAAATCCTTGTGGTTCAAACCACTCTACACACTGCTCCTCTGCTGCCTTGTACATTAAGTAACCATGCCCAACCTATCTCTGGCAATTTACTGCCACAACATGGTTCCTAGCATTCTGGGATCCTATTTTCTCCACTGATATCAGGCCTTAAGTTTGAGTACAGCAGTTCCCACTGTCTTTTTTTGCTTATCAACAATAGCTGTGACAGAGCTCTTCAATGATGCTCTTTTATTATCACCTATTGTAAATAGTGTTTTTCCCAATTATATTCCTAAATTCTATATCTACTCTTCCTTTTTTCTGATTTATTTTAATTCATTCATTTTTATTGTGGTTGTTAGTCTATTGAAACTTACTTGTATTGCCTTAATTTTTGTTTGTTTGTCCTATTTCTATATTTTTGACTACACAGGAATCAGCACCCCTAACCTCAACATTGTTCAAGAGTCACTGTATATGGAGAGAGTGAGAGAGAAGTATGTGTAAAAAGAGACGTATTAGAAGATATTGGCTCATGCCACTCTGGGGGCCTATGCTAGAGCTGCCTACAACAATCACAAGCTCCATTTGTGCAGTTATAATTATTAGCCCTAGAACTAGGACTCTGCTTACTGCCCTCACTTTTTATTCTTTCTTATTGGTTTATTCCAATAGCTATTGACCACAGATTATTTCCACTAAAGCCATTGCTTTTTATGTCCATTGTAGATGTTTCTATTCACTGTGACAGCTTTCAAGCAAATTTGGAGTAACCATTCACCCCCCTCCCCATATATTTGAGCTCCCCAGATATATTTCACAACTAAGTCAGATCGCATCACTTTTCTGCTTACAATCTCCAAGGGTTTCCCATTTCACTAAGAGTTAAAGCCAAAGTCATTACATCTTACAATGCCCTATGTAATCTGGCTTCTCACTACCTGTGAGGCCTCATCTCTTACCACCTTTTACCCCTACCGCTGCTTTATAATCACGCATGCCTCTTTGCTGTTCCTCTAACATCAAGTACAGTTCCACCTTAAGACAATGAACTTGGTCCTCTTTTTATGAGGACACACTTATCTCAGATATCAATCTCTCAGTTAATTCAAATCTCTGCTTGATTGCCACCATACAGAGGCCTTGCCAGGCTACGATGTATGACATAGCAACCTGTGCTCACTCTGGCACTATCTATTTTCCTTACCTTGCTTTACTTTCTTCATAGCATATAATATACTCTGACATGTTGTATATTTGCCTGTTTTGTTTTCCATTTCTTCCAGTAGAAGCTAGGAATGGTACATTGCTTTGTCCACTGTTTATCTCCTGTACTTGTAATGGTACCCAACACTTAGTAGGTCCTCATTAAATATATGCTGAAAGACGGAATTCCTAAGGTATTTTGTATTATTCCTGTTCTGCTCAATATGCTAAGATTTGCACTGCAATCCACATTCAGACCTGATTCGTTCTATAACATTATGAGATCTTTGAGTAATGATATTATGCAAAACCTCAATATAAGCACATAAGAAATTAATAAACAAATGCATATTTTTACATAGAAACAAGATATATTTCTAGATAAGAACGAGTATGCTTAGCAGAATACTTAGCAGATTTCTGTGGAGAAATCAAATATACACAGAGACATTATCTCTATTTAGTTCACAACAATACTGAGTGACGAATAACTTGGGAAATATATTGAAAATTTGGGGACCTAAGCACTCTTCTTTTTCTTATGTGATTCATCTTACTCAGTAGCTAGAATGCCTATTTGAGTTAGTCTAGGATACTCTGACACCTGGTTTATAATGAATAATATAATTTAGAAGCAATAAGTTATAGGAGAAAGTAATAATTTTTCCAAATATTTTTCTCCAGGGAAGTTCTGGTTGTTAGTACTAGCCTGCGTTGATCTGAAGGCTTATTAAAAGAAAATGAGAGATTTGTAAATGGTTCTGTTTGTTTTAAGTAAGAGTAGGAATGCATCATTTTTATTCCCTAGGGAGAAAATATGCAGCAACTTGATTCTAATCTTTCCACTGCAGAGGCCAGCAGTAATTTCCTCATAAGCATTTCCATTCTTTTTCTCCAAGTCCTCTATTAAGTATTTTAACAGAAAAATATTCACTAAAAGAAACAGGAGAGTTACATGAATATAAAACAAAAGAGAATATTTAGGTTATTTGGGTTAGAAAGTAAATCAGTGTGAGCTACGTGATTTCTATTTTTAAAAAACTTACTGAGGTTTTCTTGGTGGTCTAATAAATAATCAGTTGAAAGAGTTTCATGGGAACATACACAAAAAAGTCTTCTCTATTATCAGGGTACTGTGATTGAGATATATCGATTAGATCAAGCATTGGTTTATTATATTACATACACTCTTACATATTTTGGTCTACCTCATCAATCATGAACTGACAGAGCCAGCCTATTTAAATTCACCTACAGGCGTGGTCTAATAAATAATCAGTTGAAAGAGTTTCATGGGAACATACACAAAAAAGTCTTCTCTATTATCAGGGTACTGTGATTGAGATATATCGATTAGATCAAGCATTGGTTTATTATATTACATACACTCTTACATATTTTGGTCTACCTCATCAATCATGAACTGACAGAGCCAGCCTATTTAAATTCACCTACAACTACTGTGACTTTGTTACTGCACTCAAGGGGTTCACTGCTTGGGATGTTCTATTCAAGGACAAGATATGGCTGCCATTAGGTAGTTTCAGTTAGTTGTAATAAGTAAAGGAGACAGGGTATTCACAGCCAATGCTCTGTCTCCTGAAGGGAGGCTTAGCCATTGCTTATATACACTATTTGATTTCTTCTTTGTAGTTGGCTAAGCTTATCCTGTCAAACTCAAGCTCATCTGGTTGCACTATGTCTATAAAATACATTTTAGTATTTAGCAAGAATAGCATTTAGCAAGAACTGTCCAGACCTTGATATTCTTGTCCTACCTAGCAAATTTATACTAGCATTTTTGCTTTATGTGTTTCTGTGGTGTGCTAGTGAATAAAGATGTTATATTCTTATTGTGGATTGCATGTTTCATCATTTTAAAATGTCCTAATTTTCTTATTTAACATTTTGCCTTGAGTAAAACTCATCACCAAATCTATTACTTTGCTAAAAATTCAAATAAATACTTCATTCCATTAGTAACTATTTCTATATCTGGATATTTTTAATCTTCTATATTTAGTCCTAGTGCTACTCTGATAAACTGAAAACCCAGAACTAAATTATAAATTTAACCACTACAAACACATTTTAGATGAAATAGTAAAGAAAAAAGGGAAATTGATTAAATACATAAATATACAAATAGCAAAAACAAGCAATAAAAATACCATGGGTCCATTGTTATAGTTATTTCTTCAACTGGCCTTTAGATCATAGATGGTATTTATAACTTCCATGTTCCTTAGCTGATAGGGTTGAGTGATACAAACCCTTCTTCCGGTAGGGCTGAGCCTTGGGATTTTTTAAAAATTGTTGTTTGAAACTCCCATTACCATTTTCAACTGGATGCAGAAGTGCTAAGAAGCATCCCAGAGAAACTCCCGAGTTTCAGAAACTTCCTCTATTGTGTAATAACATCAATCATATTCACTCTGGGATCAGTCACCACAGATAGTCTATCAACTCCCTTCTTTATTCATTGCTTTAAGGGCAGGAGGAGCCCAATAGTCAACTGGCAGCATCAAGGTCAACTGAACCATTATGTTGTGCCCTTCTGAAAGCACTTCTGCCTTGAAAACCAAACATTCTAAATTAGCCAAAAACACAGATAGAGAGAATGAAAGCAAAATCTTTAAAGGAGGGTCATTACGAGAAATAATGAAAAGTACCATGCCCGTGGTGCCTATATTCTGACTAGAAAATGGTTCAGAGCACATAGGGCATCACCTAGATTAACACCTCAAATTTGCAAGTTATCACCCAGCTGGTGTCATACTGAAGTAATTTATTTTTTTATTTAATTTTTATTGTCTGAAGTTTTACATATGTCTTCTTTTTCCCCAATTGACCCCGCCCCCGAGCCATTCCCACCCCGAGCAAGCCCCCACCGCCCCAGTGTGAAGTAATTTATTGACCGCTGCACCATTTTATAATAAATTCTTTAAGTGTCACCCTATTTTTTCACCTTTTCACCATAAAATAGTTTCTTTGTTAAAAGGAATGTAAAAGATATGCAATATGGGAGATAATAAGGTAATCAGGGTCGTCTAAGGAAGACAAATCTATATCTAGAATAAATCTTTATTCTGCTGGAGGAACGTCTGCCCCATTCATACTGACATGTTGGCTTATAAAACCTCTTTAACCCGAGGAAAGAAGATCAGATTTAGATGATCGTCGGTGAAGAAACGCCAACGCTGTTGAGAATACCTGTGATTTCCATTTTTGCTCCTGTGGCCGCTTTTCTCATTAGCCCACTGAGCAAGCCGACACTGAGGGAAGGGGACAGGTCACCCAGATGGCCGCAGAATGTATCATTCTGGCCACCTGACGACTGAAAGCCTGGCCTGCAGCGGGTGCCCTTGGGGCGTGTTCCCAAAGGTCACACATTCTTATACTCTGAGCCCATTCCGAAGAGGCCATACTGAAAACGGGCTCAAATCTTGTTCCTGGTCCTCAAATCCTGTCCCTTCCAGTCATCTGACCACTCCATCCAAACTTTCGCCCCTGTTCCCGAGCCAGTATACACTCATATCCTTGCCATTTCGTTCCCCAGGCCGTGCCGATATGTTATCTAAAGACAGACGCCACAGGATGCAATGGCGTCCTCCCGGTCGCCCAGGGATACCCCTGGAGAACCCCACCGTTCACTCCTCACTGGTACTATCATACTGTGCTGACATACCTGCTCACCAGGCGCACGACTTCCTTGCTCAGCTCCGGGACCTTGAGAGGTGGGCACGGACGCGACGCGCCGAGGAAGAGGCGGCAGTGCTACGGGCGGAGATGCGCGCGCAGGCCGCTAACTGCTGGGCGCACGCATGCGCATGCGCAGTGCACGCTAGCTCAGCGGCCTAGGCCTACTGGGCGCCCGAGGCCTGAGGGGCCGCGGCCTGTCCAGGCCGCTGGATGGTGTCCCAGGTGGAGGGGCTCCCTTGCAATACAACCGGATCCTGAGGCTGCAAAGGTGACGACAGCTAGTCCCCACGTGGTCGTGCTGTTGCTGGACAGCGGCCTCTCCGGGAACCAGGACTCAGGCTGTCTCTGTCTGAGGAGTCGCTCCCACTAGCTTCAGTGTTGGCGCCATATCTGGCTTCAGGATGAATAGGAGTCTCGTCGGTGTTGGCCTAGACACTGGCAGACACCTCATTTCCCACAAGAGTCCCAGAGACTAAACTGGCCTCTTCCGAACCGCGTCTGGCCTGACTGGACCTGGCTTGGGTCTCAGTCCCTCTCGCTCCGGAGAGCGCGGCAGGGAGCGCATGCGCACTGGCTCTCTCGCTCCGTCTCCGGCTCCAGCGCTGCGACTACCCGGCCAGCCAGGGCTCCCAGGTGTCTCTCGCCCAGCTGAGCAAGGCTCTCCATTCCCCCAGCTCTGCCTTTATGGGCAGTAGGCAACATTCGGTGGGACGGGGACTGGACGCCTCCTGCGTCCCATGAACCCACGCCAGTGACTCGGACCGTCACGACTCTGTGTGTGTGTGTCCTTCCATTTTATTAATTTATTTATTTACTGTTGGCACTATTACAGATGTTCCCCTCCCCCCATCCACTTCCACCCAGCACGCCCCCCTCCCCATCTAGCCATCACCACACTGTTGTCTGTGTGGCTCTGCCTGTATGTTCTTTGGCTAATCTCTGCACCTTTCATCCAGCCTCCCCTCTGCCTCCCCTCTGACCTCTGCCAGTCAGTCCCCTGTATCCCGAACCCTTCCGGATCTCCCTCTCCGGAACCTTAAAGCACACGCATGCTCAGTACACACCTCTCGGATGACCGGGCCCTCTAGGCCGATGTGGCCAAGGCGGCTCTAAGCCCTTGAATATTGTCCTGGGTGGAGGCCGCCTCCCCGCCAGCATGATATGAAACTGCGACTGCAAAGGTGGCGATGGTCAGTCCCCATTGGAACCTTTTTGCAAACTACAAGAGAAGATATAAAATAAGGCAGGTACAAGCATCCTACCCATGAAACAACAGTAAGGGCTGTAAAAGTTGGAAGAAAATACCCAGGGTGGTGATATTGGTCCATCTGACTACATGTGTCTCCAGAGTGGTAAGAAAATATAGGAGGTACTGTCACATAGTGGTTAAGATCGTGAGTTACAGACTGCCAGAGCAACCGCTTAATAGCTCAGTGATTGGGTTTGTTACCTCTATGAGCCTCCTATTTGTTAACTAAAAAATGGGAATACCCATGGTATATGTCTCAGAGGGTTGTGCTGAGGACTAAATGACATCCTATATAATAAAAGCCTAATATGCAAATCAACTGAAAGGCAGAATGGTGGTATAGCTGGTCCCTATAATGCTCACTGACCACCAGGGGGCAGATGCTCAATGCAGGAGTTGCCCCCAGCCTGCAGGCCCCGGGCCAGCCAAGGTGGGTGCCATCCGGAGCTCCCTCCTGCTCCCCCATCACCCGGCCAGTCGCCTCCTGCAGAGAGAAGTGACTGGCAGTAGGGTGATCGAGGGTTGGGGCCAGTCAGTGAGCGGATCAGTGCCGCGCCCCCCCCCCCCCCCCCCACTCCAATCACCTCCTGATCACCCTGCTGGTCACCCCACAGATCAGCCCTGATCACCAGCCAAGCCAAGGGACCCTACCCATGCACGAATTTCATACACCGGGCCTCTAGTAATATATAAAAACTTTTAGAACAGTATATAGCACAAGAAGAGTGGAGTAAATGTTAACTATTGTCATTTAGATTATAAGAAGAATCTTCTTCGAGATGCATGAATATATGTGAAAATTGGATTCTGCAGCCCATCTAGAGTCGACTAAAAATATCTACAATCCTATCTCTATGAAAATAATGAACATGTCAAAGAGATGGCACCTCAGGGAATTGGAGCTTGAGTTAATCACCTGTGAACATAATCTATTTACAATTTCAACCTATTTCTAGCTCAACATATCTTGAGAGGAATCTGAATGATCAGTTCTTAACAAAGTTGATAGAGAAAAGTATTTGCATTCTCTGAGAAGTAAACAAAACATATATTCAATCTCCAGTATTCTTTTATTCATGATTCTCAGAATTCAATAGAACGCAAACATATGAAGAAGGAGAACGATGTGACTCAAGAGAAACAGTCATTAGAAGCAGACTTGCAGATAGGCAAGCTATTGAAATTAACATGAACTTTAATACAATGTATGTTAAATAATTTAAAGGAAAGAATGGATATAATTTGTGATGAGATGAAACACTAAGAAAAAATAGAAACTCTAAAAAAAACTAGAAAATTTAGATCATAAAAATTCAATAACTGAAATCAAAATTCCAATGGTCTATCTTTTCTTTATATCATGTAATGCTCAATCTGCTCTTTATATCATGACCCAGTGATAGCTCATGGAAATGGAAGTTAAATCCAAATGAAATATCAGGCTTAATGAGTAAGACTTAATATGTACCAAAGACGTTGTAATGAAAAATCATTCTCATACAGTGCTGGTAGAAGTGTAAATAGAATAGTAAACCATTCTGAACAACCCTTTGCACATACTAATAAAATTAAACATACACCTATTCTGTGTTCTAGCAAATCTACTCCTTGGGTTAAATGGCCAAGATAAATAAGATCATGTAAACACAAAAAAGAATGCATAAGATTTAACAATAGCTCTAAATCAGAAACAATTCAAATGTCCACCATAGTTTAACTGATTTAAAAATTGTGATATAGTCAGACAATAGCATACTATAAAGCAGAGAAAAAGGATCATTGCTACATGTAAACACATGGATAAATCACAAAAACATTACGTTGAATGAAAGAAAATGTACTTACTATATGATTCTGCTTATAATAAAGAGAATGAAACTAAAACTAATTTATGGTGGTGGAGTTTAGGATGGTGGTTACCTCTGGGTGTATAGTTGGTTATTTACTAGAAAGTGTCATAGAAAACTACTTGGGGAAAAGGATATGTCTTGATTTGGGTGGAGTTAATATGTGTACACATATATAAAAATTCATCAAGCTGTATACTAAGATATGTGCATTTTACTGAATTCAAGTTACATTGCCAGAGCTAAAAGGAGGACACAATTTAGCATGGGCTATTCAAGCAAAATAGAATAGGGGTTTTCAGGATTATATAGATAAGTGAAAAAAATAAAAACAATAACAATATAGTAAATATGATGTGCTTAGAGATTATGAGAATACAGGATAATATCTATTAAGTGGCTTCTGGTACTGTAATTTTGAGGTCTCTTATTTAAAAATGCTTTAAATACTCTAGAATCCTAGTGCCTTTATTAGAATCCTTCATGCTCTACCTTCTGGTAATTTAATCTGTTTCTGTGTTCTTATTTGTAGAAAGGGCTAGATGGAGAATGTCTTGTCATTCTCCTTCTAGCCCTTGTTTACAGAATACATTCCAAAGTCCTTAGTATGGCAGTAAAGGTCTTCATTTGGCCTTTTTTTGGAGAAGATGATCCCTTGCCTGCTCTCTTTTGTGCACAAAAAAAATTTTGCAGATTCTGCTATACCTCCAATGAATTCCTCTCTGAGGCATTTCATGTGTCTTGCATTGGTTCTTTGCTCTTCTCCCTCTTTTGCTAGACTAGGACTTTCTTAATGGCGACAGCCCTATACTAATCAACGTCTAATGACCAGAAATTAGTGCCATGATGGGAGAAATGCTGTAGGCACACCAAAGCCATTTACTGAATGAATAGCTATTTAATTAATGAGAGAAAGTGGGGTGGGGGGAGAAAACACAGCTGTCTGAAATCATCAGAAATATTCATTCTTTACATCAATGTCTAACATGAAGAGCAGGAGAGCCAGCATCTGCCTCAGGGAAGACTGCCGAGAAGTAAAGATACAGCAAATAGCTTTTCGTTTATTACTTTTAGAGCAATAAGTAGCTATTTAGAGCCGTTCACCAAAGGTTACTTAAGAAAAAAAAGATGATGATGATAAAATGTGATGACCTTTAGGTTAAAAATTATTATTATTTACTGCAATGGAAAGGAGAAAGGAAAATTTTTTCCCCTAACATCCCAGTCTTGAAAATTAAAACTGTTGGATAACATAAATATTGAAAATGCATATAAATCGGACTATTTTGAATCATAAAAAAACACACACACACCAAAACACAAGGAAGAGAAGAGGGTCACAGATGACAAGCAAATAATGACAAGGTGAAAAATTGCAAGGTTCATTACAAAATATGTATACATTGTCTATTGGAGGAGTATCAATAATCTTGTTTGGTTGTAGGAAAATGTTAAACATGATTATATATATCATTCTTTTACATATATAGTTTCTTTTTTATTTTTTAGGTTATTTTATACAAAAATGCTGGGTTAAGTGCTAAGCTCTCCAGAGCACTTGAAAATTGCTGGAGAAGTAAAGCAACCAATTAAACATACTCTTAGGAGATTTAAGTTTCCTGTGTCAATTTAACACTTTTATTTCATCAAAACTCTTGATTGACATGTCTTCATGGCATGGCATCTGCAGCCTACAACAAACCCTTTGTGAAACTGACAGGCAACTTTATCAAAGCGTTTAGCGAAGTGCCGTTCAGACCTACTTTCCATGAGTGCATCTGCCTTCTTCTTGAGGAAAATAATAATAAAAAAGGCAACTCTATTCTTTTTTTATGGTTAAGCACATAATTTTGTTCGTTTCACTTTGTCTCATATTGAGATTGACATTTCAAACTTTGAAGATTTTAATTCCCAGTTTTCAAGAGAGGAAGAGTTGAAGCAATTTTCTAAGCATATTGAATGCATAATAGATTTTAAGAAGCCATGCATTTTTAAAAATTATTTCCATTGAGAGGTAGAGTGCAATTCCCTCTCTTCGGTGACTTGCTTGATAAATGGAATTTGTCAGAGTTCTGAAGCTGGGTTATAAGGAGCCTGCTTCCAGGCTGTCTTGGTCTCAGAATGTTTGTTCTTGGAGCCCTGAGCTGCTTTGTAAAACTCTCGACTGTCCTGGGGCAACCACACATTGAGAAGCCCAAGTCACAGTAAGAGGGCTCTGGAAGATGAGACAGCAGGCGGAGAGTGAGGACCAAGAGCCTCACAGCCCCAGATGTGTGAGTGCAGACACCAGAGTGAGGACCAGGAGCCTCACAGCCCCAGATGTGTGAGTGCAGACACCAGAGTGAGGACCAGGAGCACCACAGCTCCAGATGTGTGAGTGCAGACACCAGAGTGAGCACCAGGAGCCCCATAGCTCCAGATGTGTGAGTGCAGACACCACCTTGGAAGTGGATCCTCCAGCCCCAGCCACCCCACCAGATGCCATGGGAATCAGCTGAGTCCTTCCCATATTCCTGACCCACAAAATCATGAACAATAAAAATGTTTGTTTTAAGCGGCTACATTTTTGGATTAGCTGGTTATGCAGCAATAGTTAACCAGAACAAATGTGAATCTACTGAAAATTTAAAATACATTTGTAAGATCAACCTTGCTTTCTATCTCTACCTCAGCTTCAGTAGAGCCTTTGGATACATAATAAAATAATTTACTAAATTATAAAGGCAAGATAAGTTATTCAATTTGTATGTAATAAGGTCACTCAGAAAATGTTCAACTAAAACATAACTTTTATTTTTATTATAGAAATAACAGCAATAATAAAAAATTGATATATTTCACACCCATCCTTAATTTTCCCCTGAACATTAATAAAGTGTCAGCATTTCCAGCTACCTAAAAATGTCTGGAGAACAGCGTGTGCCTTTTGACCTGGCTGAGCATTGATGAGAGAAGAGAACATTAAGTTTATAAAAACAAGTGTTTCTGCATTAGTGGATGCATCAATCTGTCAGGAGGAAACCTTTTATTTCGGGGATAAGTTAAAGAAAATTATAAGGCTGAAATTCCATTTCAATGGAAAATAAGACTTTAATATCTAAACTTTCATTTGAGGTGAAGTAGTTTTATTTGTTTTGTGTTTATTTGTTTGTTTACTTATAAGTGTAGACATACAAAACATCACTACCTAAACAATAAAATTCCAATGAATAGCTCTAGATTGCAAAGTGAAACATGAGAGAAGGAATACCTTTATGTACAAGTGAACATTATTTTTTTCAGGAGAAAGTTTCTATGAGTTTTCTAGATAGAACCATTGAGGCAGACTTGAATTCCACACCTTTTTACAACAGTGTTATATTGCTTCTTTTAGTTTTTTGAATCAATATAGAAGTGGGCCTCGAAAACCTAATTGCATGAGTTATTGACAGGTAAGAGAACTGTGAGAAAAGGAGAAGTACACTCACCCTGAAAACCAAGGATTAACAGAAAACAAGACTTCTTTTTTTAATCTTCACCCAAGGATATTGTTTTTCTCTACTGATTTAACAACAACAACAAAATAAGAGTGGAAGGGAGGGAGGCAGAGAAGGAAGAGAGAGAGAGAGAGAGAGAGAGAGAGAGAGATCAATTGGTTGCCTCCTGCACTTGCCCCAACTGGAATGGGGATTGATTCTGTAACCCAGATATGGGCCCTTGACTGGGAATTGAACTATGACCTCTAACCATTGAGCACACCAGCCAGGGCAAAAATAAGACATTTTGAAATGGAGACTAAGAGAAAATACAGTTAATTCCCAACCTCTATGGAAAGCTGGTTTCATGCTGCAGACACTGCCACAACATGTCCTATATGTACTGTCAAGCCATTAAGAGGTGGTCTTAAGGGCAACTACACTGGAGTTTCAGGAGACAATGTTCCATGAATATTTTCATGCTTCTTCATGGTCAGAGCTTTCTGAGCTAACAACCTGGATTCAAAGATGAATGAGCAGCAAGCACACCTTGGAAGTTAAGTGCAGATTCCCTAGTGAGAGATTTACAGATTTATCTCTCCTGCAACCATTTGTTTAGATTACAGCAGTAATGGTTCTAGAGACCTTGCTCTCTCCTCTCTAATATCTATTCATATTAGAAAAATAAGGTCTTCCCTTCTCCTGAGGAGACAGCTATGCCAGGCATCATAAGAAAGCTCTGAGATTCATAATTTCAGAGTTTCTCTTCTGTGATACTGCCCCCCACCCCTTACATACACCAGGTACTACTGGACTTCAATGCATCACTCTGTAGGGGCCTGGAGCATGGGAAACCAATGCAGGATGTTCTGTAAGAAAACAATCAGCCTGTTGCTAAGCCAGGAACTTCATGTTTTCTATCAGGACAACATTGACATAGATATAAAAACCTAACAGGACTATGGTCTAGGCAGCCGTGGGCAAACTACGGCCCGTTTGAAACAAATAAAACTAAAAAAAAAAAAAAAGACCATACCCTTTTATGTAATGATGTTTACTTTGAACTTATATTAGTTCACACAAACACTCCATCCATGCTTTTGTTCTGGCCCTCCGGTCCAGTTTAAGAACCTATTGTAGCGCTCGAGTCAAAAAGTTTGCCCACCCCTGGTCTATGGGGTAAAATCCCCCAGCCCTGTAGTGAAAGCTATGTTGTTGGGGGTTTAGACTTCACCAGTCTGTTTAATCAGCTTTTTATTCTTATTCTTTTTCTATAATCTCCAAAAAATACAATATTTTAATAAAGGCAGTGCTATTTGTTGAGAAATATTATTAAAGATAAAAATTAAGCATTTTTTAAAAAATAGAATTGCATAAGTATTTTAGCTAGACCCCAAACTCTGTGCAATACTAGAATTTGAGTGCTAGGGGAGGAAAATTATTTCTCTCACTTTTATAAAACTAGAGGTCCAGTGCTCCAATTTGTGCACAGGTGGGGTTTGGCCAGCTGGGGGGAGGGGACATGTGGGGTTGGCCGGCTGGCCCTGCACCCTATTGGGGTTGGGGGACCTTCGGGGATGGGGCAGGCCAAGGGGAGGGGCTGCGGGCCCTTGGTGGGCTGGCCCTGCCCCTGATCAGGGTGGAGAGGGCCAATCTAGTCCCCTTGTCGAACTCCTGGTTGAACTCCTGGTTGAACTCCTGGTCGAGGGGACAATTTTCATATTAGCCTTTTATTTTATAGGAGGATGAATGAGATTGTTGGGAATAGGGTGCAGATTTTTCCAACTCTACATCTCTAATCTTGGCACAGTGCCTTGTTTTAGTGCATTCTGAGGACACTTTAGTGGAGGTGAATATAGGAGTAGTTACTTTTAAGACTCAGTTTGTATGCTGTGTGGCTTCTGGGACCAGAGACCCAGCCTCAAATCACATATATTCAGTGTAATAATGAAACTAAAATAAATAACCTATACTCTATAATCTGACCATATTTAATATGTCCATCATGAAGGCATGCTGTCACAATAGCAGAATAATGGTTTGCCTGGAGGCTATAATAAGAAGGAGAAAAGGCATTCTAGCAGTGCCTCCATCATTTTAGGGAGACTGGCACACTAGCATTTTCTGGGATACCTGCTGCTAGTAAAGAAGCCAGAGCTGGTATGGAGTTAGCGAAAGTCAAGGTGAAAGTCATGTATCAAACAATTTGTTTTTGTATAATCCAATTCTCTCTCATTCATACATACATGTATGATGGATATAACATATCAATTAGCCATTTGTCATTTGCTGTGGTCACTTTTTCAATTGATTACTTAAATACACTGCCTTCATGTACTACTTTTCCAGTTTACTTGCAAAGTACACATAGTTGCAAAGTTTAAATAGTTGACTTAAAAAAAAAAACACACCGGTGTAACTGGAGAGAGATCATCACACTGCTGACTTCTGATTATTTTTATTCTCTTTTTGTCTTTTTAGCATAATCATTAGATTCACATTTATAAGAATACTCGAGGTCCGGTGTACGAAATTTGTGCATGAGTAGAGTCCCTAGGCCTGGTTGGCGATCAGGGCCAATCGGCGCCTTTCTTCCCCCTATTGCCGGCTAGGGCCTTCCTTTGTTCTGTCCACCACTGGTGGTCAGCGCATGTCATAGTGAGCAGTCGCACTCCCAGGTGGTTGAACTCCCGAGGGGACAATTTGCACATTAGCTTTTTATAATATAGGATCATTTTTTTTTAAAAAAAAATAATTGCTCTTGCAAAGAATGCAAAAGGAAGTTTTTAATTTGCCCTGGTTAATAGTCTACAAAATGTAGTTTAATAAATTCTGAAGGTGAAATAGGCCACAATATTTTGCTTTCTATAAACTAGTGGATTCATGCACACTAACAATAGACAGTTTATTCAAACAGCACTCATGACTGAAGCAGGACTATAGTAACATAATACTGAGTGGCCTACAATTTCCTATAGTAATGGAAGGGTGAGTACTGCCTTCTAGGATAAAGGCACATGGTCCAGGCAGGTCACTCCCTTGGAGAATAGTCATCTCTGCTCCTTTTGTCTCAGGCAAAGGCTCCTCTGACTCTCAGCCCCCAGAGCTTGATGGCAGTATGGCTTAAAGTCATCATCCATTTTCATGAACTCCAAACCTGTGCTTACCAGACAACCTTTCCCCCTAAAGTTTACTTTTAAGAAGGCTTTGGATACTGAATATATATATATCACCAGCCAATATGCCTTTGTGAATTAATGAGCAGCTGTTATCTTTGTATTGAGGACCAAACTGGAATTCTGTGCTTTGTAAGATTTTCTGATACACAACAATCATTTCAAAATCTGCTCAAAACCCCTAGATAAGGGGTCCCTATGCCTGCAAGGGTCACTGATAGATCCCAGAGCTGTTCAGATTCAACAGAAGTGAAGACTCTCTTAAGTCATAGTCTTTGATCTGTAACTTCAAACACAGGAGAGATTTTGAGAGCATGAATTAGGTGATAGTACAGTGACACCAGAGACATGGTTTACTTTCATATTTTTGAAGGGAAAAAACAACTTTTAAAGGGCCTCCCTGCCAGAATTGTGCAGAGTAAGCAGAAGAAAGAGAGAAGCATTCGTATCCTTAGTATCCTTGCTGATATCCTGAAGGAGATATTTTAAAATTGTTTTTATTGAGCATTTTAGAGAGAGAGGAAGGAAGAGGGATAACATCGATAAGAAACATTATCGATCTGCTGCCTCCTGCATGGCCCCTACTGGGGATTGAGCCTGAAACTTGGGCATGTGCCCTGATTGGAAATAGAACCAGTGACCTCTTGGTTCCTGGGTTGACACTCAACCGCTGAGCCACACTGGCTGGGCCTGAAAGAGACTTATATTTTGGGGTTCAGGTTTCTTGCTTTGTTATTATTATAGGGGGGGTGTATTTCCCCCCTTACATTGCCTAGTATATGAAAAATATTCAGCTTATACTAAAAGATGAAAAATTTGCTGATGAATGGGTAGAGGACTGAAAGGGGTAAAATGATCAGGACCCTGAATATGATGAATCTAGAAATCTATAGAACTAAAATACATGAAAAAAAGGTGAACTAAGAAAGAAGAGAGATTAAGGAGGGTAGTCGATGGAGAAGACAAATAGGTAGAGGAGGAAAGATGAGCTGAGCCCGAACAGCCCAGATAAGTGATGTCCTGGTGATTTCTAAAACAATGTCCTATGTGTGTGTGTTTTTTTAACCATGTTAAAAACACCACCACCACCAAAACTACATTTGGTTCAATGGAAAGCAAAAAGAGGATAGTACTATGCATCTTTGGTCTATTTTGAGATGAAATATATTTTTCAAGAAATGCTTAAAATGTTATTTTATTAACTATCCACTGAAAGAATTTTAAAATAGGCATACAAGATTACACTTTCTGAAGATGCTGAAGAAATCAATCAGAATGAGAAATGATTTGGCTAACTGCCATGGAGGACAAGAGAAACAAAGGACCACAGGTCACAGTTCCTGATTTAGGAACATGTTCCCACTGAGAGAAAGAGGTACTAGTATCACAAAGGTCAAGGAATAAAGAGAATTCAAAAATATCTATAAAAGTACAGAAGGAGGAAGCGACTCATTTCCATGGACTTTTCTCTTAAAAGACTGCAATTTCCTTGCAGTTCATTTTCTGCAAAAAAATTTAAAGCTGAAATTTCCTTTCTGAGAATGCCCAGAGAAATAATACCTGTAACTGACTCACTACTGGATTTACAAAAATATATTACCAGCAGGGATCTCATGTTATTTTATTTATTTATTTAGAGGGAGAGGGAGAGGGAAAAGGAGAGAGAGAGGGAAAGGAAGAAACATTGATCAGTTGGCTCCTGTACACACCCCGACCAGGAATGGAAGCAATAACCCAGGTATGTGCCCTGACCAGGAATCAAACGTGCTACCATTTTGGTGCGTGGGACGATTCTTCAAGTCACACCATTCAGGGCACTACTGGGTTTTTTAAAGCCAAAAATATAGTTATAATTGTCCCAAAATATCTCTTGTTTAAAAAAATGACTGACATTTTCCTATATGTGTCATAGTAAACAATTATTTCATTAAACAATCCTATATAATAAAAGAGAAAAATGGTAATTGGCGTACGACTGATACCCTTTTCATTGGCTAATCAGCGAGATATGCAAATTAACTGCCAACTCAGATGGCAGTTAACCACCAAAAAAGATGGCGGCTAATTTGCATATTGCAGGCAGGATGGTACAGCGTCATCCGAGAGCGGTGGGGGTGTG
>NW_006290675.1:1719340-1725420 GCF_000327345.1 Myotis davidii | reverse complement strand
CGGGCCGGCAGGGGAGAGCAGTTAGGGGGATCAAGCCAGCAGGGGAGAGCAGTTAGGACAATCAGGCTGGCACGGGAGAGCAGTTAGAGGGGTCAGGACAGCAGGGAGAGCAGTTAGGGAGAGCAGGCCGGCAGGCAGGTGAGCAGTTAGGAGCCAGTGGTCCCAGATTGCAAGAGGGATGTCCGGCTGCCAGTTAGGGGGATCGCAGGTATCGAACCCAAACCAGCAGTCAGACATCCCCCAAGGGTTCCCCGATTAGAGAGGGTGCAGGTTGGGCTGAGGGAACCATCCCTCCCCCCGCCCCCCGTGCACGAATTTCGTGCACCGGGCCACTAGTCCTATATAATAAAAGGCTAATATGCAAATTGACTGAATGATGGAACTACTGGTCACTTCAATGAGCACTGACCACCAGGGGGCAGACACTCAATGCAGGAGCTGCCCCCTGGTGGTCAGTGCACTTCCTCAGCCAGAAGCCGGGCTCACAGCTGGTGAGCACAGCATCGGTGGCAGGAGCCTCTCCCACCTCCGTGGCAGTCGGTCAACCCCCGAGAGCTCCTGGACGCCACCTCAGCAGCAGTGCTAAGGATGTCCGACTACCATCAGTTGGACATCCCCCGAGGGCTCCCGGACTGCGAGAGGGTGCAGGCCAGGCTGAGGGACCTCCTGAGTACATGAATTTCGTGCACCAGGCCTCTAGTAATAATAATAAAATTAAAACATTTAGGAGCTATTTGAAAACAATGAAGCATACATTTTAGAAGCACAAACGAATATGTTTGATACACTTATTTATATTTATTTAAGAAGTATGTTCAGAGAATTATGCAATTTTAAAAGCATATGTAAATGAAAGCAATTTTACTCCAAAATGCAGGGGTTGGCAAAAGTAGGTTTATAACTGTGAGTATGTGAAACAGAATTTATTCTTGTATTATTATTTATTAATTATTGTATTTCCCATACAAACAACTGTAAACCTACTTTTGCCCACCCCAGTATATGCATTCTGTGGTTTTAAAGTCTTTCTTTGAGATATTTGTTCTACCATCTGTCTCTATTTCATAATATCCTACTTCTCTCCATTAAGATGTTTTGATGTGACCAAATTATGAAGTGTGGCATTATGGACAATCCGTCACTTGGTGTGGATTGATGCTACCAAGGCAGGGTTTGAACAAAATGAGATGTTACCCTGGCATACTGTCTCAAATTAGGCATTAGAGTATGTTTGTTAAGTGAAGGAACTAAGGAAGAAGGGAGCAAGAGAGTGAGGGAGAAAGGATGGAAGAAAATGTTTCTGCCAGAACCATTCTGCCATCACTGACATGATACCTGTGCAAATGCATCTCAATCTTGTTCAAAGAGTACCTTAAGTGATCTTTGAGGTGGGAAAACAGAGGGATACACAGTCTATCCTGCCTCACTTATTGTTTCTGAAAAAAGTCTGTGTCTGGACTAAGATGGATCTGTGTTTGTGTCCCAGCTCAAACCCAGATATTTTCATTTTGGAGAACAAAATGTATCTGTCATCCATTTTGCTCATCTGTAAAATGGGGATAATGATACCTACTTTAGAGTCGAAGCTCAATGGAGACAATGTTTCCCCAGGAACAGTGCAGAGCAAGTAAGCACTTAATGAACAATAGCTGATTTGCTGTTGTAATGATGATTCAAATAACAAAAAAGTCATTCTGCCTTTTCCCCTTCCTTACTAAAATGTGTTTGTTTGTTTTTTAATATGAACTGACAAATGGGATAAGTGTTTGAAGACAAAAGGACCCTTCCTGAATTAACTGCCCATTAAACAGAGTAAAACAAAGTCGTATATTTTTGATATTTATTTTATATATTTAAATGCCATTTAACAAAGGAAAATCAACCAAAAAAATGAGTTCGCGTGTCACCTCTGACACATGTGTCAGAGGTTCGCCATCACTGGTCTAAGGGCAAGCATAAAAGCAAAGGAGCAATGATGGTTCCTTTCCCTTCTGAGCCCTTTCGGAGCTCTTCGTCTTCTTTGAAGAATTCTGATTGTCTTGCATAGAATATGAAAATATGAACATATAGATATAGAGAAAACAGTGATAATTGTATAAATCATATACATAATTGTTCTGTATCCTGAAGTTGCATAGAATAATAGCTTACCAAATAAATTATAAAATATCTTTCATTATAAATTTAGTTTCTGAAAGCAAAATAGCTTCTAAGAATATACATTTAGATTTACTCATGACATATCTTTTCCTTTAAATAAGTGAATAATTCAGTAAATATTTTGATGCAATGTGTTGTTGTTTTTATGAAAGTACAAGCCTGCATTTATTGTTAAACAGATTGATTGAGAAATGGGAAGTACTTGAAGAGGATCAAAGGGTTTCAAAATTCTCTGCCTTCTGTTTCTAAATGAAATACTCAAGAGGCTCTGTAAGATCCCTGCCCCTGGGATTCCAGTTGGCTAACAAGGAGAAATAAATTCCAGCATACTTTAAATAGACCAGGGTTGCTAACAAAAAAGACCTGAAAAATTTAGGTTAACTTCAGCCTTCAAGTCATGATTTATACAGTGGCAACTTCTCAAAACCAATACTAGAAACTTACAGTCTAAAACTTGCATATTTTGCTGCAAGTCATTCCTAAGTGTGGGAGAGAGAGAAGAATCCACTAGCAGAGAAAATGAAAAGATTTAAAAAGCAGACACACAATGCAATGCCTTCCCCCCTCATTTTCTTAGTGGTATGCCTTTAACATTTTACTCATTACCTATTAAAGATTGTCCTTTTAGAAATAGGTATTGGAGCCACTTTGGTGGGTACAAGAGGAAAAGGGAAATAAACTTGCAGCTGATTGTGGTGACTGAATATTTACAAGATTAGATACAGAAAGTGATTCACCCTAGGTTGTGGTATTTATTTTCATTTTTATGTGAACTGGTAGCTCTGAGTCATTTTTGACGGATAATTCCAGAACCCAGATAGGTTCATACTTCTAAATTTGAAATTCACCTTAGATTCTATTTTGCATATACATGAACTTTCCCCCAGGTGGATAAAGTAAGAAAATGTGCATTTGTGGGAATTTAGGGGACAAGAGTCGGGATAGAACTCAGAAAGAGATGGAGAACACCCAGAGAAGGAGGCCGGAGAATGGTGCTTTCTGGTGACGCATATTTCAGTCTTAGAGTGTCTACTTGAGAGAATCATTCCTAAACACCTTGTAAGTAAATATTCCTTCATTGATTAATATTGCAGGTAACAGCAAGTATCCTATAGGAAAAATGCTCCTCTCTTTTTTCTGTTGAAGTCACTCTTTTTATAGGTCCATTTAAAATAAATTTTTATCCTTCTAATCTTATACTCACGAATTCCTTCAGAATTAATCCTATAAATAAAGACTGAAGTTGGGTTGAAATGGAACAAAACTCAATCATCTCAGCTTTTATACCAACCTGTAAACTAACACATATGGATTGAATTCGATTGAAATAAAATCCTGAATGGAGTAGAATTTCAAATATGGTGCAGACCTTGGCAGCTTCGGACATAGAGAAGAAGAGGGAAATGGGTGCATGTCAAATTGGCTGCAATACGAGAATACGCCGGCATCTTTGTGCCAGTGCCAGGTGGTCTGCTGCTTGCTTCAGATATGACTGTATTACCACCTGGGGGCACCATCGTGCCTACCATCTGTCAGGGCAATCTTGGCAGTGTGGCGGGTGCCCCAGCGAGACTGTGGGCACACAGAGGCAGAGCTGCACTGACATATTCCACGATGCCATCCTACTGCTCCTGTTGCTACTGCTCACAAATGGAAATTCTAGGCTTCTGGACACAGACAGACAGACTACCTTTCCTGTATGATTGACAATGACTAGGATGCTAATAAAAGGGGAGATGGGGAAGGCAGGCAAGTCAGCAGCACCTAGAACTGGTAACATGTCCCCCCTTTAGTGTTCCACTCATCCCATAATCACCATGATCACAGGCTGCCTCCCGAACAGATATGTCTTCAGTGATTCCCATTGTACCCGCTTACCTGTGGGGATACGTCCAGACCCCCAGTGGATGCCTGAAACCATAAATAGTACAGAACCATATATAAACTATGTGTTTTTCCCATAAATACATACCTATGATCAAATTTAATTTATAAATTAGACACAATGACAAATAACAATAATTAATACAATAAAATTATGACAATATAGTGTTATAAGACTTATGTGAATGTGGTCTCTCAAAATAGGTTATTGTACTGTACTCACCCTTTTTCTTCTTGTGATGATGTGAGATGATACAATGTCACGTGATGAGATGCAGAGAGGTGAATGAGGTAGCACTGAGTCACAGGCATGCACCGCTTAACCAATGTAGTCTCAGTCTCTCTCTCTCTCCCTCTCTTTCCCCGCCCCCCAACCCCCCCTCTCTCCAAACTGGCAGGGGTTTCTTTTTCCTTCTTCACAGTTTCAAGGGTAGGAGAGTCGTTCTTACCTCAGAGCTCAGCAACCTCAGCATGCCACTCTCTTATTAAGTAGAGAACTTTCACCTGAAGGAAGCCCTTTTCGGCTTCTCCGTGGCATCTCTGAACTGCCAGCATCACTACTCTGTGCTTTGGCGTCGTTATGAAGCAAAGTAAAGGTGACTTGAACACTAGCACTGTAATACTGTGACAGCAGATCTGGTAACCAAGGGGGTTACCAGGAAAGTCCCAGGCGAGGTCTACAGCCTGGAGACGCTGGGCAAACGGGTGAGTCACGTGCTGGGCCAGACGGCGCTGGGCAGAGCGGGACTCGCGAGATTTCATCACTACTCAGCACAGTGTGCAATTTAAAACTTAGGAATCGCTTATTTCTGGAATTTTCCATTTAATATTTTCAGACTGAGGTTCGTAAGCAGAAAAGACACATGCTTTCTCCCCCTACCCTTTGTATAGACAAAATGTAGCACATACTGTTCTGAACTTTGATTTTCTTTCTTCACACAGTAAGATTAAAATTTGCATTGAAATAGATTTGAAAGTGATTGTTATAAATTGTTACCATTATTGGGAACTGGTTGACGGGAGGCCATGTAGCATTTGCCTTAGGGGTGGTAATCTCTTTTAGTGAAGACATTTTTGGGGCCCCCCAAAATAACATTGCTTAATATTACAACAGACATGATGGCACTCCCTGAACTGTCACATATAATCTTCATAATGTCATATTCATTAGAAAGGAAGTAATGGCACTTTTTGATGTTAAAAAACTTGACAGGTTCAACAATTCAGAATTGACGTCTGTTCTGGTCTTCACAAACCCTTCCTTTAATAGCTTATTTTTTACATAGCACGACTTAGCTCTGTTGCAGGTTTTATATTACTGAACAGTATATATGTTAGCATGCAGTAAAGATAGTTACTTGGGAGGATCTATTACTAAATAGAAATTATTAGTGATTTTATTAATGAAGAAATCAGGGTCTGCTCTTTTCTTTAACGTAGACAACTGAAATAACAGAGTTTTACAGAGGATTAACTATCAAGGCCTCCTTTAAAACACCCCAAGTTTTAGTCATGAGGCAGCTGCCCAGAGATGACATGGCATTCTCCCGTTATACCGGTGAAATTATACTAATGCAACAAGGGGATTCAGAGGTCTCATTTGAACCTACACACTGTACTGAAGTTAATACGGGTGTATTTAAGTACTAGTTTAAAATTTTGCATTATGATTTCCTGTGACTTTTTAAGCACTTGCACTATAATATTTCCTGACTGAAATTTTATTAGAATTACACTAGTAAAATTAAGAGTGTTTTTAAAATCTGTTTAGTATCTATTGCTCAAAATTCCTCTAAGGTTGAAAAGCAGCATAATGTGAACGCAACCTGAAGCAGAACATATGTACATTATTGACATTACCTTATTTAGTCAGCTATGGATGTTCTGTTTAATGTTCCCCAATAACAATTTCATCAGCCTTCAACATCATCTTATTGATCACCTGCTGTCCACTCAACACCACACTATCCATTTTACTTGCATTGTCCTTTTAAATTTATCCTTATGACAGGCCCCAGAGTATTGATTATTTTCTG
>NW_006290675.1:1714445-1719318 GCF_000327345.1 Myotis davidii | reverse complement strand
AACTCAACATAAGGAAGACAAACAAAGGAAAAAAAAAGTGCTCAGAATTCCAGATGCCAGTAGCAGCCCTTCTATATGGTCTCAGCCAGCTGACAGCACAAGCTGTCCACAATGAACACCACCGCGGAATTGCTTGACTATTTATGTCACTTCACCCATACAGAATTGGCTAAAGCAACTTTGTTAGAGCTGAGATAGTTCTAAATCTAAAAGTGGAGACCATTATGACTAGTGAATAGATGGGGAGTCACAGAAATGAAATACCCACATGTGGACTGGTAGTCCAACCAAGAGAATAAATGTTCACTGGAAAGGTAAATTACCAAGTTCCTCTGTTTTTCACATAAGAAAGCTGGAGCCCGTCTCTAGTCAGCAGCCTCATAGTTGTATTTTGAGATCGGCCCTGGGCAGTTCCTTCTTCCAGGAGGAAGCCCAGAAGATGAAGCCGTTTTCTAACTGCTGGTATTGGCCTGGGTGAGAGGCTATAGAGCCACCAGCCCCAGGGAGCCCTCACCTAGGACTGCCTTGTCCTGGAAGAAACAGCCCAAGCTAGACTTGAACCTAGAAAAACTTTGTGTCTCTCCTCTTTACCTCTTCCCACCCAAGAGAAGATCTGTTTAAGCAGGAAAAATATATCAATATGAGTCTCAAATAACCAGTTGACATCGGTAGCCCTATCTTGGCCACGGTGATGAGTTTTACATGGTAGAATGAAGGCACCAGTATACCTTACATTATGTAGCCGGCTACCTTTGTTTCCCTACCACCTGCTGCTTTCTCAGTCACTGCTTCTTTGTCCTCCAAAGTCATCGGAACCCAGTGTGCCTTACCCTAGGGATATCTCTACAAGGGGGCTGCTCTTACAATAGTCACCCCTTTATTTGGAGTTTTGCTTCCTGTGGTTTCAGGTTGATAACCAAGCTGAAGAGGTTGGGAAGGAATGCTTCTCCCGGACTGAAAATGATTGAACAAAGAAAGTGCTCATTTTAATCACTTACGAAGGCCAGATTTAAAGCATAATCGTACAAATAGCATGCCCATACTTTCTTATTAACTTTTCCAGACTGTGTAGCAAGCACATTTTGGTGACTATAAGAAATACATTGACTAAGACTAAAAGAAAACAACACAACTTTTTTCAGTGTTTTTGAAAAAGAATACTGTTATACCTGTGTTTTATTATAAATAACCAGGTTCTGTCATTTTTATCTTCTTGCCAGCAAATGAAAGACATTGTTTCATAAAGCTTCTAAAATGTACATGAATATTTAATTAAATCATATTTCCTTGAGAAAATAAAGTTCATTCGCATTTATAGCAGACAGTTGAGAGGAGTATATAATTTTCTTAAGACCAGGGTAGCCAGTACCGGTTGCTTGTGGAACAAAACTCCTCAATTTTTAAAACTTCTTTTTAAAAAATAAACATACAATCATAAGTGTTCATTTACTTTAAAAATTCTAAAGATGAAGAAAATTATTGTATATATATATTTAAGTCCTTGTATAAATTACAAAACTCAAGTTTATGTTACAGAGTCCCTTCCCCATAGGAAGCATAAAGCACTTTTGTGGTACCTTTCACCAGTAAATATTTGTATCACATTGAATTTGACACACAAAATAAAAGTTGATATTGCATCTGTAAGCCCCAAGTGAACATTCTTCTAAGCTGTCTCTCATGATGAATGAACTTCAAAAGTCATTTGATTGCCACAATTTAACTCAATCCCAGATAAAGATATATAAAAGTAATACGTATTGACTTCAGTAGAAATCTGAAAAATCAGTGAATTGCAGACTCTTCTTGCTTGAGGTCAACAAACACCCTTTGGAAGACAACCAAGAGTTGTTTAAGACCAGGACAACAAAATAAAATTATGACAATAATAATTATAATAATAAAAATAACAATCATAAAAATAAAAATAACACCACCAACAATGAGGTAAACTCCCCTTTAAAAAAGGCAATATGTGTTGCCTGGACTGTCAGGAGAGAGTTCGATTGTACCTGACACCCAAATGTTTTTCCAACCAGAGTTCAGCCAGTTGCATGGTTGAGGCAAAAGTGCTTGCCTTGGATCCTAAGCACATCTTATACTGCTTCGGGTCCAAGTTAGGGTCACAATGAACTGGGTGGAAAATATGCACCACTCCTACTTCTTGACTTCTGAAGGGCCTTAAGCCAGAGAGAATAACTTTATTGTAGAGATCTACATCTTCCAGTCCCCAGCCCTGTATTGAGGTATCAAATCCACCTGCACCCAGAAGATCACTTTTATAAATACAGGTGATTCCATATCCATAGTCTCTCCAAAATCCAGTCTTCTTTGAGAAGACAAAGTCATCATCACTGGGAGGCTTTCCCCCATGGGTTACCTTTGGATCATACTGGCTAAAGATGATGGGGTAGTATACCTGTTGTCCCTGAATTGTATTGTCTCTACATCGTTGGAGAAAGTCTCCTCTGAAGATCAAGTCAACATCACAGAATAGCAGCAAAGTATCATTGTCAAACTGGGAAGAAGCCATTTCAAGACCCAGGCCTCTGGAAAACTCTCCCTTCATGGGGATCAGGGTCATTTCTGCTCTCGGGTACTTGTTCTGATAGTCTTTTATCAGCTCAATATGCTTGCTGGAATCTGGGCCGGAATCCCCACTGAAAAGGATGATGACCAGCTTTACGTTCCGCTTTGGGATCAGACAAGTACTTTCAAAGCTCTCCATGAACCTCAAGAAAATGTCGTACCTTCCAACGAGAGGGACAAGAATGTGTATTTTCTTTTCATTGTGGCCTCCCACTTCTTTGACACCTTGAAAAGAGGATAATATCTTTAAAGAGTTAGAAATGAAGGAAAATGACTGAGTGTCGCGGTTAATACTCTCCACAAGACTGGTGACATCTAGCTCTTCAGTTTCCCTGAAGAAAGGCTTGCTGAACAGCTGCTGAAGGTAGGCGTGGCGTCTCACTGGCACGGTCAGTTTTCTCCCCTTGTGTCTTTTGTATAAGAGGAGTAAATCCAAAATGTACTCCACGCCATGCATAGGATCAACCCTGCGGTAGCCATACTGGATTTCCTTGAAGTCAATGACGCGACCCCTACTCTTGGCATTCTCATTGATCATCTCCATCACCTGTAGGACGGTGTCATCCAGTGCTGTTCTGAGGATGCTGCTGATGCTCTGTCGAGGAGGCTGGTTCTCCGACGCTGAGTAAAGGAGCTTTCCTGTCAGGAACTCCCATTCTATCACCTCATCCCTCTCCCGAGGCTGGAAGTGGTTGAAGGAAGGCATCACCCCCAGCTGCTGATCCTCTTTGCTCACTTCACTGTCGCTGAGCTTGCTCATCAGCGCCCTCTCGCGGTGGAGCTGGATCGTGCGGTAGCGAAGTTCGGAAATTTTGCGGCTCAGCATGTAATTATGAAGCCTGTATTGGTAGGCGGGCCTTTTGTTGGGATGAAGTGTGATGGCTGCGTGGATTTTGCTATTGTGAAGGTCTTGAATATAACCCTTTCGATTGTGCTCATAATTTTCATGGAACAGTTGCTGCATCTGAAAAGCAAAAGGAAGTCAGTATGTTAAATTTTGAAAGGAATAAAGCAATAAACTAAAACGTCAATTAAACGTCAATTAAATATTTAATAAAATATGGTATTTTGGAACAAGATGGCTCGTCAAATTTACATATAAAAATTTAACATAGTTTTTAATGTCAAATTCATATGCTCAAATACTGCAAACTAACCTGTCAATTCATATGCATACTTCCAACTAACCTCTAGTTATATATTTTGAAGTAAAGGATCTTTGTCCCTTTACTCATTCTGAAATCACCCTAAAGTATCCAAGAAAACAAGAATTTAATATATCCATAACCCTATAATGGATAACACTGCGGGAGAGGCACAGTGGAGAGAATGGATTTTCCAAAATATGGTGGTGGTGGTGGTTGTGGGGGTACAACTGAGTTGTGAACCCAATGTCCTGTTGCTTGGAATGACAATATCACCCTCCCAAAGCTGAAGTAAATTTTATTTAGTATCCTGATATACCATTTTTATAGAATAAGCTCTTGGTAAAGTAAGGTGGGACAGAAACTACATCGATCTATGCTACTGATTTGAAGGGTCATATCCAAAATTAGACATGCTTGACATCATTATGTACCAGAAAGTCTCTCTGTTAGTCTAGAACAAGCTCACTACTTCAGGTAAATGAGGGAAAGGTAGAATTAGGAGATCACACTTCAAACTGCCTATACCAATCAATAAAGAGTTCTCCATCACACCCAATTAAGATAAATACTTAAGAAGGAGGTAAAGGAAGAGAAGGAGAAATCTGTGACTATATTAATGAATAAGGAGAAAAGAAATACTTCAAACTTAAGAATACATATCCAAAGCAAGTAACAGTTATCGATCAATCAAATAGACAATACAACCTCCATAAGAAAGAACTCAAGGAATGGAGAAATGAGCTTAAAGAAGATAATAAAACCACTGATAGTTACATTACAAGGAGCATAAAAAGAGATTTGTGGCAAACACAGGAAGAAGAAACTTAAGAAAATTTATCAAAATAATAGAAATATAAGAGAGGTTAAAAGTTTGGATATATATATCTGTGTGTAAGTACATATACATCATACACATACACACATACATATACATATACACAACATATATCTCTCTATATATTTAATATAGATTTAAAAGTTTGTATACCTATTTAATACTATTAAATATATGCTAAAGGAGATAAAAATATGTGTATAATATATGTCTGAGGGACATACTATCCTTAAAATAAAAGCAGATATATGTGTGCAATTAGGCCAAGAGAAAAACAAAATAAACTAAACAAATAAAACCC
>NW_006290675.1:1655750-1714375 GCF_000327345.1 Myotis davidii | reverse complement strand
ACTCCTCCCATAGAAAGGTGCGGTCTGTGTCCCTTCCTCTTAAATCTGGGTGCCTCTGTGACTACTTTAACTAGCAGGCCACAGAAGTGACACTGTGCCAGTTTCCAGATTAGCGACTTCTGTCTTTTGGCGCTGTCACTCTGCAGAAGCCAGCTGCTAAGTAAAAAGTCTGAGCTAGTTTCCCTGTTGCTGGCGAGGTCCTTCAGTAAAAGGTATTATAGCAGAATCCTCGTTCCAATCCCAGAGTCAGAGAAGAAGTTGTCAGTATCTCTTTTTAACACATTAAAGAAGTTCCTTTCCAGTTCTAGTTTGCCAAGAGTTTTTTTTTTTATCATGAATGAATTTTAATATTGAGCAAATTTTTTTTCTCCACCCATTGAGAAGATTTTGGGATTTTTTTCCCCTGTACTGGTGATTTGCACTGGTTGATTTCGAGTATGAAACCACCTTTTATTCCTTGACTAAACTCATCATGATCCCGATATATTATCCTCTTAACATATGGCTGGAATATATTTACAATGTTTGTTTAGTATATACTGTGAGATATCAACTCTCCCTAATTGGTATAGAGATTCAGTGCAGTTCTGGTACAAAATTCATCATAAAAAGTTGCTGTGAATATTAACAAGTTGATTCTGAAATTTATATAGAAGTGAAAAGTTAAGGATACTCAGAATAATCTTTAAAAAAATATATACTACAGATAAAAAGTTAGTATGATATTGGTACAAGGATAAATAGAACAAAGGACCAAAATAATCCATAAACAAATGTACACATGACTTAGGACTTATCATTTGACTTATAACAAATATGTCACTGAAGAATGAAGAAAGGGTGGTCTTTTCAGTAAACAGTACAAGGTCACTTGAATATTCATATGGAAGCTAATAAAAACTGAGCCCCTACATTCCACAATTTTAAAAAATCCATCTCAGATGAATTGTTAATCTATCAAAGGCAAAATAATTCAATTTCTAAAAGTTAACATGAGAAAATATCTGTATGACTTTTGGTTAGGTGAAGATTTCTTATATATGACACAAGGTACTAATCATAAAAACAGATTGATAAATCAGGCTGCATTAAAATTAAGAGCGCCGTTCCTCAAAAACACCACTAAGAGATAATAAAAGGAGCCCAACTGGCATGGCTCAGTGGTTGAGCATTGACCTATGAACCAGAAGGTCACGGTTTGATTCCAGGTGAGGGTACATGCCCAGGTTGTAGGCTCAATCGCCATTGGGGGGTGTACAGGAGGCAGCCAATTGATGATTCACTTTCATCATCGATGTCTCTATCTCTCCCTTCCTCTCTGAAATAATTATTAAAAAAAAAGAGAGAGATCATAAAGGGAAAACTAGACAGGGGGAAAACATTTTTAATATGTCTTACCAAAAAGGACTAAAACCCAGAATATGTAATGAACCCATACAAATTAGTAAGAAAGAAGGAGAAACCCAATTAAAAATGAGAAAAAAATCTGAATGAGCACTTCATAAACGATAATATGCAAATACCCAATAAACATACAAATACATTCCCTAGTTCATTCATCATTAGAGTAATGCAATTTAAAGTCACAATGAGATAACATTATGGACTTAAAAGAATGCCTACAATGGAACATACTGATAATGCACTATCAAGATTTGGAACTTTCATATGTGGTTGGTGAGAATGGAACTTGGTTCAACCACTGTGGAAAACTGAATCAACTAAAATGACCATATACATCCTGAAACTCAGTTATTCTACTCTTAGATATATGTCTGATAAAAGTGCATACATTCATACACCTAAACATATATAAGAATTTTCATATAACACTATTCAAAATACCCTCAAGCTGAAAGCAACCCAATTGTACGTCAAGAGTAGAATAGATAAATGTAATATATTCATTTAATAGAAAACAATACATCCATTTTAAAAAGTGAAACACTATGATTCACAACAATGTGGGCAAATCTCACAAACAAGTGAAAGAAGCCATATACAAAGAAATACATTTGCTTGATTCTATTTATATGATAGTCAGAAACAGGTCAAGCTAACCTATGCAATTAGCTATTAGAACAGTGATCAAAGATCAAGAGAGGGAGCTGGGAGCTATAGAGTGCTGTTACTGTTGATCTAGGTCATCGTCATCAAAGGTATGCATTCAATTTGTGAACATTCATTGAACTGTTACTTAAGATGTTTGTCTGTTATACTCCACTTAATAAAATACTTTATTGTAAAAGTATACATATACATGCATGTGGAATTAGGTAGATTTTCTGATATGTATGCACATAAATGTGTGTGAATATGTGGGTGGAGAGAGAGAACAAAAAAAGTTTTCCTAAAAAAGGTGACCTAAAAGAAATAAGGCCAAACCCATAGCAGATTCTTTATCTTCAGTATTTCATCTGGTTGCTTTTCCATACTCAGATTTTTCAAATCAACATCCTTTGCCTTTGAAGACTAGAACTGTAGATATTTCGAGAAGGATTTTGGATTTGATTCAAGACTTTGATTTGATTCAGTTTCATCTTTTTTTTTTCTTTCTGAAAACGCATGCCAATTGTTATTTAAAACTATGATCTATGTTAAATCAAATTAAATCCATAACTTGCAGTGGGCTGTTATATCTTCATTTTTGTAGTATTATTTTTACCTGAATTTAAAAAAATATTTTACTTTATGTAATTTTCCAGATACACTTTTTCTTTCTATACAAGAAAGTTAAAAAACCCCTTCTGATCACGTATAGTCTACTATTTATACCACCTCTAAAAAGTATTGACTATCTGGAACTATTCTTTCTTAAGGCATGCTTTACATTACTAAGAAAAAGGAAACATTGCTCACAGGTAAACTGTTAAACTGCAGACTTATCCAGCTCTTTTAGTGATACTAATATGACTAACGTTGCACAATTTGATAAAGATGACATTTTGTAATAGAACAAATAATGTCTTAGTATTGAAATATTTAACTAACTTGCATTACTCATCATTTATAACCCAAGCTGTCTCTATAGTGCTTATCTTTCTAATGTATTCCTTTCTAGAAATATTACAAACAGACCAAGACAGAGATGGGGCAATCCTTAAAAATAACAGACTGCAGCCCTAGCTGGTTTGGCTCAGTGGATAGAGGGTCAGCCTGCGGACTGAAGGGTCCCGGGTTTGATTCCAGTCAAGGGCTCCATCCCCAATAGTGGGCGTGCAGAAAGCTGCCAATTAATAATTCTCTCTCATCATTGATGTTTCTCTCTCTCTCTCCCTCTCCCTTCCTCTCTGAGATCAATAAAATATATATTTTTAAAAAATAACATATTACTACATACTTCAGGAGGTACAGTAATAATGAGAACATCTTGAATTTATGTTACATTTTCCATTGGGAAGCATACAGAATATACAAATCTTCTACTTTTATATATATGGGGCTCCAAGCTATACAGGATAGACATGAAAATGTTACAGATGAGAATGTTTAAGGGTCTGGCTATGGAGTCAGCCAGATTTGGATTTGAGTACTGGCTCCACAGTTCCTAATCCACTTCTTAGCCAGTCTGTCTAAATCTGTCTCCTTATTTACAAAAGGGAAAATGCCAACTACCTCAATGTATAGTAGAATGTTTCTCAAAACGAAAATAATATATACAATGCTTAGCATTGTGTGTGGCTCCCAGAAAACACTTCCTAAATGATAGCTGTGTGAACAATAGTTCAGGGATTTGCCAACCTGCTCCTGAGGTTGCTCTTTTTAGCTGTGAATTTTCAGAGAACGAGAGTGGCACCCTTCGCCTCATCGTTGTTCACTTCTGGAAATGCCTGGGAAGTTATCATTTGAGTACATACACCCAGTGATTCGATGTACCTAACATGCCATCAAGGCACCTTCTGCTAACAAAAGTCCTCAACATTTTGCTAAAAGAAAGATAACTTACTGTAGAGATTTCAGAAAACCAAGGTTCAAGAGGGCTAAGAGATTTAACCAAAGGTCTAATGAGAATGACATTACGACTAAAGCTAGGATAAGCAGCCAGTTTTGCTGCTAAATTTTGCATGTAGCATATTGTTTTAAAGTGTAAAATTTACTTTTAAAAGTACATTACTTATGTGAAATAATTCAGGACCGCTAATTTAAGTTGGTTTCCTCTCCTTTATAGAATTTTTCAAGTGATGTCATGGTACCCTCAGAGCCTTAGCCTGAAAGGGGAAATCCTGTCACAGTAACAAAAATCACAACAGCAATTAACATCAGTGTGTCCTGACTGAGCCCAGAGCTGTAAGTGCATCCATCACTCAAAATCTCACCCTCTGGGAAGGAAATGATCTGAGAAGCTATAAACAACTTATTAGAAAAATCCGAAGTGGAAGAATAAATGCCAAAATATAGTTGTATGTTATTTATCTTCTACTAGATTAAACTTCCATTTCCCCCTTAGATTTATTACTAATGAAAACATAGCAGAAATAATTTCTGGAATGATCACAGCCATGCAAATTAAGGATCTTGAACTCCAGCAATTAAAATCTTAAAAGAAACACTAAGTGGGGGTTGACTGTAACAAGGCACAAGGCGACTTTTGGAGCAAAGTTCAAAAATCTAGACTGCGGTACTGGTTGCACACTGTATAATTTTACTTAGGATTATTAAATACTTAGAATTTGTAGAGTGTAAATTATACCTCAAAAAAGCCTAGTTTAAAAAAGACATGGGGAATGTTAAAAATAAAATACAGCCAACTCCAGCTTTAAAATGGGAGAGAATGGAACAATACGTCATCACTAAAACATGTGTAGAATTTCCAGAAGTCGATGAGGTTGAGCAGGATCATCTGGGCGCAAGTGGAGACAAAAGGCCAAGTAGAGCAATGTCAGTGGCAGAAGGGTTCAGGAACAGCAGATCTCAGAGTAAGCAGGGAAAATACACTGCCTGGCAATGGAGGGCATAGAACTGGTTCTATGTATGTAACTGTGGGAGCAGGGACTAAGCTGACCTGGGCTGGTAGATGAGCCCCTGGTGGAAATGTTTTGCTTCAGGGAAGTAGAAGGGAAGTAGAAGAGAAAGAGCCACTGAAAGCAAAGAATTAAGCAGCTAAGCCATGTTTTCATGAGGCAGGGTTAATCTGAGACAGCAGAGAGGACCAAAGCCTTTTCTTTGTGCAGATGAGTAAGCCCAGAACTGTAACATTTCTGCCCAAATAAATCCATGGTGACAGAAAGAGATGTGACTTGGGTGGTAGGCATACAATGCAATATACAGGTGATGTATCATAGAAATGTATACTTAAAACCTGTATAATCTTATTAACCAATGTCACCCCAATAGATGTAATTAAAAAACAAACCTATGGTGAAGGGCTTTCTTTCCAGGGGAAAGTAATGTTTCCAGAGAGAAGTACATTTCCTTAAAAGAGGGAAAGAATACAGCACTAACACACAATTTCTATTTAAAAAAGATAAAAACTAGATGAAAAACTAGCCTTCATCTCCCATCCCTCCCCCCCAAAAAAACCCCCACAAAAAAACAAAAACCCATAGCTGTGGAACTGAGGAAAACATTACGCAACTATTTTATAATACACTAGAGACCTAGTTCACGAATTTGTGCATGGGTGGGGTCCCTCGGCCTGGCCAGTGGTCGGGGCCAATTTGGTGGGAGTGGGTGGGGGGGAAAGGGGCAGATGGTTGGGGACAGGGGCCATAGGAGGTTGGCCAGCCAGGCCCCCACCCCCATCAGGGCCCATTGAGGGGGCCGGCCTTGAGTAGGGACTGTGGGAGGTTGGCTGGCCAGGGGGAGGGACCGCAGGAAGTTGGCCAGGTGGGGAGGGACAGCCGGAGGTTGGCTGGCCGGCAGTGGGTAGGGACTGCGGGAAGTTGGCTGGCTGTGGGGAGGGACCGCAGGAGGTTGGCCGGTTGCAGGAGATTAGCTGTGGGAGCGCACTGACCACCAGGGTCAGCTCCTGCATTCAGTATCTGCCCCCTGGTGGTCAGTGGGTGTCATACCAACCAGTCGACCAGTCGTTTGGTCATGTAGGCTTTCATATCCTAATATATAAAAAGCCAGGGGCCGTCATGACCTAAACGACCGGATGGATGACCGAACACCAGCTAGGGTCCTGGCCGGCACGGCAGGAGACAGTGCTGGGTCCCACCATCGGTGGGAGTCAGTCCTGGGTCCCAGCTGGTGCAGAGGGAGTCAGTCCTGGGTCCTGGTTGGCGCGGTGGTGACAGGGAGCTCTGGGCCCCAGGTTTGAAGGCTGGCCACGCCCCTGATCGCAGGAGACCCAGAGTTCCACTGCATCCGGGCGGGGGCCCAGAGCTCCCTTCCCCAGCACTCCCAGGCGGGAGGGAGCTCTGAGCCCTGGCTGGGGAGTAGCGGTGACAGGGAGCTCTGGGCCCTGGGGAACTGGAGCCATGCTGCGATCAGACTGGCCTCTGGGTCCTGCCCCCTGGCCCCTGCCTGCAAGCTCTGGGGAACCAGAGCCATACTGCGATCTGGGAATCTTGGTTTCTACCCCCGGCCTGCAGGTTCCAGGGAACTGGAGCCATGCTGCGATGGGACTGGACCCTACTCGAGGGGTCCCGGATTGGGAGAGCGTGCAGGCTGGGCTGAGAGACCCTCATCCCCCGAGTGCATGAATTTTCATGCACCAGGCCTCTAGTATATAGATAAGAAGCATTTTCCTCTACCTTTGAAAACAACAGAAAAGAAATATAAGACCTCAAGGATGTGATGGTAAGATGTAATGCTAACTCAGAGAACTAAGAAGTAAAGAAAGAATAAAAAATAAACTACCACAGATATGGAAAAAAAAAAAAAACAGAAGAAAAAATAGACACTGTGGAAAGCTCAGATAGAAAAAAATGAAAATTAGGAAAGCTAAAAATTGGAATAGAAATAAAAAGTACAGGATGAAAGTAATCCTAAAATATGGACTATAGAGCTTCATGCATGCAACATAGATAACTTTGGGAAATGTTATATGGTATACTGAAACAAGCATATATTAAAGGAAAAACATGCAAAAGTGTAGATTTAAAGAAAATAGTACAATGGATTAGAGAAACAATTCAGGACTTCAAAGAGCATTTGGTATGTAGTAACTGCTATTTGAGTTGTAAGAGTTAGCTATTATTATTATTATTATTATTATTATTGTAGTTTGTATTTGTTTTTACTGTTATTATTAGTGTAGGTATAGAGTTAGCTATTATTATTATTATTATTATTATTGTAGTTGTTATTTGTTTTTACTGTTATTATTAGTGTAGGTACTGCCTGAATGTGTAAATAAAAATGATCACGATGAAGTTTTCCTCAGAAAATAATTGGAATATGCTCAGTATAGCCATCATTTGACGTCAGGTCATCAATTAAAGACTAAAAAACTGAATTGACATCTGCTCAAATGAAGAGAAAATAAGAGGCCAACCCATGATTGGAAAGCTATTTGCAAATATCTTTCACAATTGCTTAATTTTTTTTCTGTTAAGGAGAATATTCCATTCATTTATTTGTGTAAAGGAGCTGTTTCAATTTAGTGCAAGTTATTCTGTTCCCATTATGTTACTCATTTTTCCTCAGAAGAAAGAACCCCCTAACTTAAAAAATTCTCTTTGAATCTCCTCCTGTGTATGAAATTCAGGAAGATTTGAGAAAAGGAGGGATTCTTGTTCTAGGAAGTACAGACTGTAAATGTGAATAATTAATGAAGGTAAACAAGGAAGTAAATCATTAGAGAGGTATAAAATATAATGGTGCATTTGTACCTCAGGGTTAGTTAATTTGTCTTACAAATATTTAATCTTATTTCATTCTCTATGATTTAATTATGCATTATTACATGAAGAGTTTTATTGCCCTTAATGCAAATGCCTAATGATCTTTTTTCTTTAAAATCAGTATTTATATAATGGTTCTAAGCAAAATAGTGAATTTTAAAATTAAAACTATTAGTCTTCCTCAATTCTTGTCTTCAAATATTAACAGTGAAGTTTGTAAGGTGTGTCTGGTGATAATGACACAATTAAAACAGTATCTACTATAAATATTAAAGAGAAATACACTTATATCATTCCACAATTATAGAGAGAATAAAAATGTCAAAGGGTATAGCTTGGATAATTTGTCATATAAAATTGAAAGCATTATTTTGCTACTGAGATTTAGAAATATAATAGCACCTTGGAAATAGCCAGATCTAATACAGAAATTATACTTTAAAAATTTAGTGTACAGCATGTAATAAAACTGTGCAGCTAAATACATGTATGTGTGCATATACACACATATACGTACAAGTAAAACTGAGGAAATCTGAATGAGACCAAGTGAATATATCAATGTCAATATCCTGACTGTGATATTTAAGTACTCTTTTTAAAAAAAATGTATTTTATTGAATTTTTACAGAGAAGAAGGGAGAGAAATAGAGAGTTAGAAACACCGATGAGAGAGAAACATCAATCAGCTGCCTCCTGCACACCTCCTACTGGGAATGTGCCTGCAACCAAGGCACATGCCCTTATCTGGAATCAAACCTGGGACCTTTCAGTCCACAGGCCAACGCTCTACCCACTGAGCCAAACCAGTCAGGTCTTTAAGTACTGTTTTTACAAGATTTTGCCATTGGGGGAAACTAGCTAAAGGGTACATGGGATGTTTTTGCATTACTTTTTTACAACTGCATGTGAATCAACAATTATCTAAAAATAAAAGTTGAATTAAAATGATATGCAGAAAATTTAAAAATAAAATACTTCGTCTTTTTTTTAAAGAAATCACCTCAAAGTATACTTCAAAGCATCAGGTATTGAAAACTTGTAGTCCAAAGACTGTAGGTGTGATTTTAATTTCTTTTTTTTGTAACCACAGGGCTTTGAATAATTTGAGTTTAAAAAAATGAAAAGTGAGGATTGTATTGTCTAGTTAGTTTCAGTCCCAAAAACTTCATGTTTGTTTTATGAATTTTAGTTGCGTGGGGACACTTCCCTTGTAGATATTTAAAAGTTTTTGGTAAACTGTTCAGTAAATGTTTGCATTCACTATTTCCTTAAACTTTTTTCTACTCATAATTTATTGTAGGGAAGAGGCAAAGAAGAATTTAAAGAGCTTGTCAAGTTGCCACTTTGCAAGCAGCACACATCTTTTTCCATGTAATACCGAGACAATTTACCCCTCACTGGAGGTGTAATCTATCACACCATAACTAATAACAAACAGTGGGAAGGAGAGAGGTATCACTTCCAAACTAGGCTTTCAAGATGTTTGCAAAACAAAATGTAAAGGTTGCCATACAAGTTTGTAAGACTTAATGAACACATTGTATCAATTGGAGGGAATGTATGGACTGTATGATGGCACTGATCATGCATAAAATTATACCTCACTTTCTAAATGAAAAAAAGAGAAAATAATTTGCTTTTTAATTCATGGGTTGTATTCCAGTTATGAAACATTTCAAATGCCAAGTAGATTCCTACGTAACTAAAGGTGCTAACGCTAAAGTAAAAGATTTCCTTAGTTGCTGTTGCAGCTGATACTTTATTTCTGTTCTCCCACAATTCCAGCAACCAGCCATTTTACCTCATGAAAACTCATGAGCTTATCTAATTCTGCATAAACATCATGTCATTCACTAGCAAGTCTAAGGATGGGGTAGATAAGGACGAGGATAAACATGGTATTTTCTATAAAGAATGACATACACTCCTGTGATTATGGACTTTGACTACATAACAATTTTTAGTGATCCTCATGAATGTCCCTATTGTAACCTTCAGGGCAATTTGGAATGCTGTTTGTAAGAAGCTAATGTTTGATGACCTTCCAACAAAAAGAAAAAGGGCCATTACACAGTGTTCAATGTTAATTGGCTTATGTTCAGTTTCTTAGGTCAGTAGATCTATGTTCAAATATATTCTGACCAAACCATCACTGCTCTAATCCTCCCAAACATTTGGGCTACCTGATTCACTCATTTAAAAATACTCACTGAGTTTCTAAAATGTGTCAGTTGCTACAGCAATTTTTAAAAGAAACATAGTCCCTGCCCTCCTGGAGCTAACTGTCTGGTGTGGGAGACAAGCGCTAATTACACAAACTCATAAACAGCTGTGTAACTTGGACAAGTGCTCATTGCAATAATTGTACCAGATTGTACTTGCTGCTTTATTTGACCACATGCTTTTCTAGATAGCCTCAGGAATCAGGCTAAAGTAAAAGATTTCCTTAGTTGCTGTTGGAAAGGCCTGATTCCTGAGGGTAGCCTGGGCCTGATACCTAATAAAATATTTACGCTTAATTTTTAATGAACACGTGCCCCCCCAAACTAGTTGTTAATCAAAGAGAGGTCAAAACATGTTCTGAAAGAATTTTAATTCCCCAATGAAAAATTCTCAGCATTCCATATTATTTCCCAGGTTTCTAAATGTTTCTTTAGATCAAAAAGTAAAATGTAATCAAAGACTTCATACATCTGCATTAGACACGATTTGGCACATACCGTGACGCTTGCACACCTTCCTGAAGCAGTGCCTGTAGCGCCTCACAGTCTAGTACTGTGGTGCCATGACTGAAGGTGGCCGTACAATTACCAGCTGTAATGGATGTCATCATCCAAGCAGGGAGACAGGTGGAGAACACCCACCACCACTCCCGCTTTGTGCCACTGGAATGTGAAATGACTGTAGGAGTCTAAGAGGATTCTCAAGAAGGCTAGACTGTGTCACCTTATTATCTCCGCACAAATAAACGGAGTGTTGCTGAGAGATCACAGTAAATGAGAATGAAAGAAGGCCTTTGCCACCTGCTTCTCCCATTCAAGGAACAGGACATAACGAAGGCTTACGTAGGAACTGTTAAAGTGGTGTGGAGGTGGGCCTGGCTTCTGGGGGCGTTTCAATGACTTAAGAAGAGAAAGAGAAACGAACCTCTCCTGCATGCCCCTCTGTCGTTCTTCCAGCTTGTGCGCATGCATGTCTATTTTGGGTCAAATTTTGGCTCTGGAGTCACAGGCCTGGTTTTGGGATCTGTTCTTTCATTCCTGGTCTGACCTCGGGCAAGTTACGACTTCTGGGAAAATAACTCATGGACTGCTCTCTGCGCTCTATGAAACATGCTTAAAATAATGTCTGGCGTAGATTAAGTACTCAATAGGTACCTCTGTCATCATTATCTAGTAAGCTTTAGATGGCAAAATGTCTTGCAGAGACCTCCCTGTTATATGCTATTAGCTAATATAGCAGGCTACTAGTAGTAACATTTATAATAAAGTTTGAAGATTTTAAGATTGTAAATCATTTGCCTGTGAGGAAGAACTTGTACTTTTAGATCACATCAGGTAAAACCTAGTGGTCTACCAATGGGTGGCCAAGATGTCCTTAAGATTGCCTTCAACTTGACTAAACTTCAAACAGAATTCTTCCTGACTATAGGCCCTGACCTCCCTTTTTAAATAGCATTTACTTTAGAAAGCTTGTAATTATAAATTCACCCTCTGCCTCTTTGAGATATAAATCTTCTTCCAGCCTCTTTTCAGTATTACAACATAGAAATGTCTTTCTCAAAGACCCTGGGGCCATCTTCTTGAAATGTAATCATCAAGAAAGATAGAGGCCTTGTTTCCCAGCCTCTCTGAGAGGGTAGGAGTCTAACTTCCACAGACACAGATTAGCAAACACAGAGGATCTAATCACATTGACGAAAGTTCCTGCAGAAGTCCTCAAGTTCTTTTTCACCAGCTCACCCCTAAGACTACTTACAAACACTTCGCCTTTGGTTTCAGCAGTAGCTGAGTTTAATCTCTCTCCCCTATTGCAATAGTCTTGAATAAGGTCTTCCTTCCCTGTTTCTCTCTGCCCTGTGTCATTTTCTTTCACGTGGGTTACATGAGCTACAGTGTTCAGATCCCTCAATCCACTCTTGGCTCTCATTAACTTAATAAAGGAAAGAAAGAAAAAGAAAAGGAAAGGCCCAAATTAAGATCCTACTCCTTATGGTGTAATCAAGGAAATAAGTAGTGCTTCCTTCCAGCTGATTTTATTAACATTAAAGTTTTATGATAAATTATGAAGATCCCTAGAGCTAAACACCCAATTAAAATAACATACGCATGGCAAGATGTCTATTATAATGTTTTTCTTGGAAGAAAAATCCTAATTATAGTGCTGCAGACTTCTGCATGGCACTGCACCGCTGTGGGGATGGATGGGGAATCACAGCTCTAATTAAGAGGTAGGTGTTTCCAAGATGGTGCTAAACTAAAAATAAGTGAAGCCTACTCTTTAAAAGTCAAGTTTTCTGGGAATGCAAACACAACTACTTAAGTCATTTTAACTTTATAATTATACTTATATTTCCTTATTGGAGACTTTGTTTCTCACATATAACTCTGCACAATCGATTTAAAAGATAATTTATACAGCAGTGGGCAAAAGTAGGCCTACAGTTGTGAGTACACGAAACAGTTAATAAAGCTATTTTTATAGTCATAACCTGAGTGCCTCCTCCCATACTGAACAAATGTAGACCTACCTTTGCCCACCCCAATCATTTCATGAGACTCAGTAAGTTTCCCAGTGCACTCATTAGCTTTGTGAAAGAGTGAAGGATAATGGATTTCAAGTGTGCCTGGTTATCTTTCAAAATGGGCTAAAAGAAGTGTGTGTGTTTTTAAATTCTGTCCAAGCAGGAAAAAATAAAATAAATGACTTATTGTTTAATCCTAAAAGCAAAGATAGAATTCAAAGGAGAAAATGGATGACACCTGAGGGCTACAATTATGATTAGTATAATCAATGCATTAAAAAAACTATTTTATAAACAAAACTATACATTCCAAATCCCACTAGCTTTTGGTTATGTTTTCATGGCTTTATTTTCAACACTACTGCTCCCTATATTAAAGGGCATTTTAAATTTATTTTACATAATGTTTACAGGGTTACTTTTTTAGACACATCACTTAAAATCTTCGCATGAATATTATGTCTCATTATATTTCATAGGGCTAATGTCAGTGGCATATTCATTGTGAAATATTTCACAAAAAGACAAATGACTTGGAATTAAAATTTAATATATGAGTTATAGGACAATTAGCTATTCATAAAAAATTTAGATCTATACCTATCTCAAATCTTGTACTAAATACATTACAGTACATATATATACTGTATCTCAGCTGTATTAAAGATGTAAATCTTACTGTAACCACCCCCTCACAAAGAAAACAATGCTGTAAGAGAATGGGAAGAAACTATAGGTAAACATTTCCATCTTCTAAACATGCGGAGATGTCCATTTTACGCAAAAACAAAAACATTAACAAAAATTACAAATAAAAAAATAATAGATTTTATAGTACACTAACATTACAAAATTTCCACATCAAAATAACCATAAATAAAATTAAAAAGCAAACATTAAATTGGGAAAGTGATTTTTGCAATAATGAATGATGCCATGTCAAGAGTTGTTCTCCTTAATATATCATTAATCTATTATTGCTCTCCTTTAACCCTCATCATCAATTCCAATCTATTTTACCTCCTATCTCTTGAATCTGGACTCTCTTCTTTATATCTTTAGGGCAGCCATTCTGGTCTGGTCCAAGCTACCAAGAACCTTCTCTGCATTTCTGCTATAGTCAGCTGTCTGACCATGTCTCAATTAGCCACTCTGCAGTTTTCACGATACAACAAGAGTCATCTTTCCAAAACCCAAATAGGTCATGTGACATCCAATGCTGTCAGAATAATAATGCTCTTAGAATAATGCCTTCCTCTCCAGCTTCCTCTCTGACCTTTCTCGCTCTATCTTCCAGCCCTAAGGTATCCACTCTCCTTAGTGCCTTTGCATATGCCTTCTCCTTTACTTAGAAATTTCTCCCATCTTTCAATCCCATTTCTTCTGCTGTTTATCTATTACTCAGCTTCCATGCCACTGTCTCATGGATACTTTCTCTGACTAGATAAGGAATGGTATGTGTTCTCCTGCCACTAAATATTCTTCTCCACTATTTAATCCGGTTTTAACTTTACATTTATTTGTTCATCTAAATATATCTGTCTTCCCATCAAATCTGGGAGTTTTCTGAAGGCGTGTCCTCTTTTCACGCTATCTCCAGGGCCAGACATGCTGAAAGTGAGGCAGGGCCAGGGCGGTCTGGTGATGGGAGCCTTGATGCACATCACACATCTATGAGCAGACTCCAGATTTTCATAAAAGATAGAGAATTACAGATGCACTTGAATAAATCTGGTCCTTAAGTTCCTGCTTTTAAGTTTCTATCAGAACAGTGCTATATTGAAAGGGGAGGGGATTGACTAACCCATATACATACTAAAACAAAGAAACAAGTATACTTTCTTCATCCTACTTCTCTAACTAGTACAACTGTTTTTATTCCTGATATAGAAGCATGACTCAGACTCCTTACTTCCTTTTCCCAGTGTTCCTGTCAACAAATTGTGTGTTTTTTAAAATGTTCCCTCATTATCTTTTTGTTTTTTTCCCCTCTTACTGCACTTTTGCACCCTGACTCAAGTCTGAATTACTGCAAAAGCCTCCATCACAGGATTCAAATATTAGTGCTCAAAGAAGCCATCATTTGTAGATACAAATGCAATACAAATGGATGATTGGGGACCTGAATTGGGGGGAATGTGCAGGAGGAAAACAGGAAGGCGTATTAATAGAAGTCCATTTCCCTTCTATCAGAGCAGCTCTACTTTAAGCTATTATGTAGTAGGTTTCAAAGTAGTAGTTCAAGAAAAATTTCTGCAAAAGGAAAAAAATGCTTGAAAATAACTGTTTTCAATTAACAGAGGTTGCCCTTTCTGCACTATCATGACAATTCAAATGCTCCTGACCCTTCTAAATCCAACTAAATTCCTACCACGGAGAGGCACCTTCTACCATTTCCAGGACAACCTGACTCTTCTTTGCAAGATATTACAGAGCTCACTATATCACATAGTTTGATGATTACTGTAATACTTGGCTTTCTAGTTTATTATTTTACCAATGATGGGGTTGTTTGTTTAGTTATTTAATTGTTTTCACCCCTCCTCTATCCACAGTTGGATTTTTAAGTTTATTTTGGCAAAGGTATGACCAAACAGATTCTTCATTTAGCTCACAATCGCTAGTGTTGGGATAATTGAGGGTGGCAAAATCTGACTAAATGTTCATGATTTTAATGAGGAAGAAATATACTGTCCTAGGAAAAGCAAATAGATTTTTCTTAGAGCTGAATTTAGAACAAATGGGGGCAGCTCTTTTGGGACCCAAAGTCGAGAAAGATCAGAAGCTGAAGGGAAAGAATAAGTCCCATGGGCCTGGCATTTGTCATTTGAGCAAGGAAAGGAGATGTCAGGGCACCCTCTTTCTGCTTACATATCTTCTTTGTCCAAACAAACAGTTCCCATGTATGTTTATGTAAGTTATATAAAAAGGAGGAGAAATTAACCAAGCATAAAATATACTTTATGACAAATACTTTGTTTTTCTATTAAATAAAATCATTTATCACTCTAATAGCTTTATTCTATTCTTCTCACATATAATTTTTTTTATAATAAGAACCAATTCAGTTATTACCTTTGTCTTCCACATGTTTGCTTTCCATATAATCTTTCTTTAAACTTCCTGGTGTGTTTTTTCTAGGAGGGTGGGGCTGGGCACTAAGAAGTGCATAACAAATGAATTAAATAATTCACATGACAGAGTGATGTTTTGTACCAACGGCACTGATTGAAAAATTGCTTGTTGATGACAAAATAAACTTGAAAGTAACTGCAATTACATACAGAAGGCACAATATTGCTACATTCACATTATCTGAGTTTAGATCTGAGTTGGCTGTGGCTGTGTAATTTATTCCCTCTGTATTCCTATAAGATCCATGCTGCAACTGGTGGGTAGCTTTTCTATCTCCCCTCAAGAATCCCTTCTTAGGGTGTCCTCATAGCTCTGCCCCAAAACTGTCACTTGTAGAGAGTGCAATGAGAAAGAACATGCACACTAAAAAACAAACAAAAACAAACAAACAAACAAACAAACAAAAAACTAGGATAGAAATCTGAAGAGTTGGTTTTATGGTTTTTTTAATTTTTTATTATTTTATTTTATTTTAAAAAATATATATTTTATTGATTTTTCACAGAGAGGAAGGGAGAGGGATAGAGAGTTAGAAACATTGATGAGAGAGAAACATCGATCAGCTGCCTCCTGCATGCACACCTCCAACTGGGGATGTGCCCGCAACCACGGTACATGCTCTTGACCGGAATTGAACCTGGGACCTTTCAGTCCACAGGCCGATGCTCTATCCACTGAGCCAAACCGGTTAGGGCTATGTTTTTTTTTTTTAAATGGAATGTTAAGAAGGAGTTGATTGTACAAGGAAGACCATTGGGCTGGGAGTCTATACATTAGCAATGTGACAGTGAGCAAACCACATTTTCTGTGTCAATCTTCTCACCTATCGAGGGGGGAGAATAAATCATTGCCCTTTCAAATGCACAATGTTGGTGTGAAGGTCAAAGGAAAACAGTTATGTGAAAGCATTAAGATATATTTATACATGTGATACATTATTTAATGAGCAGTTTAAAGAAATAAATGAAAAAATGTATCTTTGGTTAAATATAAATTTTTACAAATGTGCCAACAAACCAAAAAATGACATTTATTACACATAAAACTGTTCATAAATAATGATCTATCGAGGATGAAAATAATGATTAAATAAAAAATTCTTTCTAGTATAAACTTGAAACAGTATCTAAGGATATTTAATTTTTCAACTATTTTTCAAGTAAAAAATCAAACGTTCTTCAATTGAGATTAACGATTCTCAATGGGATGATGGTGCATCAAAATCTGGGGCAGGATATATAGATAACATACACAAAATATATTCTAAAATGATCATCACTCTCATTTATTCTTACCATGTTCTCCTAGTCCAATTTAAAGTTTTAAATAATAGCAAAGAAGGACATTAGATTAGTAAGTTTAGAGAGACCAGGAAACTCAGTTTTTAATAGTTTACTTTATAACTTAAGATTCCTTATAGTTCCTTATCAGGAAAATTAAGGATGGTTTCAAATGAGATGTTACCTTATTTCTGAGTTACTTAAATAATGTTTGAGTCATTTTATAAGTCAAAGTAATCAGACTACATGTTAAGGAATTAAAATCACTCAATTCTAAATCAGAAACATTATGTGAAGTTCAAAGTAGTGAGAAACTACTATAAATCTTCTTCTATTGTAACAAGTTTGTATAATTGGTTGACACCCTTTGCAAAATAACCATGCCAACTTTAAAATATACCTTATATTGTATCTTCAAAAATCCTAATAAGAAATGTATAACAGCTGCTAAATAAAATTAAGAATATAAGAGTAAACTCTACGTTGAGAACAATTCTTTAAAAATTAATTCCTAAAAGAGTCAACATTAATTAATTAGAATTTATTAAAATGCCTTTTAAATACAATACAACTATAGAAAATTTTATCAACTTTTAAAAAATGTAACTTGAGCCCTAGCCAGTTTTTTCTCATTGGATAGAGCATTGGCCGGTGGACTGAAGCATACCGGGTTCAATTCTGGTCAAGGGCATATGCCCGGGGTTTCAGGCTCAATCCCCAGAAGTGGGCGTGCAGGAGGCAGCCGATCAATGATTCTCTCTCATCACTGATGTTTCTCTCCCTCTCCCTTTCTCTTTGAAATCAGTAAAAATATATTTTTAAAAATATAACTTGATATGTTTATCATAAAATATCTGTAGTGGTTGAATCAAACTAGTCAAAAAGTCTTGCAAAGGAGAATATCTTTGAGTAATTTAAATAATGTGATAATAGCACAAGAATAGACAAATAGATCAATAGAATAGAATGAACAATCCAGAAAAAGTCCTACATAGATACAAAAATTTAATAAATTAAAGGGTAGTATTTCTAATAGGTGAGTAAAGGATAAATTATTCAACAAATGCTGTTAGCATAATTGTCTATAATTCAGAAAAATACATTTGATTCCTAATTTAGAACACACACACAAATATACAATTTAGATAATTTATATATGTATAGGAGTATTGGAGAAGAATTACCTTTTTCTGTCTCTCTCTTTTTTTAAAGATGAAATATGTTAGAGGCTACTCTGAATAATGAAAGGAAGCATTTTCATAAAAGAAAGGAGTGCATATGTTATGGGGTATACACAGGAAAAAAATCCCCATATGGACCCCAAGAATTATCTGTTTCTGCCACTTTAATTTCACAGGAAAAGACTCAAGATTAATAGATTTTACTCTTTGTTCTTTTAAGTAAGATACACCAAAACCACTCAGTAAACTTACCTGAGGGAACACAGGAACCTTTTTGTTGAGCCTTTTTTAGATGGTCTTCCTAAGTACAATACAGAGAATCTTGGGGCCGGGGTGAGAGGACTGGCTGGTGTTAGATAAGGGCTTGAATCCTGCTCTACCAAATATGATCCAGCACAAATCATTTAATATTTCCTTATCCTGGTGTTCTTACCAAAACAATGTAAAGAGTATTGTGTGATCATGAAGATCATATTAAATAGTAGCAACACATTTTGGAGAATGTCTGCCATACAGTAACCACTCAATAAATAAGCATTTCACCATGAACAGAAGTAGTAATTGAATATCACTGAGAGCCCATAGCCTATGCTTCCTGGAAAGTAATAAGACTAGAATTTTGCTCCACTTTCTGGAGCTGTCCCCTGAAATTACCTCTATTGGCCATCCCTTCATCCTCTACCCCTCCCCTAATTTGCCAAGTGATCGACACCATCCCCAGATTGGAAACTTCCTAACAACTGAAGAGTCCTTTCTGGAGGCATGGAGTTGAAACCAGTGTAGGTTTCTTCTGGCTACTGTTAGAATATGGCATTTAATAAGAGAGAAAGAAGGAAGGTTTCCATGAATTTCCTCCTCTGTGAGAATAAAGGAATCAAAGCTTTATCTAGTTCAGAGGCAGGAAACATGAGGGGAGATACCAGAATAGCACAGAGTAGGTCCTCAGCAAATTGTTTAATGGATTTTGAAAGAAAGCAAGAGGCAAAAGGAAGGACTTACAAAGGGGGAGGACAGGTGTTTGAAAAGAAAGAGGCCCAAAGCACCAGGGATGGACGGGCCTTGGACAGGAGCAAAGACATTTCTTGTGTTACATAAGAGGGAGTGAGGAGAGGGGGGCACAGACGCAAGGGGGACTGAGGATTTGGGGGCGGGCAGATGCGGGGCTGCCTATAGTAGGGCTTTTGAGTAGCTACTTTCAATTCAGGCAAGTATTGGGAGTAGGATAGTCCAGGAACTTGCTTGTTCTCAATTTAACTCTGTTTGGTTGAAATGAGTAAATCTGTGATTCTAATTTACATAATCTTTCCATGAATAAAAATAGGATGCAAAAACTCAATCTGTTTCAGATTTAGACCCGAACTGCAATGCAAGATTTGACAGAAATCATCTTCTAAGACGGAATTGTCTTTAAATGGTGCTAACAAATCTCAAAATAACATATCTCTAAAAACATATGCCTCTTTTTTCTGTAACCAGGGTGAAAGCTTCAAACTCTTTTCAAACCACGGTGCTGCCTTTGACCTTCTTTAAAAAAAATTACTACTAGGGATTTTTATAGGCAATGTTTCATGTCACAGTATGTAGGCGCTTCAACCATGAAGCTGTGCCAAGGTAAGTATTGCCAGTAACCGTTTACCTTGGATGCGTTTCTTGGCTCCCTTACAGTGACTAGTGATGCCCACCTGTGCTCTTAGTGGCCCTTTCAATTACTAACAATATACTAAGTTCCATTCACACCTCTATTCTTGTGTTCAAAATTGTTAGGATAAGTATACTTGATATATGCTAATTCAATTGTTTAAAGTAATTAGATTTAATTTGCATTCTTACAGAGGAAATTTCTATTACATAATTAAGATATTGCATTTAAACTTTTATTTCAGGTACTTCTGACGCCTCCATTGAAAAGGATAAAGGGGAGGAGATACAAAATGCAAAAGAAAAGTACTTATAACTAAATTTAAAGTCATCTCAAGTACAACTTATGAGTGAAGCATACTTTGAATTATCTTAATACAGAATCCTATATAATCAAAGGATAATATGCAAATTGACCCTAACAGTGGAACTGGGAATGGCCAGTCGCTATGATGCACACTGACCACCAGGGGGCAGACATTCAACGCAGGAGCTGCCCCCTGGTGGTCAGTGCGCTTCCACTGGGGAGCACCGCTCAGCCAGAAGTCAGCTCATGGCTGGCCAGTGCAGTGGTGGCGGCGGGACCCTCTCCCACCTCTGCTACAGTGCTAAGGATGTCCGACTAACGGCTTAGGCCCACTCCCCATAGGAAGCGGGCCTAAGCCATTAGTCAGACATCTTCTGTGGGCTCCTGGGCTGCCAGAGGGATGTCTGACAGCCAACTTAGGCCCGATCCCCCAGGGAGTGAGCCTAAGCCATCAGTAGGACATCCTGTGAGGGGTCCAGGACTGTGAGAAGGCGCAGGCCAGACTGAGGGACCCTCCCGTGCAACCGGCCTTCAGTTAAGAAATAAAATTTTTTATAATATGCTAAAAATCTATCTGACTACAATGTTCTCTTTCTCTCTTTACACTTAGGAGAACTTTTCAGAGACCTGCTGCAAAAACTTTGGAACAAATTTATAACTCATCTGGATTTTCCTTTATTAAATATCCCCATTGACAAAATCCATTCCCCTGATCAATAACTGACCCTGAAAAGTACATGTTGTCTAAGGCCCATTTGATGTTAAATGCTTTCTACTAGGTTCCTCAAAGCTAAGAAACTGACATTAAGGACTTACTAGGTGCTATTGTTGGCAATATAACAGAGGGCAGACCCTATTGTTACTTGCTTCCTTAAGAACAAGATAACATCAGAGCAACAGCAGAGTTGGGATTCATACTCTGGCATGTCAGGCTCAAAAGGCGTACTCCAGCCACGCCACTCTTGCAGTCAAATGACTCTGATGATTGGGACTCAGTTCCTCCCTGGTTAATGGATTTATTGCTTGGATAGATCTGACTCTCAATTTTCTCTACTAAACAAACCTTTGGCCCTTTAACTCTAAACCACTGGTGTTAATTCTAACATTGAGTGTTCTGGTGCCTAAAGCAGGTTCTATTCCTTCTTCCACAGGACATCCCTTCATGTGAAAGACGGCTGTGATCATGTAGGTCTGCTTCTAGCAGCCTAAGAGTTCCTATAAACCTTCCAGTCACTGGCCTCAAAACGTATTTCTGCTGGATTTTAGTTCCCTTAAAGTATAAAAGCCAAACTTAACACTCAGTAGTGTTCCAAGTGTGGCCTGATCAGCACAGGACTTGATTTGGCTCATTGTCTTGTCCTTTTGAAAATTTCATGTATCCTTATTCTCCTATGCAACATCTATGCTCTTCTTCACAGGGCTCTTACTAGCACATACGATGTGCTTGCTACCTATGGCTTCATCTGCGTCACTGATAAGAATGAGTGAGAGAGAAGTCAATTCTGGGCAGCTGGCCAATAAAGGTCTTCTCTCCAGATTGATACTTAACCTTAGCGGTTGGATGTTTGGGGACCACAGATAAATTGTTCATGAATTTGTGTCTGATTCCAAGCCTGACCTCAAATCACTCAAGTGATGTGGACAAGGAATTTCACCCATAAACCTCAGTTTCTTAAATCGGCAAACTGGGAATGGCAATACCTCTGCATAGGTGTCATAAACAATGATGTTTGTGGGTTTTAAGATCACCTTAGATTGGATACTCAGTAACAAGTATTTCCTCTCTGTTAAAAAAAAAAAAAAAGAGTCCTTGATGTTTTCACAGAGCTGGGTGTCAAGGAGCCTGATCCTATAGTTTCAGTGAGTAGCTCCCTATGTGATCTACTTGCTTACACATAGTTGACCTAGCTCATGTAGTCATTTATTAAACCCTTTAATAATATGTCCCGTTGCTGCGTAAGTAAATCTTAGCATCTACTAATATTAAGCCCCCGCTGAGCCCTGATGCTGCGAGAGTGCAGCATGCCTGGCCGCCCGGGCTGCCTCTGACTTGGTATATTTCCTCACTCAAATATCTCAACGTCTGTCATCTCACTTTTCTGATCTGTATGATGACATTGACCCATCTCACAAGCATGCTGTGAAGCGAGGCTAATTAAAGTTGACTGTATACTTTGAAAAGGAAAATTGCTATTTAAATGCCAAATATGTGTATTCAACAGAGGATGAGTGCACCTGGGGATTAACATGTCCTAGATGCTGAAACGGCTTTGCCTTGGTGAACGTGGGAAGCCAAATTAACAACCTGGCAGCTGCTCCAAATCCATACTCTTTCTCTCACTCTGTTTTGAAGCAACACAATTTTTATGGATTTTGTGACTGAGAGCTAGCAATAAGCAGTGACTCAAACGTCTCTCTTTTCAAAAGGCAGCGGTACCTTAAGGGACTGTCAGAAAGAGAAGTGCCTACATTGCTCGGGGGGGGGGGGATTCCAGGTAGGGTGTGGTATGGTAAGAAAGCTGACAGTTCAAGGCTTTTTTTTTCTCTGTAAAAACTCAATACATCTAATAAAGGGATAACGGCTCTCGTCTCAGACAATAAGGTCCATTGGTTTAGATGAACAGACACAGTTTGCTCTCGACTTCTAAACTGTCAGGTTAAGAAAATATTTTGAGATTGCAAAATAGATTAGGGGTGTGAATGGCTGAAGCACAAGAAACGGCACAGGCCACCCCAGCCTTCTGCTCTGGCAGCTCTTCCCCAGCCAACAGCTGCGGAGCGGATCTCACGGATGTGGGACCGGGGACTCTGCGGCGGCGGCGGCTGTCACGGCTTCTGAAAACGAAGCTGCTAAACATTCCCCAAAATGACTTTTCACTAACGCCCTCCCTTGCTTCGAGGACATAAAAAACAAAATGCCGAAACCATCTGGAAACGTTCTGAGTTGTCTTCTTAGCCCACCAGGGGCCTGCGGCAGGATTTGCATTTTCGGGGCTTTTCCATTTTAAACAGTTTAATCATCTTGGACGACAGGGATATGCAAAGCTGGCAGTGTTTCTGGGAGACGCGGTAGCAACTCCGCAGCCGAAAAGAAACGTTTTGGGTTTGAAGTGGAAGGTTGCATTAAACATGAAATAAACACTACTTCCTGGGCTGCCGGAGTCTAAAAAAAGGCCCTTGAGCAGATTTTGAAGTGCCAGTCTCCGCTTTCTCCAAGGAAGCCACGGGCACGATTAGCCTGATGGCTGCGCAAGGGGAGGGCCAGATGGCTTGCCCTTGAACTGTAATCAAAGGGCCTTCTTTTATGGGAACTTTTTTCTCCCAAAGTGAGGGCTTCCTAAATAGGAGAGGTCCAAGCTTTGCAAAGGGAACCTGCTGGCCCATTACAAACTCTCTACCCAAGTCCGGCACTCTGTTACCGTGGCACACCCAACAATGGAACGCACAGTGAGGTAAACTCAGGGAAATGCCTCCCACAGCCCTTGTCTTCAGACTACAATGTGTCCCAGAGAGCGGGTCTACCACTTGGCCAACTTCAGATTCTCTATTAAAGAACTGAATATGATGGACTTGCTATTCAAGTGCTGGCAGGGCATGACCTTGGAGCTTGCTAGGCATGCAGACTCTCAGGCCCCACCCCAGGGATGACTGTATCAGAAGCAGCAATTTACCAAGATCCCTAAGTGATCTGGATGCTAGTCAGTTCCTATCCAATTCTTTATCTCCGTCGGAAGATCTCAGTTGTATTACCTCCCGCTCCTAACAATAATTTTAATTCCTCTGCTGCAATATTGAATAGAAAATAATTTAATCTGAGGAATACACAGCAATATCACAGACACCTCATGTCGAAGTTAATTCATTAACACACTACTATTTATTGAACGTTTTTGTGCTACATAACATCCAGAAATAAAGAGATACTCTGTCAACCCAAAGAGCTAATAATATACGAATAATCACAATGCTGGATGGATAGACACAGAGAAGCACAGCACTGACAATCTCAATGGGCAAAACTAAGCTATAGATTAAGAGAATCTTGGATTAGATATGGTGATTTAGACTCAATTCTGTGCACAAAAAGGGGCCACACGCTAACCTGACAGGCTCAGGGAAGGCCACCACCCGTGGCCTTGCAAACTCAGAGACCTAAAATAACCACAGAGGATGGTTTGAAATTAAAATTTCCTAACTGAAAGCAGTTTATGGCAGGTAGTCTTGCCCTAGACTAGAGTCTTTCCGGACAAAAGTCAATCTTTACCTTAATTGAGCCTGTCTATTGTCTTTTGCATCTAAGATAACATACCTTTGGAGTCACTTCTTGTTTTCCAGACCCCTCAGGGCACAACCATGGCACCAGAGCAGAGACTACAAATCCTCCTTGTTATTTTTACCATGTTAATTGTTGACTTTTGACTACCCTATACCCATCAGTGTAAAAGATGTATATGTCTATTATTTTACTTTTTATCCCATCCCCTCTTTTGCTTTCTTCTGCATCCCTAATCTACCACCAATGAATTTCATGTAACCCACTTATGTCTTCTCTTTTTATTGTAACGTATAAAATAAGGTGCAAAACTGCCATTCTCTGGCGCATTATCTCAATCTGTTGAGATTTTGCTTCCCAGCGATTGTCAACAGTTTGGCTCAAATAAACTCACAAGAATTCTTCATGGATTGAATGTTTCTTATGTTGTCAATTCTAAGGCATTTGGAATTTAAATCAAATTCTAATACCTATAAGGAATCCAGTATTGCCGTATCTTCTGATTTTTAAAACTAGCCAGAAATCCAGAGTTTATGTTATGTGCAATCTCCTAATATTTAAGTCCTGGCCACAACAAACACACAAACAAATAACAATAAAACCTAACAATGAATGGACCAAACAAAACACCAGTGAGCTGAACTTTGAAACTCTGGGTATTTTGACTCAACAGAGGCTTGGCAGCAGCCATACAAAGGGGTTTACATGTGAGGCTGTGACATTTCCAGGGACAGCTAGAGCAAGGAAGCACGCTGTGACGTGTGCTGAAGTAGAATCCTGTAAGCAGAAGGCTATACCTGAAAAAGGGATTAACTTCCCAGAGCAAAGGGGAAGGCATCCCGGACTGGGGATCATGAGCTGCGGTTTAGATCAAATGATGCAAAGTATAAAGGGGGAGAGATGATGGGAGAAAGTATTCCAGGTGAGAAAGCTGAATTTGCAAATTGTAAAGACTTGAGAGAAAATAACTTTCTGATGAAATATGAGAGTTCAGAAGGGCCAGGAGGAGAGTATACAAAGGCAACAAATTTGCTTAATTTTAAAGAGTTGGGGAATAATATCACATGATTTCCTTTTAAGAATGACCATTCTTCAGGCTGAGGCAAAAGAAATAGGAAAATTTCTTTTATCAGTAGTTGCTGTTATGTAATATATCTCTGATTTGACTGCAGCTATGGAGAAAAGGCACATAGAAGTAGGGAATTTTATACTATTTCACCAGCTAGAAACTCATATTCCTTAGGTTAGCAGGTAGTTTGTAATAATTCCTTCAGGTTTTAGATATTACTGGGGAGCAGACTTTGCCACCCCAAAATATGCCTCTTTGGCTAAAGGCTTATCTTGAGCTGGGTGCCTATTTTTAAAGAAACAACAAACAGAGGAGAAGCTCTGAAAACTGTGTAGAAGTTACTCTTTTATAAGGTACACTTATATTTATAAGGGAAATCTCCATTTGTAAGGGGTCTCTTTCTCTGTACCAGGAAGATGAGGTTGACTCAGCCTCTTCCCATTGGAGAAGGTATGGACTTAAATCTGCATAACAACCTTACTTTTGTTTACAGTGCTTTTCCTAGTAACCTCCCATAATTAACCTCCCCTGTGCCAGAACATTTTCTGTTGTTTTTCGTTGGAGATGGTATTTAGGGTGCTGGCATTGGCCATTTTGGGGAGTAAGTCAGTGTTCCTAGGTATCTCCCAAGTATACAAGAGGTATACATGTTATTAAACTTCTGTATATTTTTCTCCTCCTAATCTGTCTTTTATTACAGGGGGATCTCATCCAATAACCTAAAAGGGTGGAAGAAAAATTATTTTCCTCCCCTACATTACCAAAAATGAAGAGAGGACTTTTGACAGATGTTCAAAAGGCACTAAGTATTATCAATCAAGCTGACTTCATATTTCTTTGCAAAACAGCTTTTAACAACATCTGTGATTCTTTTATTTGCAGCTTCTGAAAGAAAGGAAACTTTTATATCTACTGCTATATCTGTAGTTTTAATTGTAAGTATTCCATCTGTGATTTTTAGTTATTTATTTGCCTTCAATGTTAGCAAAAGAGCATTAATAACTTTCTGCTCTCTTACCATCATCATAGAACTGATAGGGACTTTTTTAAATGCTTTTTGGTGAAGAAAAAACTCAACACAAAATATCTTCAAAAATCACCAGAAGAAGAGAACTGATGAAATTTATTAGAGTATTACAATGCTGTTATGCATATTTTATATTTCAATATGTGTTCTGCAATGATCAGTATAATCAATCTACAGCTGCTTCTTTCTGAATACCGAGAATTAGAAAGGGAAGATAACAGTATTGATGGCAAGTCAACAATTTTAGTTATGGTCACAAGTTTTGTAAATTAATCTAGCCTCAAATATTTTGCTACTATTTCTTCATAATAATTTTAGAAAAAAATATCTGTATCCATGGTTTTTATTAATTTTTATATCTTTTAATTAAAAAATTGAACCACTTTATTGAGTAATGTGTGACATGTAAAAAGCTACACATATTTAATATATACAATTTGGTGAATCTGCGCATAAATATACACCCATGAAACCATCACTACCATTAAGACCATAGATATATCCATCACCTCCCAAAGTTTCCTCCCTTCCCCATTATTATTATTTTATTTTATTTTAGTGTGTGTGTGTGTGTGTGTGTGTGTTATGAACACTTACCAGAAGATCTACCCTCCTGGATCAGTGGTTTTTAAACTTCAGTGTGAACAGATAGCTGGTGGGGGTGTGGCGCTTGTTAAAATGCAGATTTCCAGGCTTGCCTGCAGAACATCTGATACTGATTTTTCAAAGGTGTCCTAAGTGATTCTGATGCAAATGGTCCCAGAATTATATTTTAAATGATGCTGAGCTGATAATGCACTGAGTATTTGGCTCAGCCAAGTCTCCAAGGAAATTAAGAACTTCTGAGATGTACCCACAATGATAATGCCAGTGAGTGCAAGCTCTGTGAGGGGATGGGTTTTCCCTGTTTTGTTCACAGCCATATCCCAGCATTGAGATTGGCACACAGGGAAATTTCATAATTATTTATTGACTAAATACATGAAAAAATTGAACTGGGTACATCAGCACTTGCTTTCTGAACTTCATGCCTTTCACTTGTTTCTCTATAGCACACTAATCATCAGTCAGTTTTAAAGGGCTCATGTCACAACTCATCAAAAGAGGCATTTGCAGGCTCAGAATGATGGCATTTTACAAAGTCACCAGCAGTCCTGAAACTATAATATTGATTAAAGTTTTCTTTTCTGACCGCCTACAAAACTGAGCATGGACCTGAAAGAGTTGTAACACCTTGGTGGATCACAACCAATCAGGTTCCACGTTCCAAATGCATTCTCTAACACTTCACACAAAATATGGGATCTATAGTCCTAGCAAAATGCTGTGTGGGTCTGAATGATACTGAGCTACAGTATTCCTTTTATTTTTTTCAGACCGTGTGAGCTTGTGAAATGTTTTTGTATTAGTTGTCATGCTCTGAAACCAATCTAGTATGGTGTTGCAACTGGATCAAGAGGTGATGGGGTACAGACCCACATAAACATATGATTTCTTTTAAGAAATATTTTTTATTTATCAAGGACACATGAAAATATTTTTATGAAACTTTAAAGTTATTTAAAACATGGAGTCAGAAACCAATGTAGCTGCAAGTTTTCTTCTGAAGAGGCTCAGAAGAGATGGAGAATTCATGGTATTAACCACTAAGCAGACTCAGTGCTTCTTCAAATATGCTTTTCATTAGTAAGGACATACGCACTAGTGCAGTTTTTAGTTCTGACTGAGGTCCTAATTTATCCTGTAAGTTCACACACTCAGCAAACGAAAGTTCACAGCTAAAAGTAATCCTCCTGACACTGCTTTAGTCCAAAATATCACGCAAGCATTAGAATTCTATTAACCGTATATATTCAAGTTTTGATTGTTGTTAATCAACACCAGTTGACTGAACACTTCTCTGCTTATCAACAGAATTTTCAATGGTTCTCTAGCACACGTTATTTCTACTTTTTTCATGTTAAAGTAATAAATACTTAAACCAAAAGAAAGCCAAAATAGCTATAGTTATATTAGACAAAAATAGACTTAAAATAAAGACTGTAATAAGAGACAAAGAAGGGCATTGAATAATGATAGACAGGTCAATTCAACAAGAGAATATAACATTTAAAAATATTTATGCACTTAACATAGGAGCACTAAATATAAATAGGTGCACCTAATAAAGCAAATATTAATAGACCTAAAGAGAGAAATAGACAACAGTACAGTAATAGTAGAGAACTTTAATACCTCACTTATATCAATGGATAGATCATCCAGACAGAAAATCAATAAGGAAGCACTGGCCTTAACATTATATTAGAACAAATAGACATAGATATTTACAGAACAATTCATCCAAAAAAATATAAAACATTCTTCTCAAGTGCACATGGAACATTTTCTAAGATAGATCATATATTAGCCCACCAAACAAGTCTTAAAAATGTGATGATTTCCCAGCTAGTGTGGCCCAGTGGTTGAGCGACCCATGAACCAAGAGGTCCCTGATTCAATTACCGGTCAGGGAACATGCCCGAGTTGTGGACTCAATCCCTAGTAAGGTTGTGCAGGAGGCAGCCAATCAACGGGTCTCTCTCATTAATTTTTCTATATCTCTATCCCTATCCCTTCCTCTCTCTCTCAAATCAATAAAAACATATTTTTTAAAAAATTGATGATTGAAGTCATAGAAAACATCATTTCTGACCACCATGGTATGATATGAGAAGTTAATTATACGAAGAAAACTGGAAAATTCACAAATACATGGAGATTAAATAATATCAACAAAATGCAAATGTGACATACAAAAATTTATAGTATCAGCTGCAGCAAAAGCAGTTCTAAGAGGGAAGTTCATAGCAAAAAATGCCTTCCTCAAGAAACAAGAAAGGTCTCAAATAAGAAACCTAACTTTACACCTTAAAAAACTAGAAAAAGAACAAACAAAGCCCCAAGTTAGTAGAAGGAAGGAAATAAGAAAGATTAGAGTGGCAATAAATGAAATAGAGACTAAAAAGACAATAAAAAATCAATGAAACTAAAAGCTAGTTCTTTGAAAAGATAAACCTTTAGAGAGAGAGAGAGAGAGAGAGAACTCAAAACAAAACAAAAAACACGAAAGAAGAGATGTTAAACTGATACCATAGAAAGACAAAGGATAATAAGAGACTACTATGAACAATTATACACTAACAACTTGGACAACCTATGATAAATGGATAAACTCTTAGAAACATACAACCTAAGAAGACTCAAGCATGATGAAATAGAAAATCTGAACAAATTAATTACTAACAAGGAGATTGAACCAGTAATTAAAACCTCCCAACAAACAAAAACGCAGGACCAGACTGCTTCACTGGTGAATTCTATCAACATTCAAAGAATTAATACAAATATTTCTCAAACTCTTCCAGAAAATAGGAGAGGGGAACTCTTCCAAATACATTTTATGAGACCAGTATTATGCTGATACCAAAGCCAGACAAGGATGCCAGAAAAAGAGAAAGAAAATTATAGGACAATATCCCAGATGAGCATAGATATAAACCTCTTCAAGAAATATTAGCAAAACAAATTCAACAATACATTAAACATTATACGCCATGATCAAACATAATTCATTCTAAGAATGCAAGATTCAACATCCACAAATCAGTAAATGTGATACACCACATTAAAAAATGGATAAAAATCATATGAACATCTTAATAGATGCAGAAAAAGCATTTGACAAAATTCAACATTCATTCATGATTAAAAAAACTCTCAAGAAAATGGGTATAGAAGGAACATAGCTACAATAAAGGCCATATATGACAAGCCTACAACTAACATCATACTGAATGGTGAAATGCTGAAAGCTTTTTCTTTAATTAAGACCAGAAACAAGAGAAAAATATTTTTTTCTGTCACTTTTGTTCAACATAGTATTGGAAGTCCGAGCCAGAGGAATCAGGCAAGGAAAATAAATAAAAGGTATCCAAATAAGAAAGGAAGAAGTAAAACTCACTATTTGCATGTGGCATATTACATTTAGAAAACCCTAAAGATTCCACACCAAAAAAACTGTTAGAACTAATAAATAAATTCAGTAAAGTTGCAGGATACAAAATCAATATAAAAAATCTGTTTTAGTTCTTTACACTAATTGTCAACTATTAGAAAGAGAAATTAAAAAAAGCAATCCATTTTACATCAAAAAATTAAAATACATAGGAATAAGTTCAACCAAGAATTTAAAACCTGTATATTGTAAACTCTAGGACGTTAATTTTTAATTAAAATATTAATCCTTCTAATCCATGGGCATTTATTTATTAAAATATGAAAGAAATCGAAGCAGACCAGACACTAATAAATAAATGTCCATGAGTTGGAAGAATTAATATTGTTAAAATGCCCATTCCACCTAAAGTAATACTGCAATCTGTATCAAAATTCCTATGATATTTTTCACAGAAAGGAAAAACAATTCTAAAATTAATATGGAATCACAAAAAATCTTAAATAGCAAAAGCAACTTGGATAAAAAAAGAATATAGCTGGAGGCAGATGCTCCCTGATTTAAAACTATATTATAAAGCTACTAGAGGCCCAGTGCATGAAATCATGCATGATCAGGGTCCCTAGTCTTAGCCTGTGATGAGGGCCATTTTCTGCCCACTTTCCAGTCCCCAGTCCCGCCCTGCCACCACCCTCCTGGTTCCCCGTGGTTCCCTGTCTGCCATGCTGCGATCGGAGCCTGTAGGCAGCGTGGGGAGGGACTGAGAGGTGGTCAATGCACCTCATAGTAACTGGTCGAATGTTCATTCTGGTCGTTATGGTCGCTGGCCTTTTATTATATAGAATAGGAGCTTAAACTGTATGATACTGGCATAAATACAGACACATAGATCAATGGAACAGAAAAGAGATCCGGCCTTCTCTTACAGCTCCAGCTTCATCTGCAAGGTCATCCAGAAGGACATCCAGTCTAATTAGCATATTATGCTTTTATTATTATAATCTCTAGCTTTGTCCAAATCAATTTTTTTGATGTTTTCCTTTGATATAGTTTCATCATTATTCTATTTTAGCAAAGGGAATACACACACACACACACACACACACACACACACACCTATTTGTACATTTAAAATAATCTTTAGTCCCTAGGGTTTTTAGGTAGAGAATAAAATTGCCTCTGTGATAATGTGCCTGATTTTTGTTTGCTTGTTTTTTTTATTTTTTATTTTTTTATCATATTCCTGCTTCCCTTCCTCCCACTCTGTCAAGCACCTTTTATCCACCACAGGTTCAGCATCATTCTCAGGTCTGGCACCCATTCTGTTTCTGGACAGAGGATATAATGGCCTCTGGGCTAATCGTTTAGCATCAAGTCAAAGTTGCTGTCTGCTCCTATTCTAGTATCTGCCATCTGTCTTGCCTTCCTTCCCTAGAGCCCACCTTCTGCCATGAAAACTGCCTCTGAATTCCTTGCCTCTAAAGCCGTGCCCACTTACAGTGCCCCTGTGGGCACAGTGTCCTTCCCTGTTGCCGTCACCAGCCTTTCAGATAAAGCCTGACCACCTTTCCCGTGGGTGTGAGTCCTCACCACTGCTGACAGCCTGTGTCTACCTCTGGCCACAGTCTGCTGCCAGGCTCCTGAGGAGATCTGCCCTTGGCTAATTTAGATATGCCCCCGCACCTGGTGCTGGCTCAGCCCTCGCACGGCCTCTTCAGCACATCTTTGCCTCTGGCTTCACACGTCTGCCAAATAAGCTTCAATCCTAAAAACAACATCTGGAGTAGTGACTGGTAAGCAGGAGTTAGAAATCTGCCACATCTGGCATACAGATGTATTGTGTTTGGCAAGTATGTACTGAAACACATAGATTTTCTTTCTTTTAAAAAAATATTGATTTCAGAGAGGAAGGGAGAGGGAGAGAGAGAGAAACATCAATGATGAGAGAAAATCATTGATTGGCTGCCTCCTGCACACCCCACACTCGGCTTTCATTCTTTCTTGCTTGCTTACCTGAATATTCTTCAAATATGTCCAAAATTTCCAGATGTTTGCATAGATATAGCTACAATTCCATCTGTATCTTTTCTCATAAAAAGTGAGGATTTATTGGAAGTATAGGAATGAATATATTTTGATGCGATGAAACTTTCCTTTAAAGATGAAAAGGCAAGTCACAAACTGGGAGAAAATATGTGCAACACATACAGTTGACACAGGTCAACCGTATACACAGAAATAGAACAAATCAATAGAGAACTAGGCAAAAGATGCGGACATTTCAAACCAAAGGAATATGAATGGATGATAAATTATAAAAAGATGCCTAGCCTTGTAAGTAATTGCTCCTCAAACGCTTCGTTACTGTTTGCAACAAGACAGGCACAGAAATTGAAACTGTTAAATCTAATTAAAATTAGGCTAGCACTTCCTTTTTCTTAAAAACTTGTAGTCTTTGCTGTTTTCTACAAAACAATATTTTAAATCTTTGAAGTACTGACGATAAAGCAAATAAAAAAGTGAAACAGATCATTCAACAAAGACAGTTTGAGAAGCACCACTCTAGAAAACTCTTGCACTAGGAAGCTGTCAGGCATATTCATCTCAATACTGTTTGTAATAGCAAAACAACAACACGAACCTTAATACCAAAACTGAAATAAACCTACAAGAAGAAAAAAAAAGTCCATTAAAAGGAGACTAGATAAGTAATTTATGGTATACCCATATTATGGTAAAAATGAATGCCTAGTATTCTAAAACTCTAACAATGCAAAATAACGTGAATGAATCCTAGAAAAGTAATGTTGAGTGATAAAAGCAAGTCCCAAAAGGGTCTATACAGTGTGGCACAATTTTTATAAAACTCAATAACATAACTAATTCACTAATAACTAATTGGTTGATTAATGAATTAATTAACATAGTTTTTAGGCATACATACTCACATGATAGAATTGTTTTTTTACAGCAGAAAAATGATGAATTTTAACCCAATACAGTGGATATTATGCTGAGGCAGGGGGATTAGGATGGGGGAAAAGAAATACTGTAGACAGATCATTTTATTGATGATGATCTGGCTCTTGAGTAGAATAATGAGTTTAAAAATGTTTCTGTTGTTACTGGGCTTTATATTTTAAATGAATGTTAAGATATTTTTGGTGTATAAAATTACATAAAAATTTTCAAAACCATGTTCTAAATAAAATTTAATCTCTTTTAGAAAAGAACTGTCAAAAATTTTGTAGTTCAAGGTTACAAGTAAAGAGATTCTTACTAAAATCTCAGGGTAATTAAAAACTTAGATTATGAAATCTATACAATTATTTGAAGTTAGGTACTGTAGTAATATATGCTGTTAAGACAAAAACATGTAAGATATATGAACATAAGGAAACTGTCATGGTCTTTCTGTAAACCCACATATAGTTGAAAATACAAATAAAGCTGACAATTATACATCCTATTTATACAAAGAAAATCACAACTGGTGCTAGGAATTTGGTGTTCTTTCATAGTTCAACTATTTCTGAGGTACCTATAACACCTCGGGCATAAACCCAGGGATGGAAGTACAGTGCAGATCAGTAGTGAAGATCCCACTTCATGGCACTTCAAGATGGCGGGAATTAGGAGACATAGTGGGATACTAAGTAAGTGATCATCCAAAATCATCGGGATATATGCTATGAAGATAACAAAACATGGGGACTGTGATTCACAAACGAGGACACACGGATGCGTGCTCATCACAATAACACTTAGCTTGGGGAAAACAACACAACCGTCCTACTTCAGCACATGGCTTTTTGCAACTTTTGCCAGACAGAACTGCTGATGTTCAGTCCCATATATTCAGCCACCAAGTGGACTTCACTTTGTGTTTTCACGGGTTCCTAAAACTCAACAGAATCCAAAGCTAACACATTGCATTTCCCATGAATGCAGTCCCCTGTGTGGTGTTCTTGTCCTGTTCACTCAGTGGCCATTCAGAAGTTGGAGTCATCTTTGACTCTCTTGTTCTACTCACCTCTCTACTTCATGACTACATACTCTTAATTTTAACTCATAACAGCTGTCTTGTGTCCTCCACTCCATTCCTACCATGACGTTACTACTTCTCATCTCACCTATATTATTAAACTAGCCTTTTCCCTGTTCTTTCTGCTTCAGAAAGATACAGGTCTTGCCCCATTTCCAATCTGTCTTCCACATGATTTTCACAGTAGACTTCTAAAAGGCCAACTGCTTTCCTTGCCTAGAGGACAAAGTCCAAATTCTTCCCCCCACCCCCAAATATGAATACTTGATTTCAGAGAGAGGAAGGAAAGGGGAGAGAGAGAAAGAAACATAGATGAGACAGAAACATTGATAGACTGCTTCCTGCATGACCCCTACTGGGGATCAAGCCTGCAACCCAGGCATATTCCCTGACTGGGAATCGAACCAGCAACCTCCTGGTTCATGGGATGATGCTCAATCAACAGAGACACACAGGCCAGGCAAAATCCAGACTCTTAATGAGGCATGTAAGGCCTCTGGGATCTATTCCCTGACTCCTTTATCTGCCATTCACACGCAATGCTTAGCAGGATTGAGACCACAGTTCCCCCCGCCCCGCCCCCCGCCCCCACCGATAGGGATGATTGATTACTCATTGCACCGCATATAAACTTGCAATGAAGAGTATCATTGGTCCTAGTGGATAATTTGCCTCTTCTTCATATGCCCTGTGGATCCTTAGTATTTAGGACAGAGTCTGCTAGTCAGGAGGTCCTGGGTAGCTTCTTGTTGGATGACTCAGGAGTGAATTAAGCTCTGCCTGTTTAATTTCTAGATAAATCTCAAACTATTATTTTCTTTCCTTCATCCCTGCCAATGCTTAGGCCTGTGTTTCATCAGCTCTTGCCTGGGTTATTTCAGTAGCTTCTGAAACAGTCCAGTGTCATCTTTCTCAACTCCATCAGCCAAACAGCTGCCAGAGCTAAAATCCATTCACATTGCTCCCTGCCTCGACACTCCAGCTGCTCAGAGCTTCCTGGCATGAGGACCCATGACAGTCCCTGGGATTTCTTTGCAGCCTTCACACATGCATTGCACTCCAGTTATGTCAAACTACTTACAGTTTCCCAAATACATGATGCTGCCGCTTGCCTTGGATTGAGTTAATTCCTTCTGCTTGAACCTGTCCCCATTTCTCTACCTCTTGCAATGTTACTCCCCCCCTCTTTCCTCTAGCTGGCTTAATCTTCTCAGCCACTGAAATTCAAATCAAGCATTATCTTCTTAGTGAAGCCTTCCTCTGACCCCTACCTGGCTACCTTCCAATTCCCACCATATCCAATGCACGCCTTGGTTATATTATGTTTCACCCACTTGCTTGTCTCCTTTCCTAGCTTTATTGAAGGCAGGGGTGTGGAACGTTTCTTAGTGAATCTTGAACACCTGGCATAATGTTTAGGAAACACAGGGTCTTCAATAAACAGTTGGAAAATATAACTCCTCACATCTTCACCACTATCACCCCAGTACAAGCTACCATCATCTCCCATCTGTCTCCTACTGATCTGAGCACTGTATCTGAAATATACCCTTTCACTTCATCTTTACCCGCTTTATTTTTTTCTTTATGACACTTTTTGAAAGCGTAATATAATTTGTCTCTCTCTACCACTAATATGGATGCTCCATGAGGGTGAGGATTTGGCTCATTTTGTTCACTGCTGTATCCCCAGTTCCCCAGAACACTGCTTAGCCCATGGGAGGTGTTTAACTATAGTGCATTGAATGGTTGACAATAAATACACTAAGGTGAATTATAAAGAGGGTAGTATAGTACAAATAAATAAATATATGTTTGAAAGGGCAAAAACAAAATTAACATTCTTATGTTTGATCTATTGGTAAGGTACAGCCTCTAAAGTATATAAGCAGAATGATAGTGGCTTTTTCTGATTTCTTCTGGGTCTGAAGATTAGTAAGAGTCGCAAAATAATCTTCTGTCTCTCTTACCTTCATTAGGAAACATATAATTAAGGCACAGTCTCTCCTGAGAAACACTAGCTTATTTCCAAGACAATGAGTCGTGAGTCCAGTACTATTTGCAAAGCCTGAGAGCTTCCTGTATAGCATTTCAGTCACTGTTTTGACACCCAGGGAAACCAATTCATTGTGATGTGAGGAGGGGGAGAAAAATGATAGCAACAAAACAAACACTATTATGTTTGAAAGTGTCAAAATTCATGAAAGAACATGATTGGCATGAGCTCCAAAGCTAAATTAAACAAACGAAAATATGAAGAGGAATTAAAAGTTTATTTCACAAAATTGAGATGCTTCTGAGGCTAATTTTCCAAAGACAAATCTCAACATCTACTCAGCAATTCACTTTGCAGTTCTTAAAAGGAATTTATTTTTGAATGTTTTAAGAGATACTACAAAGTGAAAGAAAATGAAAGTACAGAAGAGTACTCATATAACATACTCACTTTTATAGCCAAAGGAAGAGCCCATTCATATACATGTGTACGTATATGTATGTACATGGATATAAGTGTATATGTGTGTATATCGATAGCTATCTATGGCCCCCCAAGAATATTTCTGGAAAAATAAGATTCATAAATGGGTGACTGTGGTGAGTCCAAGGAAGGGGCTTTAGAGTCTGATATTGGACAGAAACCCTTTTCATTGTTGATCCTTGTGTAGCTTGTGACTATTTAGCCACATGCCACATAACAATCAGCAGAAAAAACACAAAGTGTGAAAGAACACTTAAGTAAATAAAACCAGAGAAGATTGTGCAATTTAATTATTCACTTTGCTTTAAGAAAACTATGCTGTTCTTGCCATTAAACACACTGAAATATGACACTGTGCACAGATAAATGTTACAAGCAAAAAATACATTTGTTTAGTTAAAACCTTCCATCATAAGATCTTAAATAAATCAAAGTAATAGTATTAATAGAACCAGCAATATGCTTATTTATTTATTGTTTAAAGTATTATAAATAATAGAACATATGTCTCCTTTTTCCCCTATTAACCTCCCCCTGGTCTCCTCCCCGCCACCCTGCACATACCCTCACCCCACTAGTGTCTGTGTCCATTGGTTATGCTTATATGCAACAAATGCGTGAGATCATGTGGTATTTTTCCTTCATTGACTGGTTTATTTCACTTAGCATAATGCTTCCAGTTCCATCCATGCTGTTGCAAATGGTAAGAATTTCTTCTTTTTTACAGCAGCATAGTATTCCATTATGTAGATGTACCATAGCTTTCAATTTCAATAATTTTTAGGAATAGCATTTTTAAACTTGGTGAAGCTTCCCCTCTCAACAGGTGAAGGCTCTCGTTCAGAGAGTTGTCTTCAACATGTAAATCAGATGCCACATAAACTCCTAATTAGAGATTAGGATTCAGAACAATGCCTCATGTTCTTGACCAGTACCTGCCATTGTCGAAGTAATGATCCTAATCCTTTTTTGTGCCTTATCAAAATATGTAACCTGTATACTAGTATTATATTTGGATTTCTGAGGCTCCCCTTCCAAAGGTGTCATAAAACTTATGACTTCCCTAATGGAAAAAAATACAACATACATTGTTTAAAGATTAGAATATATCACCATGTGCACCTGAACAGCTATAACTTGGTGATCAGGACCATACCCCATGTACAGGAGCAGAAAAACCTGGGTTTGAATCCAGATCTGGCACTTACCAACTGTGCGACCTCAGGAAAGCAACAGAGCTTCTTTCAACCTCATTGTCCCCTTTAATAACAAAGGGAACAGGTCGCATGAGGCTGTTCAAAGGATTAGTAGAAAAATCTACATTAATAAGTAAATGGCATTTAGTAGATGCTCACATGTTCTAACATAACACTAATTGTTGTTAATCATAATAATCTGGTATTGTTTTCATAAAACAACTGAAATTAAGAATTAGAAGTAAGCATAGGGTGGAAGTAGGTGAACAAAATGAAGGAGCATAGCTTGGGGGGTAAACCCAGCTTTTTCCATTGCTGCTCTTGCTCAGGTTGGTGGCTGTTCTAAGTGACCCTTTCACTGTCTTTTTCATCTTATGAACTTATTTCTGTGCTTAACTTCTGAAATCTACTTTCTGAGGTGAAAATCATAATAGTCATCAATCCGAAGTTCTTGACAATTAAAAGTATGAATTACGTGTCCCAGATAGCACCCAAGGCCACCCAAAAGTCATGCATGTCTATAACCACAAGGGGTCAATTCCAAGACTGACTCTGAGAAGAAAAAACATATTACAAGTAATCTGCACAATTTCTTCATAGACGATTGAGAGTTTAATGAACATAAAACTATTAAGTTTCTAATTCTGCCTTTGTCATAGTGCTAAGACTATGAGTCCTTCTTATGTCTACCAAGAGGAGCTTTTGGTAATTTGGTAAATGATTATATAGTCTTTTACATAAAAATCCCAGGACTCAGTGCTAATAACCATCTCTCCGACAGGTACAATTAAAATACAGAATGAGTCAAGAAGTGCCATACCTTATAGTCCCATAGTAATTTCCAATAAAGATTTTCTGAGTAAATTATACCTAGCAAAGGACTTAGAAAATATTAACTGTGACTTTAATATCTTTGGGGAAAGACTACAGAAGTCTGATTCTGAGGCCTGTATTAGGCTGTCTCAGACTTTTCAAACCTTGGTGCTCTTGACATTTAGGGCTAGAAAATGTGTGTGTGTGTGTGTGTGTGTGTGTGTGTGTGAGAGAGAGAGATATAGAGAGAGAGAGAGAGAGAGAGAGAGAGAGAGAGAGAAGGGGGGCATCCTGCACATTGTAGGATGTTAGGAATCTGGCAGCCATCTGGCTTCTACTGACTAGATGTACCCCCAGCTCTGACAATCATAAATATCTCCAAACAGGCCATTGCAAAATAAAATGTCTAGCTATTTATACCACCTTGTATTTTGGCACTGTGGCTTAAACACCAAGAACAATAGGTTAGCTCAGTTGGTGTGGCTCAGTGGTTGAGTGTCATGGTTTGATTCCTGGTCAAGGCACATACCCGAGTTGTGGGTTTGGTCCCCAGTGTGGGGCATGCAGGAGGCAACCGATCAATGATTCTGTCTCATCATTGATGTTTCTCTCTCTCTCTCCCTCTCCCTTCCTCTCTGAAATCAATAAAAATACATTTAAGAAAAAGAACAATGGGTTATTTTATATTATATTACAATCATTTATTGTTTTAAATATTTTCCCTTGTTCTTCTAGACTGTGAGCTCTCTGAGGTTCAGAACCCTATGTAACTTACTCACTGAGGCATCTCCAGTTCCTAGTACAGAATTAGCCTCATGATAAATGGCTTCAGTCTAATGAATTTCTGACTAGCAGGAATAAGTATGCTTGTTTGAAGTTGTCTCTGAGCCTGGACAGCTTAAAGTTGAAATGGAAAGTTGATTCACTCAGCAGGTATTTTCTGAATGCCTACTATAGGGACACTGGGTTTACAACAGCACAGATGTCTATGACCTGTAAACAGGGAGGACTTCTGACAAAGCCAAGGGATTCCATTGTTTACCGAAAAGTCGGGACCCTTAAGCACATATAACAAGTGGCACAGCATGAGTAATGAGCTTGGAAGCACTTGTTTGACCGACCCTTTTGAATGAGCCCACATTTCAGGTTGGTCAAACACTGACCCAAACAATCTTCCATGGACCCATCAGTCAAGGAAAGGTCTGAGCTAAACTGATGACATCTTTTATGAATGTTTTATTTCAGGCATGCTATACAGTGGAGAATAACGCAATGCTGCAGACAGACCATCCACATAACTGGCACGGTTCATCATGAGGAAATCGGGCACAGGGGACTTTCTGTGTTCACCCAGTTTAGATGTGCGTCCCTAGAAGCGAGCAGATAAGTTTTTGCCTGTGGACATTTCCCTCAGTATCGGCCAACTAGAAGAGCCATAACTTTGCTTGAGCATTCTCTAGGCAGAGGTCTTCAAGGGAGGTGGGGGGTGGAGGGAATCCCACAGTTTCATCAGTACACAGAAGCCCCTGCCCTTCCTTTCATGAGAAATGGTGTTAGGACATATCTTTTAATTTCAAAAATTAAAAGAGCAGAATTTTTGAAAGATACTTTTTTTTAATACTCCGTGGGGTTTAGCTGTTTTCATTCCTCAGTATGTATTCATTTTTAGAACTGAAAACATTTTATCGGAACAAACTAAAAACATTACCTTTTATATTATATTCTCCATAATGATAAAGTTGGGATATACTTCTTTCAAACTTTGTGAACAATTTAAAGTTGCAAATTGTTAATGTGGTGGTAACAATTTAGGTACATACTTCCTTTCTTGGTTGATAAGGTGCAGAAATTGTACCTCATTGCTATATTTCAAAGCATATATTTATAGAATTGAGATCACCAATCATGTATAATCATAACAAAGCATCCTACGCTCTGCAATAATCTTTAGAATAGAACAAAACCTTGTTAGTGCATCTTCATGGAGAAAAAGCACAAAAACCAAGTTAACCCTTAAGCAGCTGCTGCTAGGTTCAGAATTTCAGCATTGGCAAGTCCCTTTATTTATCTAAATTGAGTACTTGAGAATCTAGTGACTGTCTAGTGTGGCGGTCGCCAATTGGTGGTCCACGGACCACTGGTGGTCCGTCAGGTCCGAAAGGTTGGCGACCACTGGTCTAGTGTTCCTAATTTATGACTTAACAATAGTCATAAGTAACATGAAAATAAAAATAAAATACTTTTATTCATAGCATTATAGAAAATGACTACCAGATAATAACCGAGAACAAGACATAATTATGTTGTAGAGTTGATGGTTGGTATTAATTAAAGAGGCATCAGTGCTTAGTAGAAAGAACATGGCCTTTGAGTCAGACAGATCTAGGATGCAACCCAGAGTCTACAGCTTGTTGAGTAGGCAAATCTCCAATCTCTCCACTCTTCTTCAGATCTCACATGGGGGTATGACACTTAGCTTGCAGGGTAGGTTGTTTTAATGACTAGAGATAATGCAGGAAAGTGGCATGGTGTATGGCATAAAATAGGGGCCTACTTTGGAAATGTTAATATTATTGACGTAATTCCCTACAGGTTGAAATTTAGAAAAAGGCCAAGTCCACGATGATTAGCTCAAGAGAGAACAGTGGCCCGAGTGACACTGACTCTGCTGCAGCACTTCTGTCTAGCGCAGGATGTTTGATAATATCTGCTTGGAAAACAAAGATGCTGCTTGACTCAATTAGATGCCCCGATCGTGTCTGCTGATGTGTCAGAGAAAGACGGATGCAGCCTTTGCTGGGCGATGCCAGCGTCTTCCTTGTCCTTTAAAAGATGGGGCAAAGCCAGGAAGCGCCAGCACAGCCACGCAGCCCCGAGCGAGCGGCAGCACACAGCAAGGCCCTCTTCCGCATCTGCTGAAGCCAGACAGAGGTGGCTGGCACGGGAAGTAAGAGCTTAAAGGAAAAAAGACAACAATGACAAGGTGACCCCACAGTTCCTGATGGTACTTTTCATTCCTCGGTAATTATTCAAGTGCCTCTTTTCTCTCAAAGTGTCCTGCTTTGTATGATCTAATACGGCCATGTCACTCTTAAATTATAGGGGGGACATAAATGCCAAGAAATGAAATGTGAATGATCTGACCATGCACATTCTGGCTTTACCGGGGCAAAAACATGAACCCATAAATTCACAAGATCAACATGCATGCCCCAGCTTCCAGCCAGAGCAGGGTCTCGCTCTCGTCCTCTCATTCTCTCGCTCTCTCACTGTCTCCTCCGGTAACACAATTACAAGCCAGTCTTATCACTGCAGGAAAAACAGGACAGCTGGACAGCATTCTTCCTCGGAAGCTCTGCTTAATGCCACGAGCAAATCATGTCTCCACTGATTCAGAATTGGTCCCTTCACGACTAAAAACATGGCCCAACGTGTTGCATAAGGATTTGGAAGCCGAGCAGCAAGATTGCATGTTACAGCCTCAGACCCATCGTTTTTATTAAAGCCATATAACCAACAACCCTGGTCTTTCTTCCTCAGGTGAAGTTAATGAGCCCAGAAGAGGCCATTCAACAGGAAATCAATGCACACATATTTACCAAGTAGCCACAATGTGTTAGGGACACTGTATTGGTAAGATAACTAGACTGGGGACAGACATGAAATCAGTTGTCAGGCAACCTCACAGGTGATTATTAATTAGAGTAGCATTTGTCAAAGGACAATGAGAAAATAAGTGTATTAAAAGGTAGGCAAAAGCTAAAGCCCACGTATTAGCACAATGAACAATACCAAATATATCAAAGAAGTGTGGGACGGAAGCACCTTGAGAGCTGGGAGGTTATAGTCCAGCTTTTAAGCTTGGATTAATTGTGCCCCTTTTATTAGCTACAAAGTGGGGGGGATTTAAACAAAGGGATTAGCTGTATTCCTGGGACTAGTTTGCACAATCATAAGAGATAAATTCAAAAAATATAAAATTCAGGCCCCCTCTGCAAGGAAGCCTTGGGGAGTAGCACATCCTTCCAAGAGCAGCTCTCTGGGACCACTTATCTGTTTTGCCACCATCGATTCGAGACATTCAAAGGCAAACACACCTGGTCCCCAGCGACCGTCACATTCGTGCACAGGTTTGGGATCAGAATGGGGATCAGGAGGCTAAATTTTAACCCTCTTATTCTTACTGTAAATAGATACCTATTTGGCATGCGTCGCTATCTCTATATTGAAATTTCATTATTCATAGCTCAGCATTTCCTTTCTAACCCTTCCTCTCTTGTTCTCTAGGGATGAAGTGAAAAAGCAGAAAAATGCAACATGATGGAGACTCAATCCATTTATTTCTTAAACAAACATTCTCTCAGCTAGAATTGTTACTGACACTGAGAGCAAAATGTGAGAGATGTTTTAAGAATAAGGAGAGAGAAATCACACGTAGAGCCTAATTTAAAGAGCTACATTTCTGAACAGTACAGTTCAAAGTGCGTGTATTTTTTATAGTCTTACCAACAGGACTTTTTAGCAAACTGAAGCATGGATAGACTTGTAAGATGCAAACACAGTCTCCCATTTTATAGTCATGGTATGAAGATTACTGCTGCTGGCTCCTTCTCAGGAGGGTGTTTCCACAGAGGGATTCTGGGGCAGAGAACGAGGGAGATGCAAGTCAAACCTCACAGGCCAAGGTTGGTTGGCTTAGCAGTGATTTCAACTCTTGGAGACACTGCCTTGCCACCAGGGTGCCCATCCTGTAGACATCACTTATAAACCATCCAGTAAATCCCATCCTCTATTTTATGATCTGACTTTTCTGAATCTTAAATCATTTAATCCGTCCATTCTCTGCTTTCCCCCCATTGCTCTTAGAACTGTTTATCTTAAATTGTTTATATTAATTTTGTCACCACTGTGTTACAAGCTATTTTATGGCACTATCTCCCTGTGTGTGTGGTGTGTGTGTGTGTGTGTGTGTGTGTGTGTGTGTGCGCACGCGCATTGACACTTGAGAACTTGAGAGAAAAAGCAGTAGCTGATGTGTCTTAACAGACTTATTTGTAAAATCACCATATATGTTATATTGAAGATGGTGAATTTAAAACCTACTCTTTTTCTGAAAATGGCCTCCCTATTTGGGACTTAATAGATATGATTTCAAATATCTCCAATGTTATTTTTAACACTCTGGCAACTCTTTAAAATGTCTCTTTTACTTTTTAAATATTAGGTGGAAATGTTTTTAGTTTATGGCTCTCTTGGCTATGGTGTCTTTAACTAACCTTATTTTTTCTCCACTTTCTGAGGATGGGGAGTCACACCTACCAATTCAAGAAAAGGCCAGTGGGATGAATTCTAGTATATTTGTTCCAAGTGCATGAAATCTAATGGCTAGACAGCATGTCACATCACAGAAAAATTACCAGGTGGTCAGTCAACATCACCTCTCTGGACCACTAATGTGAGAGCAAATGGACAAGAGGAATGCCCCTATGTCGGCAATTCTCTCATGTTATACGCTGCTTCTAATATGTGTTGGTATAACATTTAGAAGTGACATGAAAGGAAAGCACACTATCCTATATAATAAAAGCCTAATATGCTAAGTGTCTGGTCATCCGGTCGGCTGTTCAACCAATCAAAGCATAATATGCTAATGATATGCTAAGGCCACTCAATCTCTCGCTATGACATGTACTGACCATCAGGAGGAAGATGCTCTGACTAGTAGGTGAGGTTGCTGCTGGGCTCTGGCCATTTGTGACCTAGCGAGACAAGCCGGACACACCCTGGAGCCCTCCTGCGGTTCCTCCCTGGCTGACCAACCTCCTGCATCCCTCCCCAGCCCTGATCATGCACCGGCGAGGGGTGGTGGGGTCCCTTGGCTTGGCCTGCACCCTCTCACAATCTGGGACCTCTTGGGGGCTGTCAGAGAGCCGGTTTCGGCCCAATCCCACAGGCCAGGCTGAGGGACCCCACTGGTGCGTGAATTCGTGCACCAGGCCTCTAGTACTTAAATAAACTTACTCCTGGCTGACAATAATCTTTTTTCTTTGATTGTGAGCTATTTAGGTAGGCCAAAATATTTATCAATTTCCTGGAAATCTCTATTCAGTTTGGAAACTGCCATAAGCAGCATGACCCTCAACCTAATAGCCAACCCTAGCTGTTGTGTAGCCACCCTGGGAAGGAGCGTGTCTCTTTGGAAATGGACACAGATACTTTCTTCCAGACAGCGCTATTAGAATTGGCGCTACTTGCCACAGGCCCTTAGTGAACAAAAATGTCTACGTTTTTCTTCCTTTCCAGTACGGCTTCAAGAACAAGCCTGAGTGGGGAATCATTCCGCATTAAGGCATAAACAGCCACACAAAACAAAAGTCTACTTAGATAAGACTCATCTTTTGCTTTGCCCAAATATTAAAATCTGAAAAGAGATCTAATTCAACTCCAAGAAAAAATATGGTCTAATAATGATAGAGGGGGAAATAACAAAAGTAGCAACACATTGAAGAGTGCCTAAATCTGCTGTTATCATAGATTGATTTTATGTATGTGTGTATTCATTTACTTATTTACTTATTCATTCATGTATTCATGCCTACTTTGATATTAGCCACTTTACGACTAAAAGAGGTTCCTGCGGTCACCCAACTCACTGTGCTTATGCATCCCACCTTGGGTCCAGGACCTTTACACACAGTAAGCGCTCCATAAATACATGCCTGCCAGATTGATGAGCTGTGCAGGGAGGGCAGGGAGGCCCAGAGACACTCGTCTAAGGTCACTTGGCCATGAACTGCCAGGCCAGCTCTTGCTTTCAGCCATTGCCAGCTCCATTGCACCCAGCCGTATCCTTCTCAGCCTCACTTTCTTCACTTCCAAAATGAGATAAGCAATTTGGAGATAAAACAAATGTGTTTTCCCTTATTGCTTATCTATCACCAATGACAAAGTATGCACTTTTGTTATTGCTTAGGGGAAAACAAGTAAATATTTAAATGAATGGGTTCAAGTCTATTCAACAAGATTATTGCCCTAAATTCCTCAGAAATTACATAAACATCACAGCACACAAACATTTCATGGTAGCTATTGAACATGAGATGTACCCCATGTATCTAGGTATGTCTAGACTCTGTGGGCGTGAACTTCATGGTGAGGCCTACGGAGAAAGTCCAGGGAACACAGAGAACTTTTCTAATGGATTCACAGTCTGGCCCTGAATTGTGAAAACAATTCACCATTCTCCTCTGTCATTTTATCTTTACTTTGTACCTTTTCTCTCAATACATTAGAAAAATAGATCTTTAGGTCTCTGGTGTGTATGAAATATGGCTTCAGCCCTCCAAACCTCCCTTCCTTCCATTTAGCCATCTAGCCCCTGCTTGGGAAGAACACTTCTAGATCTGAGGACCTTGCTATTCAAAGAGTGGCTCAGCAGCACCCGCCCCCAGAACCACTGAATCAAACCTGCATTTTAATAAGACCCCCCTCCCCCAAATGATTCCTATTTGAATACCAATTAGGGAAGCACTATAAAGACAGTTCCCACCCTTGAGATTTTCAGAGCAGCTGGGCACATTTTTCTAAGGTGCTGATCCCCAGACAGATGAAGCCCTGTGGGCACATGGCTTGGCAAGTGGAGACATTTTTGTGTAAATTAGCAAAAGGAGTCTCTCCTTACAGGCAGCCTCAGCCACATGCTGGGACTTGGGGCTACAGAAAGCAGCACGCACACCAGGTTAGAGCAACTGGCTGACTTGTGCAACCAGCAGTTATCCAACGTGTCCCCGAGACAGCCACATTCTTCCTCCCTCCTCCCTTCCCTCCTCCTTTCAATCTCTCTCTCTCTCTCTCTCTCTCTCTCTCTCTCTCTCTCTCTCTCTCTATTGTATTTTATTCGGGGAAGACAATGTCATCTACAGGCAGCAGAGAATACCATAGAATCAGTCCAAGTTGTGCTCTGATCAGGTTTGTTTTTCAGAAAGAGACCTTGGTAGCAATGTAAGAAAAAAAAACAACACATCGCAGAGTCACTTGAGGGAAACCCCTAAAATGATCTAAACAAGAGGTAATGCGGCCCTGGAGGAGGTGAAGGATACCAAGGAGCAAGAATGGAAGCCTCTCCATGGATAAATGAGGATGGGGGCTGCCAGGGGGCAAATCAGAGGTTTCTAATTTGGAAAACAACATGGATGATGAGTCAAGAAGACAAGCAATGAACCTCTACCAGGGGAAAGAAATCCCTGCAGCTGGGAGTAAAGACTGAATATTCAAACAGAAGCCTGGAATTCAGGTGGAAACTCAGACCCCATGCTGCTCCGGGTGGGAGAGGGCATATGCGTGGCCATGAGGGGCTCCTCCCTGAGGTCTGAGGCCCTTCAGAGGCATGTCACACACTAAACACCGACATAATGAATCAACTGCACAGAGAACTAGCTGGGGTATTTAGCACAGTTCCATTGTCCTCAAACATTCAACCCTTATCCCTGCAATCGCAGCCACAAAATGGCATGTTTGTGCAAACCATCTGGGAAATGCTAAACTATACAGAAAGAAAATATAGAGAAAAGAGAATCTGCTCTGGGGTTGGCCAGTTCAGAGTTGAAATCCTGCACATTCCACTTTTTAAATATGACCTTGGGCAAATTATTTCTCTCTAAATCTCAGTTTTTCTACCTGTACAATGGGAGGGCCTGGTGCTCTTGTCTGGGGGTCAAAGATGAGATGGCTACTTTCTTGGTGTTCTCAGGATAGTCTTTGTTTACCTGTTATCCGAGTAATTATCAACAGTGTTGTCATTTATTCTAAGATGTGTCCAGTATGAAAACAAACTGGACTTCTGGTCGTCTTTCTCCATCCTCTCTGTACATGAAAGAAGAGGGAGATTTGGCAGGATCTTCATTCCCGCAGCCTCGCCTAATGACACATCTGGAATACAAAGTGTCGGAGCGCTCCTATTGCATGGACCCTTGGCTAAGGGATCACTTTAGCAAAGTGCTTTATCCAGGCTAATTTAGAAAAGAAAATTTCACTTCCATGAAAAGAAAAGGCACAGTTCTTCATTTTAAGGTTATATGTGCACAAAGAAAATTGATGATAATTCGTAATAGATATATGGTATGTTTTATACTAGATCAGTTATTTATTCCTGCCTGCCAGTATTGAGCAATGAAATACCAAAGGGACTTCTTTGGGCATACATTTCATTGGCTATAAACTAAATGGTTTGGAAGTCTTATTCCCAACAGTCCATTACCAAAGTCTCATTATTGCATGGCTCCTTAGTAGAAATTACTAACATGAGACACGTCTTTTGGGCAACTCTGCATCCTGGAGGCACATCAACTCCTTCACTCCCACCACTTCCTTGTACTCCACCAGCAGGGTCTCTGGCTTTCCTGGTGCCCAGACAGACCTCCTATTGGTTCCTCATCACACCATGTGACAGGTTTCTCTGTTCTTGACATGTTCCCATTCAGCTCTGCCTGAGTGCTGAGAGGTTGCCAGGTAGGGAGGGACACACTCACACTGTAGGTAGGAAATAGGATGCTCTCCATTCCCAGCTCAACTCTTTTATCCGTCCTCCAAAAGGTAGTCTGTCTTCCCTGAAATGATGCCAAATTGTCTACATATGTTGCAAAATATAACACTACTCAGTCAATAATTCTGTTTTTACTGCAATAATTTCTTTAAGCGTCAAATCATTTAAGCTAAAGCTGAAAGGTGATTTCCACTTAGGATGAGTTAGGCAAGTCTCTGAGTATCCTGGTTGGCTTGGAAAGCCACAACAGAACATCTGACCTTTGCTGGCATGGCCTTCAGGCTGGCATTCCGACCAGTGCCACACAGACGGGCTCTGCGTGATCTCAGGCAATCCGTACAGGTAGCGAACCTGCATTTCAGGAGGAGCAATGGGCTAATGAAATCAGGAAGGATCATTCATTCTACTTGGAACCAGCCAACTGCCCACAGAGGTGGAATAATTCATCATAGCCAACTACGGATACATCAGGAGGAAAAGTATGTGCTAATTAAGCTTCTTGCCCAGACTGTTAAAGTTATAAGATTAATACTGCCCATGAATCTTCCTACTCTTTGATTCAGAGGAACTCTTGTTTAGCCCATAGGAACAGACATGGCAGAAGAATTAAACATTGGATATAAAAAGTGACAAACTTATTTCTAGAATATATGTAAAAGCTTGGTGCTGATGTGGACCTAGAAGACAGTATTTATAGCCTGGTTGTATCAGGGAGTGAACATTACAATTAATAATGTGTCCTCGTCACATTTTGTGAACTCTTGTGAGATAATTAGTATGATTGCTTAAGGCTGTAGGAGTGTAACCCTCCTCTTTTCACTGCTGGCAATGCTACTGCTGCTATTTGGGTCAGCTATCTTAAAACTTCCCAGAAAGGATTTTCAGAAGTAATTCTGGGAGGAAAATGAGGGAATCACCAGGGAGATTCTGGAGAAGAAAGAAGGCACTGATGCATGTCAGCCATGTCACGTTGGGCTACTAGACAGTGAACTGGGGATTAAAAAAAAGCCTCCCCTACACAAGAAATGAGATCCTCTTGTGTGATCGATGAGGGTAGACAACTGGGGAAGAGGAGGAGAAGGAGTCTCTGAGCCATTAGAAGAGGAGTCTGACCTGAGGCTCGGAGACCCATGCTGGGCTTCCCTAGGATGCTAGTCTGGAAGAAGAACCCAGGACAGTTTCATTCCAAAGAGCAGCTCTGCCTTGAGTATCATCCTGCAACCTGACTGTACTGACATCACACGTTATGTAGCAGTAATGAGTACATGCACTTTGCTCCTACTTGTTTGAATTGCACAAATATAGCTGGGCACAGACAATAAGTCAGCAGAGACCATGCTCCAATACCCTCAATGAGAAAAGGATAAGTGGGTTCTAAATTAATAGTGTCGCAGATTGGGGCAGAAGATCTTGTGTAAGTATAAGATGCTATAGGAACAAAGAGAAAGCTGAATCATTGGTTTAAGAAATTTTAGGAAAATGGGGCAATAAAGTATCAGATTCTGGCTTGGGCAGAATGATCAGGGCTATCGTGTACAAGGAGCATCATAAATAGTAAATAATTAGGTGTCTTAATCTACGGTAAACTGGAGATATAAAATATAATGTTAGAAAATGTTAACATGGAGAAACACTTTCTAGAAATGGAAAATTCATGCATTGCTTTGCAGTGATTTTTTCAGATCTAATATTACAATTTAGGAATATAAACGTATTTCCATCAAAAAATTAAACTTGATTATTTGCTCACAGAATGAGTCTGTTTTCTGTATTTATGGAAGTAAAAATATAAAAAAGAGAAAACTAAAACCTTTCTTTTTGAAGTGTGGAGTGGGGAGAGGGGATGAGATTTGAAAAATAAAAAAGGTCTTCTCTGCGATCATCTTTCAATATCATTGGGAAAGGTTTGTAAAAAGAAAATAGAATCATCTAAGTCCAATAAACACTTATGCAATATTTGCTTACTTTTCACATACACACACACACACACACACACACACACACAGTTTGCATAGTTGTGATCATACTCGACATACAAGGTTGTCATTATTCAGGTTTTAACATGTGTCAACTGCAAATTCCAAAGTGACAGCTACAGACCCCATGGGCAGTTGACAGCTCCAGGACTAATTTGGGGAGAACGGTTCCACACTAGCATGGTATCTTCAGGAGTCAGCTAAGGACAGATGTTCCTGCAGGCGATCGGCAGGAAGAGAAGTAGGTACACGGAAAGGGAGCAAGGGGATCATGTCACTCAGCCTGGAGCTGCTAGACAACACCCTGAAGGAGAGCGAGAAAGGAACACAATCTGAAGAGTGCACGCAGGTATTTTGAAAATGGCAAGGGCGATTTGAAAAATGAAGTGTTTTGCTTCAGGAACAACACATGAGAAAGCTCTCAATGAATCCGTTTCTGGTGAATACATTATTGTATTGATCAAACATGCCCCTTGAACTGCATGTTCATGACACCTCTATGAGGTGGGCACTGTTATTACTGTGAGTGTGCAGAGATGAAAAAGTATTACATGCTTTCACATGTCTAATCTAACTTTTAAAATTTAATTGATTGGGGTGACATTCGTTCACAAAACCAGACAGGTTTCAAGTGTACAACTCAATAACACTTCATCTGCACACTGCATCACGCGCCCATCACCCCCAGCCAAGTCTCTTTCCATCCCCATCCCGCGTCTCTGCCCACCTCCACCTACCCCCATCTCCCTTTCCCTTTGGCTATCACCACACTGTTGTTGGTATCTATGTGTTTTATATATGGGGTGTCACAAAAAAATGTATACACACTTTAACAGCTGATAGCTCAATTGATCTTTCTTTTCCAGTTTTATCCCATTGTAATAATGGCAGTCAAAGTATGTATACATTTTTGAGAATATATATATATATAATTTTTATTTTTGCGTAATCCCTTCACCTTCTTTCATTCAATCCCCCTCCCTCCTCCCCTTTGAGAGCTATCAGTCTGTTCCATGTATCCATGACTCTGTTTCTATGTTGTTCATCAGTTTATTTTGTTCATTAGATTCCACGTATAAGTGAGATCATCTACTTGTCTTTCCCTGACTGGTTTATTTCACCTAGCCTAATATTCTCCAGGTCTATCCATGTTGTCAGAAAAGGTAAGAGTGGTATTCCATTGTATAAATATATCACAGCTTTTTTGTCCACTCATCTACTGATGGGCACTAGGGCTGTTTTCAGATCTTGGCTCTTGTAAATAACACTGTAATGAACATAGGGGTGCATATATTATTTCAAATTAGTGTTTCAGGATTCTAAGGATACATTCCCAGAAGTGGGACCACTGGGTCAAAAGGCAGTTTCTTTTTTAATATTTTTGAGGAAATTACATACTGTTTTCTGCAGTGGCTGCCACAGTCTGCATTCCCACCAACAACAGTGCACTAGGATCCTCTTTTCTCCACATCCTCACCAGCACTTATTGTTTGTTGATTGATTTATGATAGCTATTCTGACAGGTGTGGGGTGATAGCTCACTGTGGTTTTAAATTGCATTTCTCTAATGATATTGATGTTACGCATTTTTTTTTATTTGTCTATTGGCCATCTGTATGTCCTCTTTAGAGAAGTGTCTATTCAGGTTCTTTGTCCATATTTAAGTGGGTTGTTTGTCTTCTTGGTGTTGGGTTGTATAAGTTACCATTTGTTGACAAGGCTGTCTTTGCTCCGTTGTATGTTCTTGCCTCCTTTGTCAAATATTAATTGATTATAATGGTGTGGGTCAATTTCTGGGGTTTCTGTTCTGATTCACTGGTCTGTATGCTTGTTCTTGTGCCAATACCAGGGTGTTTTAATTATAATGGCTTTGTAGTATAGTTTGACATCAGGTATTGTGATACCTCCAACTTCATTTTTCTTTCTCAAGATTGCTGAGGTTATTTGGGCTCTTTTTGGTTCCATATAAATTTTTGGAATATTTGTTCTATATCTGTGAGATATGCAATTGGTATTTTAGTAGGAATAGCATTGAATCTGTAGATTGCTTTGGGTAGTATGGACATTTTAATGATGCTGATTTTTCCTATCCATGAACATGGTATGATTCCACTTATTTGTGTCTTCCTCAAATTCTTTTTTCAGTATGTTATAATTTTCTGAGTATGGGTCTTTTAGGTCCTTGATTAAATTTATTCCTAGATACCTTTTTTGTTGTTGCAATAGTATATGGAATTGTTTTTTAAATTTCTTTCTGATAGTTCATCATTGATTTATAAAAATTCCACTTATTTCTGAATATTAATTTTGTATCCTGATACTTTGCCAAGTTTGTTTATTCGATCTAGTAGTGTTTTGGTCAAGTCTTTAGGGTTTTCTATATACAATATCATGTCATCTGCAAATAGTGACAGTGTTACTTCCTCCTTTCCAATTTAGATGCTTTTTATTTCTTCTTCTTGTCTGACTGCTGTGGCTATGGACATTGAGTACTTTGTCGAGTAAGAGTGGTGAAAGTGGACATCCCTGCATTATTCCAAATATTAACTTCTTTTTTTGCCCATTGAGTATGATGTTGGCTGTGGGTTCAATCATATATGACCTTTATTATGTTGAGGTATGATCCCTCAATTCCCAATTCGCTGAAAGTTTCTATCATAAATGAGTGTTGGATTTTTACCAAATGCTTTTTCTGCATTCATTGTTGATCATGTGATTTTTAGCCTTCATTTTGTTTGTGATGTGTCATGTTAATTGATTTGCAAATATTGTACCAACATTGCATCCCTGGAATAAATCTCACTTGGTCATGGTGTATGGTTCCTTGACTGGTAATCAAACCAGTGACCTCTTGGTACATGGGATGATGCTCAACTAACTGAGCTACACTAGCTGAGCTGCAACACTATTTTTTTTAAAATATGTTTTATTGATTTTTTACAGAGAGGAAGGGAGAGAGATAGAGAGCTAGAAACATCAATGAGAGAGACATCGATCAGCTGCCTCCTGCACATCTCCCACTGGGGATGTGCCCGCAACCCAGGTACATGCCCTTGACCGGAATCGAACCTGGGATTTTTTTCCTCATGTTGTGGTGAACCCCAAGTTCATTATTACAAATTGAACATAATTAAAGCATAGTGATTCATCACAAAAAGTATACGTAATTATATATGTGTTTTCCAATGGTCTTAGGCGACCCCTGTGAAAGGGTCGTTCGACCCCCAGGGTCGCGGCATTAGGAAGGTTGAGAACCACTGAACTAGGAGGTCACTGTTTGATTCCTGGTCAGAGCATGTTGTGAGTTCCATCCCCAGTAGGGGACATGCAGGAGGCAGCCTATCAATGATTCTCTCTCATCATTGATGTTTCTATCTCTCCCTCTTCCTTCCTCTCTGAAACTAATAAAAAATTTTTATAAAATGATTCCATTTGCTGATGGGTAGGGTTGGTAAAACAGCTTAAGATGTAAGTCTGTCTTTCCTGTAAGTCGGTCTCTCCTACAACTCCTGGGACGCATCAAATTGATGAATACAGATGGAGAGAATGCCATATTTCAGTCAAAGAAATCATGCGACAGGAGAACTCATCAGATATCTGAGGCCTACTTAGTGCCAAGTCATGAAATAAAAGTGTATTCATTGATATTTCTTTCACATCAATGTTTCTCTTTCTCTCTCCCTTTCCCTTCCTCTCTCTAAAATCAATTTTTTTAATAAAGTGTATCCACATTACCTAACTGCTAGGTCTCTTTTAAAAAAATTCTGGATTACTAGTTATAACAGAAAACAGAATTTTGTAGAATGAACTTAAAATGCCCTTTGAATAGTTCAATTTTGCTTCTGAGTTTGAATACACAGTGTGACATTTATTGACTATGAGATAACAAAGTACACAGAATTGTGCTGAAAATACATCCTTACAGAGATCAAAATTCACATTTGTATTTGACAAGGTCATATGAAAGATCTAAGCTCTGACAAAATATATTGGGATATTATACATGATTCACAGAAACGCTAATGTTTTGGAGTGGAAATATTACCAGAAAAATAATCTATGAATTCATCATTTATTTTCCCTCCTATGAACATTAGTTGATATTCTGTCTCACTTTTCAACAGAAATTCTCTTTAATATATACGATATATATCATACATAAATAAATCATCTTTACAGCATGACTTAGTTATATAATTCCAAATATAATATATCTCTCATTGCAACACAGCTACATAAGACTCAAGATTAATACTACTACCAGCTCAAAATGTGACTTTTAATTTCCTCTAAATATCATCTACAAATGAGCCCCTAAGAGTAATTTTCTGCATTATATTGCTAACCACTGAATTATTTAGCCAAAGGATAATGGAGTAAGAATGGCATAGAACAAAGTACCAACAAGGGGAAATAGTTGGATTGTGGTCAAAGGAATAGTGAATGAGGATACTCTGTACCAGGGGTCCTCAAACTATGGCCCGCGGGCCACATGCAAATATAAATATTGTATTTGTTCCCGTTTTGTTTTTTTTTTACTTCAAAATAAGATATGTGCAGTGTGCATAGGAATTTGTTCATAGTTTTTTTTTAAACTATAGTCCGACCCTCCAACAGTCTGAGGGACAGTGAACTGGCCCCCTGTTTAAAAAGTTTGAGGACCCCTGCTCTATACCAACAATCTCATTTCTCTTTCATTGCCTTTTTGTCTATTTAATCTCACTTTCCCAAGCTCTCCTCAAAGACTCAGTGGCAACCTATGCAATTTACACAGAGTTATCAACTCTAAACAATGCCAGCCCATGCCTCTTCAGGTTGACAAAGGGATAACAAAAATATTTTATGTTTATTGAGACCTGAACTTTTACACTTACATCATTCTTATAATTAGAGAGACTACAGTGGAGCTTAGCTGGACAATTTAGAGAGGCCCTGTCCTACACGGCAGTGGTTTTCCAGGTGTGATGACCAGAGCAGCCGCAGCACCGTGAAAGTTAGAAAGGTCATTCACAGGCCCCACTGAGGTTTACTGAATAACAAACTCTAGGGTTGAAGCCTGAGAATTTGCATTTCTAACAAGTTCCCAGCTGATCCCACTTTGAGAACCAAGGGATTGGAGCAAGGCTTCTGAAGTCAGGCTCACCCCGTTGACAGCTCAGTGGCCTTGAGGAACATGGGTCTATTTTCTCATCTGTACGTGGGGGTAATTTAGTGCACAACCTCAAAAAATTGCCAGAAGGGTTAAGTGAGTCAACCACTTAAGACGCTGCCTGACATCTAGCAAGTCCTGTATATGTGTTTTTAAAAATAAAATTGTGTGAAATCTGCTGCATTTCTTATATCTTACTTGCACAGTCAACTCGTTTTACCTGCCTATACTCTTCCAGCATGTTATTTCCAGATGGCTGAAATAAATCAGTTTAACCCAGTGGTTCCCAACCCCTGCTGACTATTAGAATCACCAGGGACACTTTTTAAAAATTATTGATTTCATGATTTTGATTTATTTGATCTAGGGTGAAGCTTAGGTATTAGAATACTTTAAATGCTCCCCAGGAAATTCTAACAGTCAGCCAGGATTGGAAACTATTGCCTTAACATGGTATGTTTCTAGAATACAAAGGTCATGTTTGGGATCCTTTGTTAATCAATGTAAAGAACTCCGTACTGAATAGAGCAGAACTCTACTGCCATGCACAGTAGCTGTTTAGAAACCTGGGCCTACTGCATAATTTACTCACAGACTGAACATCTGGGTCTTGACATATCTGAGGCCTTGATAAAATCCGCCATATATATTCAGGGTATAAAATGTATACTTTCAGGCAATCTGTTGCAATGTGTACAGAATTTTAAACACCTGACTGATTGAAGAGGTGTTCCTTCAATCCTGGCAACACTAGTGAAAACACAGTATAGCAGATTCCTGTCCTTTGAGCGTTTAACATCACTAGTTTTCATCCTGAGGGTGCACAGCTATGGCGATTTGTACTTCACTGAAACATAGATCTGAAGGATTCACGCCATGGGGATAAGGACACACATGTAATAACTTAATCAATAAAAATTTTTTAAAAAACGATGAAGTGAGGAAGAACTTATGGGTCAAGTTACATAGGGCCTTCAGGTTGTTTTATTTCCAGCTCTGTATTTCAAAGCCTTTTACTATATCCATCCACTCTGAGATTATCTCCCTAAGCCGGAGACAGATCTCATGAGGTCGGAGCTTCACACGCTGTCAGATAAAACCCTCCTCTGGGCAGAAGGAAAGCCGCACATTAGATTGTGGTTTATCTGAGTTGTCCCTTGAGAAAGGTTAGAACATATTTCTTATGAATTACAAAAACTAAAGTAGCAATAACTCAAAATAGCTGCTCCTTCTCTGTGTGTTTTTATAGGCATGGTGGCAAGCTGAAGAAAATCAGATGGAGAAGTATTATTTTCTCAATCCAAATTTAGGTATCCATTGCATTTAAAACAACACTTTTTATGGTGAAAGTTCTGAATAAAGGCAAAACTTCAGTCACATTTTTATTAGGAAATTAAATGAGAAACAATGGTGACTATATCAAACTGATGCTCACTAGAAGCCAAAGCTAATTTTCAAAGTCACTATAAAAACAAGGTTCTAAAGCATTTCTTTTAGACAAAACCCAGGGGGAAAAAAACAGAAGCAGCCAGGTTTGCTCTTTTTTTGGGGGGTGGGGGGGAGATTTTAAGAATGAAATTTAATAATATGTGAAGCTCATAGATAATGTTAGGGGACAAAACAGGATACAAAACAATATGTATAATATTCTAGTTTTGTATGTATATATCTGGCTATATCTGAATTGTAAAAATAAAGATAATTTTTCCTATATTTGTTTATACTATTCTACATTTTCTAGTTGGTACAATTAATTCCAAATATTTTTTATGTCTAAAAAAATAAGATTATTTAATAAATACTTTGAAGTCAACTGATAAACCTATAATAGAACAAAGAGTAATCCTGTTAAAATGAAAGTCAGTCACATGATTTCTGTGATTAAAAAACCATCTCTCAAAGAGCAAAGGATTCATAGTGACCTTGAAGGCCCTATGTAACTTGACCCATAAGTTCTTCCTCACTTCATCTTTTTTAAAAAAATTTTTATTCATTAAGTTATTACATATGTGTCCTTATCCCCACATTATCCCCACCTCCCCACTCATGTCCTTACCCCCTTGTTGTCTGTGTCCATTGGTTAGGCCTATATGCTAGCAGGTTTGCTCTTAATGCCTGATCTCTCAATATTTCTCTTTATCAGGGAAATCACAGGTTGTTTTACTTCCAACTCTGTATTTCAAAGCCTTATACTTTAGTAAATGATTAGTGATGGTTTTCAAACTGATTTTGAAGCTCCGATTCTCTATCCCATCTCATAACTGCCTAATACCCGATCTCTAGCCAACCTCCCCTTTGGAGTTCCGCAGTTTTCAAGTCACTTACGGGCTACAGAAGAAAACTGTGAAGACTAAATGAGACGATGTGTGAAAATGGCCTACCACAGTGCCTGATTCTGAGTAGGTGCTAGATTATTTTCAGATTCCAAACTCTCCTCAAGTCTCCACCCAGTATTTTCAATATTCATCTGCATACTATTTTACAAAGTATTACATACGCAAAATTTTGCTTTGAAAATTACTCTCTTCCGAATAGGAAATTTTGTTATTTAAAGAAGATGCAAAGGTGAAGTCCTCTTTAATTGAAATGCTACTTATATTCTAAACCGATGAGAAAAACAACTTGAACTCCTGAAATTGGGAAGTTGAAAAAAAAATGTAATAAAGATTTTAAAGTTCTTGTTGAGACAACTCCAAAAGTATTAATTTTATTTTTTTCTTACTTTTACTTAAAACATTTTATTTAAGCTCTTTCTACCAAGAATTTCCATTTTGCATTAGTAGGAAGGGCCACAGTGTGTTTCCAAACCTTCTCTTCTTACTACTTTCAATGGGAGATCACCCCCTAGTGGAACTGTAGTAGGGCACATTGTATTTCTGTGCTTCCCTGGTGAGAACTTAAAGAACATGATACTTAAAATTATGTTTATACTCCTAAGCCAAGAGTGAAAGGGGACTTATTGGTAAGCAATGTAGGTTTCTA
>NW_006290675.1:1650593-1655565 GCF_000327345.1 Myotis davidii | reverse complement strand
ATCTCACCTTTGACCAAACCTCACATTAATGCATCACAGCCTCACATAGATATAATAATACAAGTTTGACAATGCACTACAACTGTTAGTTTTACATGGTTCAATCAATACATCATTATATGTGTATTGGTTAAAAATATCATTCCTGCAAGACTAAAACTTCAATCTTAGGTAAATGAGATATTACCACTTAAAATAAATTAGCCAAAGAAACTTACTTAATTGTATTAAGGTACTTTACATAGACTTTGGGTTGCCCTATAAAAATGTATAAAATATAAGCTAATATATAGATATAAAACATGAATGCAGAATAGTTTTTTAAAAAGAATTCTCTGAAATTGCACATAGAAATTCCAATATGATCACAATGTTTACACATAACTTTAAATATATCACCAACAAATTTAAATATATATGTATGCATATATTTTATGTAAAAAGTTTTTAGAAGCACTTTAAAAATAAATGGACAAGTGGGAGGCATAAACTATAAAACTAGGCAGGAACCTTAATTTTTGCTGTTGGGAGTACCAAAATTAAAAAAAAAAAGTATCTGGAAATCCTCATAAATAAAATTGTCAGGTGTTGTTGCGTTTGTAGTCGGATGAATTTTGATAATAAAGATATTTCTCACTGTAAGTACTGAAGGAACCTGCCAACCTCCTGGAAGAGTGTGCAGAACAATGAAGCAGGCGCAACCCCGTGGCTCTTCTGCCTTTGGCAGAAGGAAGTTGCGGCAAGAGAAGAATTCAGTAGTCAATTGATTTGGGTAACTGTGGGGAGAGGGGACGAGGGAGGCTGCTCTGTATGCTTGATCTCAATAATCAGACCTATTTATTAAACCGAACTGACTTGATTGATCAAATATTACCAAGTTTCACATTATATCTATTCCAGTCTAGTCTTTGATTTCTGAGTCCTGTCAGGATCTGTAGAAATGCTCGCAAAATGTATTTTGACATCACCTTTAACCCTTTAAGATGAAGTTTGGGTGTCTCAGCTAACAGCACGTTTGCAAAAGTGGTATATGTATGTATAAAGCAGAAAGAAAAAAATTTCAAATTTATTTTAATATTAGTACTGTTTCCTTTATATAGACATACACTAGCCCTACAAGGAATGCATAATTATTTAGGAAAAGGGACTTCAAGTAAGTCACCTTCATTTAAAAATATATATTACTCGTTTTGCTGAGCTGGTGGAAACTCTGCATTACTAAATTAACATTAGCTATCAGAACATTGTGAAGAAGGTCAGGGAAATTTATCCTTTATATAATACTTGGATGGCAAAACTGCAATTCAGATGGAGAGTAAAGAATTAAGGCTCTGATCCAAAAAATACAAGTTATGCAAGTACAAATCATTTTGCTTTGAACAACACATCAACTGAGTAACTTTGATCAATGTTAGGCTATTTAAAGCATATTAATAAACTTAGTTACTCATATTTTAGTAAACAACCTAAGATCATTCTATAGTAAAGCCAGAATTGGAACCTTATGGTGACAAATTGACAATAATTAATAATGTCATTCAATCTCAACTCTTCAAAGCATAGCCAAAAAAGGTAATTGAGGATCTAGAGTATATGTGACTTAAAAACTGCTTTGACCAAGATTATCAACCTTCCTTCACATTCATGCAGAGCTGACTTGATTCTTACTTGGTATCGTTTTTCTTACCAGACTAACTCCCAGGTTTTATTGCCTCTGCAAGAAAGAACTGTGGTAAGTGGCACATCATGATACCAAGAGGTAGGTATCATGACTTCAAGACCAGTAACCACCTGAGATTATAAATCTGGGGACAGACAACCATAACTGTAACAATGTGTCCTACAATTATGAATATTTATAAGATGCTGTCAAGTCATATCCAGGGCAGGCGAAGCTGTTTTTAATACCTTCCAGCCAACCACCCCTTCTCACTCCTATCCCACTTTATTTCCTTCAGGGAACTTCATCACTGCCTGGGTTTACTGGCTGTGTCCCTGCAGTAGAAGAAAAGCTGCTTGAAGGCAGGACCCGATCTATTTTATTCCCTGCTGTATCCCCAGTGCCTGGCACATACAAGGGGTGGTTCTACGTAACTGGTGAGGTCATTGGGTATGAACTGTCCTCCTGTACAGCAGGGGGCAATATGACCTAAACACGAAGTAAAGGATTTTGTGACAAGGTGGATCATTTACACTATTCGAAAGCATATTCTGAAATTATGAGAATTAATGAAAAAGCATAAGTGCATGGTAGTTTAATATACCCACTCAAGCCATTGCAAAGTTAAGCATTGTTTCTTCATTCGACTAATAAAATTCTCTTACAATTAATATGGCTGATTAAATGCATCCTATGGTACAGTAAAATAAAATAAAATAATAAAATAAAATAAAATGATTTTACTATTTTTCCAAAAGGAGCCTGAGACTCTTATTCTCATATCTAAATGCACTTGGACTTGTTTGCTTTGAGGCTCAATCAGAGTGAAACACTTTCACATATTCACAATAAAAAATATGTACAAACACAAAGCTATTCACTAGGAAGAAAAACAGTAACATCCTAGTTCTTTGGGGAATCCTAGGGAAAGGCACTTTGATGCAATTATAACTGGGACTTGGAGAACAGAATACTTGAATTGTTACATACCACATTTTCAAGAATAACTCGATCTCCACCTTTGTTTTAATAACCTTGCTTTACATTTGATGTTTTGATAAGATAATCTGGACATAATTCAATGGTCATAACAATGACATAAACACAACTGAGAAGTACTGATTAAAGAAGGAATACTTTAGTGAACTCTGCCAGAATTTAACCAGAGTCGAGAGGCTATAAATGTGAATACAATTTTTCATATCTAGCTAGTAGCTACTGTACAGGAATGTGAATATGACAGCATAACCACAAGCTATTTTCAGAATGAAACAGAGCATGTGATTAAAAGTTATGCTTAATTCCATGACACTTCATTCTAACAATGTGTTACTTCACGCAGGCCTTTAAAAGAATTCTCAACATACATTTATTTTAAACTTTCATAGTACATACTGAATATAATGAATGCACATATAATTTAGCTTAATGCTTACAAAACCAATATTGAATAGAGCTGTGTTCCATCACGCAGGCCTTTCTTGAGTTAGTAACAAATCTCAGTTTGTCACCTTTGTACATCTGACCTTGGAACAACGCAGGATTTAGGGGTGCTGCCCCCCCCCATGCACAGTCAAATATCCACATATTACTTCTGACTTCCCCCAAACTTAACTACTAATAGCCTACTGTTGACCAAAGTCTTAGTGATAGCAGTTCAATAACATATTTTCTATGTTATATGTATTATATACTGTAATATTAAGAGAATTATAAGGAAGAAAAATATTTTATAGTACTGTACTATATTTATTGATATCATAAATTTACATTGTCTATTTACCAGATGAATCATTTGTCAGTACCTACATCAATATAATTCAATATGATACAAAACACTGTAGATGCTATACATATTACTAACACTAGACATCAATAAAAAGATAATGTGAAAAAGAAATTTATCTTTACTTACACAGCATACAGGATTACAATTAGATTCATAGTATAATATTGGAAATACCATTACATAAAAAACCCCCACTTACCTGTGATGATAGACTGATAGGTAGTTTCTCCAGTTACAAGAGAGTGAGCATACTGTACGATAATATAATTCTTTGAAAGCAGTTATAAAACAGTAAGAAAACAAACACATTTTAAATTTCATATTAAATATCACTCATATTACGCATATGCAAGAATAGGCCATCTACTTCCATACATGTCTTGCACATAATGTTCTACATAATGAAAACTTAGGTGATGGCGATGATGGTGATGACACAAAACCACCTCATACAGTTCTTGCTGCATAGTTATTAGATTGTTCACAGAAAGACATTCACACACGCACAAGTTTAGTAACTATGCAGCATGAGGATTATTCCCTGTTCATTAAGTGGAAGTGGATGGCTACAAAAGTCTTCAGCCTCGTCATCTCACATTGAGTAGGTGGCGGAGGAGGGAGGGGTTCATCTTGCCATCCCAGGAGCGGCAGAGGAGGAGGAGGAGGAGGTGGAAGGAGCGGTAGGAGAGGCAGGCATACGCCATCATTTCTGTCTGGTGTTTTTGCTTTTTCATCTCTCTGAAAGTGTTTCTATTTGGTACCTAGTCTTCTTCTACCATTTGCTTTAGTTTCACGTCTGTATCAGAGAAGGTCTATGTCATAAAAGCAGTCAAAAGCAGTCATGAATAACCAGAACTCCACCTCCAGATTGCCTAATGTCAGTGTGTTTTCTGGCTCTGCTTCTTCTATATCTTCTTCCTCATCATCGGGCGCTGGGTTCAGAAGCATCCATCAGGTGGCCTTCTATTAATGCCTCTGCTGTGGTGTCTGTTAGCTCTTGAACTTCTCCAAGTGCCATATCTTGAAACCCTTCACCCCTCCTGCCCCTTTTTGCCATATTCCCAATATCATGATCTTGACTGGCTCTGTAAAGTCATGCACATCTGGACACAGTTTTCTCCAGCAGCAGTCATTGTTTCAGGCTTGATGGCTTTCACAGCGTTTTCTGCAGCAACGATGGCATCTTCAGTGGTGTGATCCCTCCAGGCTCTCATGATGTTGAACTTGCCTGCTGCTTCTGGCTTGGCAGAGCTGCTTTTCCTGTTATCTTGGCATCTTTTAAGCCACATGTTTTCTAAAATTACAACCATTGTTTTGTGGCATTAAGTTCTCCAGCTTTAAATCCTTCACCTTCCTTTTGCTTTAAGTTGTCATATGAAGTGACTGCTTTTGCTCAAATCATATTAGAGTCTTGAGGTCTACCTTTCTTATAGCAACCCTGTACCCACTTAAAAGCTACATTTTCAGTACAGGATAAAAAGGTATTTTGTAAAAAGTTCACACATTTCCTTTTCTTTTTATTT
>NW_006290675.1:1644262-1650266 GCF_000327345.1 Myotis davidii | reverse complement strand
TTGTTTCAGCTCTAGGCTACGTGACTTGTCTGTGAGTTTTTTCCAATACAAATCTCCAAATCTCCAAAAATTTTTCCAATACATTTATTGAAAAGAAATCCTTATATAGGTAGATGCAAGCAGTTCAAATCTGTGTTTAAGGCTCAACTGTACGTAGTTGGATCTGGATCAACTCAGACAACTAACTATAAACTATGTCACAGTGCAAATGTCGACGTGAAGCATGAAATGAACTGCAAATTCTACTTAACCAAGGGACCATTTTTGTCTCAATGAATGACTCTGGTAGTGAGACAATCATTTTGTCTAAACATTAGATATCTTAAATAAAACAGTACTTTGCAGTTCTGAAATTATTGTGTTCAAATTATTGTTACTTTTAAATGTTTTTAAAAATGTTTTTATTGATTTTTTAGAGAGAGAGAAAGGGAGAGAGAGATAGAAACATTGATGAGAGAAACATCAATAGGCTGCCTCCTGCACGTCCCCCACTGGAGATCGACCCCGTAACCCAGGCATGTGCCTTGGACAGGAATTGAACCAGCGACCTCTTGGTACATGAATCAATGTTTAACCACTGAACCACACCAGTCAGGCTCAAATTATTTTAAGAGAAGAGGGGAGAGAGAGAGAGAGAGAGAGAGAGAGAGAGAGAGAGTCTAGGGCTGTATTGCCAAAAGAACTTACACTTAGCCCTTAGTCTCATATTCATACTTTCTACTGACAATTGATCACCAGGTTGTGGTCACATATATCATCCCTAAAAACTACTTAGGCCACTCTGCTCAAACAGCAAGAATGGTTTCTTTGACCTGATGAATTTAACCCAATTCCCCTATCAACTGAAGCCTTGCCCTATTTATCTCACATTAGCACCTGTGATAGCACCTTCAAAAAAAAAACATGTCCTGGAAAATCCAACCCTACGCACCCACCCCACGTGTTTGCTGAGAGAGAGAGAGAAAAAGAGAGAGAGAGAGAGAGAGAGTGTGTCTAGAGCTGTATTGCCAAAAGAACTTACACTTAGCCCTTAGTCTCATATTCATACTTTCTACTGACAATTGATCACCAGGTTGTGGTCACATATATCATCCCTAAAAACTACTTAGGCCACTCTGCTCAAACAGCAAGAATGGTTTCTTTGACCTGATGAATTTAACCCAATTCCCCTATCAACTGAAGCCTTGCCCTATTTATCTCACATTAGCACCTGTGATAGCACCTTCAAAAAAAAAACATGTCCTGGAAAATCCAACCCTACGCACCCACCCCACGTGTTTGCTCCTGCAGTGCTCTCTTCCTTCTCTCCGGTTACCTGACATCTCACGCTATGGCTTTTGCTGCGAAGTCTCTCCTGAAACAAGGCAATTTCTTCCCCAGCCTCCAACCCCCAATTTTACTTATGTGAATAATCAAGCTCTCTATGCTTTTGCTGAGCTTTATGGGCTGGTGATATAAGCAGTAAAAGGTAAGCCTCCCAAGCAAAAATCAACTAAAAAAACCCCCACTAAACTAAAATTAACATAAAAATGTGCTTTCAAGTTTAACTACCAAAAGAGCAAATGCATTCCGCCACTTACGAAAAAGGAGTGCTTAAAGTCCATCAGCACACATTTAGCCTCTGCCTAGAACACTGCTACTGTTACGTTATAAGACATTTTAAAGATATCAGGGACTCCTGGCCACCCCATTATTAATGAATTCTCACAGAGCAAACAATGGATCTTCACAAGCTCAAGAAATGTGGCATGTACAAAGCAAGGGACAGCCAGAATTAGGGTGATATTTTATAAACAGAGTGAAATGCTAGTACATAAAAGTCAGGCTAGCCTCTATGTGAGAAGCCAATGTCCTCAGGTAAGCTTATGCATAACACTTAGAATCCCCTATTTGTACTAGTTCATTAAGACTGTTCACACAAAAAAGATTTCATTTTCAGTAAAAAAAAACACAAAATAAATATAAACACCCACCACATTTTATACACACATACACATACATATTTCTATTTTTTTCCTTCCAGCTGTGTGAGTTTCCTCTCTTAACACGTGATAACACACTTTCCTAGGTCTAGAGAATGCTCAGCAAAAAAGGTGGAACTCAAATAGATCAACAATACCAAGAAGATAATTATAATAATAATGAAACTGCAGCTCATAAAGGGAACATTTATGCATGCCTTATAAGACATACTTAGCCTTGCCGAAACCGGTTTGGCTCGGTGGATAGAGCGTCGGCCTGTGGACTGGAAGGTCCCAGGTTCAATTCCGATCAAGGGCATGTACCTTGGTTGCGGGCACATCCCCAGTAGGGAGTGTGCAGGAGGCAGCTGATCAATGTTTCTCTCTCATCGATGTTTCTAGCTCTCTATCTCTCTCCCTTCCTCTCTGTAAAAAATCAATAAAATATATTTTTTAAAAAAGACATACTTAGCCTTTACATATTTACCTTACTTTCTGCTCTCAATGTGGTACAATACCGTAGAAGCCACAAAACTCACTGAAGGAATTCTAACATAATCTTCACAATATAGTAATTATAGAATTCCACAAATCCCTTCACTTCTGGATTGTGTACAACACATCTCCTGCATAAGCAGAAGCAGGTTTGTCACACAACTTGCAAATGTGACCAGAAGGTTAAACAAGACCACAGAAGAGGCTGTTGCTAGAAAATGTCAATATTCTAGCAGTGACTCTGAAAGTGTGTGGCTTGCTCCCGGTGGGAGTCTCTTAATTAGTCTCTGCCTTATGTTCAGCTGGCTGAATTCATAGTTGTGTCTAGGCAAGAGGAAGCTAAGCAGCCCTATTTTTCTGGGAGGACATGTAATTCAAGTTTTTGTGAGGCAAATAACCCTTTTGTTGCCCTTTGAGTTCAGCCTCAACTGGAATAGTTTGCTAGAGTCATTATATAGTCTTCTCAGGGAACAAGCTGCTAGGAAAACATGTAGGAAGAAGGTCCATGAGAAAGGGAGAAGATTCCTGTTCTCAGATTCCTTCTCCACAACCAGGCCAATATGTAGAATCTTAAATTCCAACTAATCCATATTCATAACTTATGCTTCAGCTCTAGAGTCAAGGATTATTCATGGTCACAGCATTATCTCATTCATTATCATCTCATATCTAGCAGGTAAAATATCAGGCATGTGCTTAAATACCAGCGAGGTAACAAGCCCCAGCTGAACGTGGAATCACTGTTTTGCTCTCACTCTGGATCAGTGATGGCGAACCTATGACACGCGTGTCAGAGGTGACACGTGAACTCATTTTTTTGGTTGATTTTTCTTTGTTAAATAGCATTTAAATATATAAAATAAATATCAAAAATATAAGTCTTTGTTTTATTATGGTTGCAAATATCAAAAAATTTCTATATGTGACACGGCACTAGAGTTAAGTTAGGGTTTTTCAAAATGCTGACATGCCGAGCTCAAAAGGTTCGCCATTACTGCTCTAGATCATAAAGCAAATGTGGTTTCTGATAAAATGATTGAAAATATTACTGCTCACAAGGTGGAATTTTACTTTATTTTTTGATAGGAGGAGAGTGCCAAAAAACAAAAAAGAGAATCTAGCTCAGTAGTTAACTCCCAGTAAAGTTTTTGAATTACATTAATTCATTAAACAATTTCAAATTACTTTGATTTATTAAATAGTAAACATTTTACTGTTGTTTTAATTAAAACAGTATTCACAATTGGTGATTAAAAAGGTAATCTTTGCAAGATTTTAAAGTCCAGTGTATGAATACATTGAGATATAAGGAGTTATATTTTAACTTAGATAAAATTCAATCTTGTGATAGATACTGAGCTCAATTCTGTGTGTGTGTAGGTGATCACTTTTTTGGTTTCCAGCTTTATTGTGATATCACTGACATAACATTGTGTAAGTGTAAGGTATACAGTGTAATGATTTCATATACCCAGAACTTATTCATATTATAACTGGAAGTGAAACACTTTGACCATATCTTGGTGAAAAAAATATAACTTACATCTTCAAGGTAATAACGAAGCACTTCAATGTCAGAGTGCTACAAACAATGATGTTTTTCTTACTCCAGTCTTCTTTTCAACATCCCTTCCAAGCTGCAATGCAAAATTTAAATATTCTGATCCTTTCAAACTAAGGCAGAGGGAGCAACTGAATCATGACAAAGCTCATAAAAAATTGAAGAATGATAGAGAGTTAATATGGCTTAATTTTCAGCCACTGGCAGAGTTCAGATACTTCCTAAGTCAAAATACTGAAAGTAATTGCAATTAAGTGATTTCCCAACACCTTTTTATTATCTAATGACAGAATTATGTTCCTATATGTGATTTTCTAAATATAATGACTTAATGGAGCTATCTGACTTGGGATACTTAACCTTCAAGACTGAGATAATTTGAAAAATATCTTACAGAATTGATTGATATGGTCATGTCATTTTGGTGATTTATTTTCCAGGAAAAGCTTTTGTGCTGTGCAGTGTTTCTCAGAAGTTTGTAATAATTGCTCTGTCGATGGTAATGAAGAATAATAGTACATACTTTGATTTTCGATGGAGAAAGTGGGAAAGGAAAAGGTGGCATTTATTTGGTGATTAATCTGTTTGGAATTACTCTTTGACAATGTTAAATAGAAAAGCAAAACCATGGATGAGTTTTTCCAGATTCTGCAGCATTGTGATCACTGGTGAGAAAATGGGAGTATGAAGAAATAGTCTGCTGAATGCCAGCTCCTCAAAGATACTCCAGCTGTCAGACAATTGCTGGCAGCCCTAGTTTTCAATTAAAGAGCACTTTAGAGACTGTTTAATGTGTTTAGATTCAAAGGGGTAGTTTATCCCTTTGGGGCACTTCAACTAGAGAAATTTAGACCAGATAAGATAAGTGAAACATTTATATTTCAAAGCAAAGTCAAAGTGAGCGTTTTCATTACTGGTACAGCTGATGTTTGATTAAATCAATATATTTACAACCTGGGTTAAGTTACTTATCTTCTTTAAGCCTCAGTTTACTGTAATACTATCATGAAATATCAGCTTCATAAGGTTAGTCTGAGGATTGAATGACACACTTCATGCAAACTACTTAACGCAGTGCTTGGTGCATAATAAGTACAGAATTAACAGCAGCTGTTTATTTAACTACTAGAGGTCCAATGTACAAAATTTGTGCAAGGGCCTTGGCCCTGGACTCTGCCTGCTGCCGCCGTGGCCGGGGAGCCTCTGCCACCTCTGCCACCAACGCCTCAGCCCCCGCCTGCTATGGCTTTGTCCAGAAGGAAGGACGTTGGGAAGGAAGACTGGTCTAATTAGCATACAGTGGGGCCTTGACTTACGAGTGTCCCAACTAACGAGTTTTTCGAGATATGAGCAGTCTCTCTTGGCCGATTTTTTGCTTTGAGTTGCAAGCTAAAATTCAGGTTACGAGCCAGCTTCAGATACCCCACCACTAGTTAGCGCAGCGAATGTCACAATGAATGCCACAACATCAGCCCAGCATTCAATTCATTGTAATGGTGAAAATTGATTTGACATACGAGTAATTTGAGTTACGAGCTCCATCACGGAACGAATTAAACTCGTAAGTCAAGGCCCCACTGTATTACCCTTTTATTATTATAGATTATCACCTGGTAACCTAAATTTGGCTCTTCTATTTAAGCTTTAGGTGAAATCTAGATAAAAATCAGTTATCATCTGACAGATACTTTGATACATGAAGCATAAAACATATAAATGAATTGCAAGTATAAGTCTTCAAATAGCAGATACTGAAAGCCTCCTTTTTATATGGTGTCCCTGTGTGCTGGGGTCCAGCCCCAGCAGGCCCAGGGGTTCCCAAAGGTGTGGACGGAGTCGGCGAAGAAGGAATGACACGGAGACAGCATTCAGTTGATCAGCAGCCAGGACCTCTAGCCACAATCTCCAGCCAAGTTCTGTGTCCATGTTCTCTTGCTAGGTTCTCCAGCCAGGTTCTCCAGGTTCTCCAGCCAGGTTCTGTAGCCAT
>NW_006290675.1:1613006-1644125 GCF_000327345.1 Myotis davidii | reverse complement strand
GCCTGGCACTTAGTTAAGAGGTTTTATTCCCTCCCTAACTTCAGGGGAAAATCCCTACCTGGGGAAACAACATTTCTCGGAGAGGTGACCTTGGTTAAAACACAGCGCCAAGAAGGTGAGCAAACATATTAAGAACAGTATGCCATATATGCCAGGTCCCTTGAAACAGCAAGGATGGACTGGCTCCCGGCACCTGTGCTCATAAAAACATTCTCCCATGAATGCTGATGTTTTCCCAAGTACAGTATGTGCTTTCTAAGTTTCTCCCTGCAACACTGTCTCTATATCTTGTGATCATTTCAAATAAAGTGAAGAGTAAATGGCAGATGCCCAGGGACTCATTACAGATGACTCTGCCCATCTGTGACAAAGCCTGACTTTAGCTGGGCAGCGTTCCTGCCATACTCACCAGGCAGCTCTGACAGCTTGGCAGAGTCTGGCATCGAGAGATTGACATGGTTCATAGGTGCCATGGCTTACCTCACGATGTTAGCCTGAGAATCTCTGGAAGGAAGACACCTGTAAATGCCTCCCCATTTGCCTCTGACCCAGTTCTAGGCTCACAAATGCAATTTGTAATAATAAACACCTCCTCACATAAAAGAAATGAAAAGATTGATTGCTCAACCTCACTGTTATAGGCACTGACTTGCACATTTAAAAGAATAAATTACATTTAAAATAAAATCATTCTCACACATCCATATGTGAACAAATATGTTAATTAACTTATAAAGGCAAGGATAATTCCCATTTCATTGTCATTGTTAACCGCGTGAATTTTGAGAATTCTGTGAGATGTCACACAACCACTAAATCCCTGGCATGTGTGGTACAATGTGGTCCAGTTTTGGTGAAAGAAGATATGACTAACAATGAACACATCTCCTTGCTTCCATATTGCTAGCAGCCAAAGAACGTATGGACAATGGAAATATTACTATGCGAATATTTGCCCAAAGAGACCTGTTTTGAAAGGAGCACTGGAGATGCCAGAAATAAAAACAAATTCAATATAATTATTCCGTTTTTACCAACTGCCAAACAAGCAATAGCAGATAGTCTTCAAACCGGTTTATAGGAGATAAAATTAAGGTTTATTTTTAGGTGTATGTAGCTGCATGACTCACCAGGGGGGAATAAATGTGTTGATTTACCAATATGTTATATCAATTACAGACACTGCTCTGCCCAGCTTCTCTTGAGACCTTCATGCTTAGTAGAAAATGGATTTAAATCTGTCCAGGTGCACATTTAGAGCTGTGCTGTGAAGTCAAGTCAAGCCCATATTTTAAAATAAAGTCACCTTTAAAGGGAAATTCTAATACAGTTAAAAAATTTCAAGGACACTGATAGGTTCTGATGATAGAAAATGAAAAGCAAATATGACTTCTCACTGTTATTCAAAGTTAAATTATCGGTCAAGGATCCTTTCCAATTTTAATTCTAGTTTCATATTTTCAAATATCTTGATGATTCCTTTTGGTGAATAACCTTGTATAAATCTGATTTTTTCTCCCTCCTGGGTTTGAGAAAGTAGAGCTAGGAATTTGGGTTTTCTGGTGTCACTTGCCTTTCCCTCGCTTTCTGAACTCTTCTGGAGTCACCTCCATCAAGTAATAGTATCAGAAAAATTAGTATGTACTATTGCTGTTCTGAGTCATTTACTTAAATCATTTCATGTAGTTCTCTCTCCACACTTTAAGGTAAACATCTTTATTGTCATTGTCCTCCCCTACCCGGTGAGAATATTTTATTTCAGAGAAGTCGTTTGTCCAATGTCACACAGCCAGTAAGAGACAGAGTGAATACTGGATCCCTGATAGGTTGGTGCTGAGACTTATGAATTGACCACCGAACCATGAGTGCACCCAACTTGGCAGACTGAAGTCTTTAAATGTGGCAGCATCTACCTTCCAAGTCACAGGAGAAAGACTGCCTTTCATGGGGAAGCAGGCAAACCAACCTCTCTGAATTGTCCAATGTAAAGGTACTAGTTTTCCTTTTGTAATTATTAACTGTTTTGCAGGAGATACTTTGAGATGACACAAACCTCCCGTTTTTGCTTACGTTTTTAAATTTTGGATATTGCCTGCAGCAATTATTACTGTGATATTCTAATAGAGATTTTTCTATTTATAATTTATATTTCTTTTTTAAATTAAATGTATGGGAGTGACACTGCTTAATAAGATTATATAGGTTTCAAGTCTACAATTCTAATCCTAGCCCTAGCCCTAACCCTAACCCTAACCTACTCTTTTCAGTGAAGAAAGTTAGGAAATACATGAATGTATATTAACTCAAGCATACACAAGCATCTACATTTCTGTATTTCTCTCTGGATATTTGTATTTCATGCATCCACATTGATAGTTCTGCCTCTAATCCAGTACCATGGGGCTCATTTTGCCTCCTTTCTCTTTTGTAACTACTTACTCTGACAGTAGGAATCCTGGCCTTCGTTATCTATGACATATTTACTTCTTTGTTCTACTCTAGTATACATCTAAATTAGTTTTAAAATGCCTTACTAGTAGGCCTATGAAAAGCATATTCACAAACTAGGTGACAGTCCTTGTGCACAGTTCTTCTGGTATTTAACAGATGGTACCCAGCCAAAGTACTGTTTTCCAGAGTTACTTAAAGTCAGCCCCTTCCTTCCCCATTCCTTTCAATATGGCTATGCGGTTTGTGTATAACACAGTTAGACTCATTTGTCACAGGCTGCATTTTATCTTTTGCTCCATCTCCTAATTGAGTTTTTAAAAAATTAGAGTAAAATCTACTTTTTGTGGTGTACAGTTCTATGGATTTTGACAAATGCATGGAATTGTGTGTCCACCTTCACAGTCCAGTCCTATAGGACAGTTTCATCACCCCCAAAATTTATCCATGCTACCCTTCCCCCAGTCCCCCCAAAAAGCAAGCTTTTGCTTCAGTTATCCTGGTATATGGTCTGGAATTAACTAGAATTAAGTAGAGCATTTTAACCATGTGATAATGATGATGAAGTGTCTGAAAGTCAGTTTAGTAAAAAAGCCCAATTTGTAAAGCTACAGCTTCTATTTGGCCTTTAATTGGGGCTAAATAGCTCAAAGTTTTACAGCATGGGTTTGGTTGTTGTTAATTTTTCCCTCTTTGGCTGTCTACATTCGGAATCTTCCGAGCAGTCCATGGTTCAGCATGAGTGCTGGCGGAAAGGGAAGGGAAACTCTCTGCTCCTCCACGTGGTGGCAGGCCTTGTTTCTGGAAAGCAGTCGAAGATCACCAGAAGGGCTGCCAGGTCTACCCCTCCCAGCCTCTGGAGGGTGTGCGAACACCAAATGGCTCATGTAGGCAGTGCTAGTGCATTTCTGTATGTATTCTATTATTTTATTATTGTTGTGGGTAGCAGCGGATGATGGTAAGGGGGATGGAAGACAAATAATTGGCACGGTGTAAGAGAAGGAAATAAAAGAGATATGTCATACTTTTCAGTCAGCAGAAAAAGTTTCCAAACCACTTCTGATTATCATTGTGTGGCCTTTTCCTATGCCCCAATAGCAATTTTCTCAAAGTGTGCTTCCTGGTGGTTACTACCTGAGGCTACAAAAAGATACAAGGATGGAAAAAAAAACACACACACCATTCTTTGAGAAGATGCTATCTCTTTGAAGCATAAACAAGCAGAGAAGGTCATGTCCAAAGCATGAACTTTGCCGTTACCCTGGGCCTGCTGCCGAGTGATTCTGGACAAACCACTACATCTCCCATAAGTTTCCTTCTATGTAAAATAAGTCACATAATATATAACTACCAAGGTTATTGTAATAATTAAGCAAGTTCAAGCATATGTAGCACCTAGTACAACTAAGTATGCAATAATAATGATAATAATAACAATAACAACAACAATAGCTACTATTAATACTAGTGTATGTGTATATTTTCTTAGGTGATAGGGAAATCTAATTATATGGGAGTATCAAACAGTGTTTCATATCCTATATAATAAAAGCGTAGTATGCAAATTGTCCCCTCAACTACTGGGAGTTGTCCGGGAGTTTGACCAGGGAGTGGGACTGGCTGGGGGAAGGGAGGGAGTACCCAGCCTGCAGCCGGCAGCTGCTAGGGACCCTATCAGTGCATGAATTTTGTGCACTGGGCTTCTAGTTTACAAATAATATTAAACACTTTTAAATAACCACGATTACAGAGAACTTTTATGTGGTTAGATCATTCAAATAAACAAAATAGTATGTGTTTTTCAGAAATGATAAGATAGCCTGCACTGATACATCTAAACGTCTGTCTGTGTCTGACTCTTACAGAGTGGAGTTCCAGGAGGCTGAACCAGGCCTTTTTCATATTTCTATCTCCAGGGCCTTCTAACAGTAGATTAAGAAAACACTCTAAATTCAAACTGAATAATAAATGTCTTATAGCAATGGCTAATATAAAAATGAAAGATGGTTAGGAATGTCTTGGTTACATTAAAAATGTCTATATTTAGTGCTGGCCGGGTAGCCCAGTTAGTAAGAGTGTTGTCCCCAGATGCCAAGGTTGCAGGTTCGATCCCCAGTCAGGGTACATATAAGAATCAGCCAATGAATGCATAAATATGTGGAACAACAAATCAATTTCTCTCTCTCTCTCAAATCAATAAATAACTTTTTAAAAAGTCTACATTTTAGAACTTTAAGGAATCTAAAGAACACTCTGCCTTTAGAATAGAGAGCATATAGTCCCTTTGGGTTTATACTTTACAATAAAGGAAGCTCTAATATTTTATACAGAGTAGAGGGCCTAGCTCAAGACTATGCCAAAATCACAGTGGGCTTTGGCCAATTTATGCAGGTCTGGCTTATTATAGAGCAGGCCTGCCAATACTCTTTCTATATTATGACATTTGTAACTCAGATTTGTCGCCCAAACTAATCTCTTTGCCAGAGTGTGACAACAGAGCAGGATGGGGAGAAAAGCATTTTGCCCTAACTTATGCAAGGAACCAGTCAGTGTTTTGAGGGCTCCAAAGATTACGGGTCCACCCGCAGCCTGGAGAGGTCCGTGGCAGCAGAGTTGAGGTCCACGCCAGCAGAGGGGTTCCACACCACTCATCGCCAGACCTCACTTAAAGCAGCAGGAACAGAGAGGAAGAAAATGACAGACCCCAAACAGCCACTGACAGGGTTTAGTCATGAGGATAAATGACAACAGATTCCCTCTCTGGGGATTTCCAAATACAACTGCTGGTGAGCTGACTTGGGATTCTATTTTACGGTAAATCCCAGGCTGGTTAATGTTATTTTACGACGGGGTACCTAGAAATATCGGTTAACTTTGTAAAGAGGACAGTAATATTGAAATTTTTAGAAAATTTCTTGACGTACCCTTTTCTCAAGTCCAGTTTTAAGATCACTATTATAAAAAAATCTGAATATAAATTATAGAGAAATCAAGCATTTATTTCATGTCTTATTTTAGGCACTGTTATATGATATAATATTCTTATGAACTTTATGAAATATAATTGCTTTAATCTTACATATAAAGAACCTGGAAAGTAAAGAAATGCCAAAAATTTTTTTTCAGTGATGTATGTTCTTAGCCACATTACAGGACTAAGACCTAGAACAGCTGTTCTCAACCTGTGGGTTGCGACCCCTTTGGGGGTCGAACGACCCTTTCACAGGGGTCGCCTAAGACCATTGGAAAACACATATATAATTACATGTTGTTTTGTGATTAATCACTATGCTTTAATTATGTTCAATTTGTAACAATGAAATTGGGGGTCACCACAACATGGGGGATTGTTTTTAAGGGCCACGGCATTAGGAAGGTTGAGAACCGCTGACCTAGAAGGATCGTCAGAAGATCTTTTGGCCTCGTCCTGGCAGCAAACATTTCAGCTACTTGCAGCTGTTTTGCAGATAAAGCAGTGGATGCTCAGAATTTTCCTCTTCTTTTTTGGGGGGTTATGTTTCAAGATGAATTCTCTTTACCAAGCAGGGATTCCAATCCACGTGTTCACCCTCAGGATCACAATGGCACAAGGGAAAACACAACGCTTCAAAAGATTTCCAAAGCTGAACAGCACTGCTTTCTGACAAAAATAGAGATTTGCACTTTAGCAAATCGAGGACACTGGGATAATTGCACGCTGAAAGGACTGAATCACAGTCCTGATAAGAGGAAAGCAAAAGCCTACATAATTAAACCGAACAAAAGCAAAGTCTTTTTTTTTTCTCAAAAAAGTTCAGAAACAGCAGATGTGGTGCTTTTGGCAACGGTTCCAATTCATTTGTGGAAAACAGAAATCATAAATACTTCATAAACAGAACATCCCCAACGGAAAAACAGTTCTGAAAGGCAAGAAAGCAGCCAGGAGTCAGCTTCTAGCAGGCTGTCCTAACAACGTGCTTCACACAGTATATTCATTCGCTTGTTTCATAGACAAAAGCGAAGTATAAAGGATTTATGAAGTCCCCAATGTGACAGGAGGCTCTTCTCATGAAGTAATTGTTCCCTTCTCTCCTGCGGGTGATAGCACAAGCCTGGCACTCTGACATGGAGACAACTCAGTGTTACCCGTGTGCATCCTCAGCACATAAATATGCGCGTTGAAGTCCATGGGCAATGAATGGAACCGTTGGGGAGAGAATGTGCAGGCTATGCAATGGGATACCTGTTCTCCAGAGTTTGGAAGATGCAGGGATTGGTATAAGCTCACAGCTGAACATGTTTCAATGCTCAATACACCTCGAGCCTTCAGAGTTCGAACAAAGCAACAGTGGTGAGACGGGAGAGAGACCAGAGGTGGACCCATCAGAGAGGGGGCCCACCTTGTGTCTTCCTGAAAGTCACTCCCCCTGGTGAATTGGTAGATGGGAGAAGTGACCACAAGGGAGACGCTGGTGGTCAGGCACTGAGAAGGAGTTAGGTGTAGGGGAGGGCTGGTGGGGGCTTCTTCGGGCCGGGGAATTGGGCCATGAAAGCAACTGTAAAGAAAAATAATCTAGATAGCCAACTCCCTCAGAAGGCACCAACACCATACCCTTCCTTTCTCCACTCTCTAAAGCAGAGGCAGCTATGAGCAGGGATGACTGGATTTTTCATTTAATAAGCGATTGAAGCTTTGATGTTAGGCTGGAGTGGACTTTTTATTGCCTGAAAACAAACAAACAAACAAAAAAATACTCAAACAAAGTCTTAGTACCTGCACTAAATGCAAAAGCCATGGGAACTAGCCCCGGGCATGAGGGAAAGACTGGTATGAAAAAATGCCCCTTACTGTGTTCAGCGAGTTCAATAAATCAGTTACAACTGCATTTTCACATTGAAGTGTAAATATTGCATGAAGAGCCTTGTTAGCCACAGGTGCTACCTGAACACATGCTGGCAATAATGAGCTTTCACTTCCCTGTCACCAGGACTTCATGGATACCAATTTACAGAGCTCCACGTGGCATTTATGCATCTGCCTACACACACCCCCACAGAGAGAATGTATGTAATTATACACACACAAATAAACCACAGAAACCCAGTTCTCTAAATAGAGGAGAAGAAGTCCAACAGGCATGGTCAAGTCAGGCGATGCAGATTCCTCCAACATCAATTCAGCAAGTAATTTTCAACCTATTCACTGTCCCAAATAGATAAGATACTGGAAATTTAAGTCAAGGTTCTACAGCTGAATTCACTTTGCACATTTGCAAATTGAAACGACTGCTAAGAAAAAATTTAATACCCCTTGAAGGCAGCATTTTTTTCCTGTAGGTCCCTTGATGCTTAATGAAATCTATTAAAAATGAGTTTTCTGTTATTAAAAAAATAACTTCATATCAACCAAGATAGAAAATGCTCTGACTTACAAATCATAGTTACAGACAAATGTTCTGACAGTGAGTTGACTCCTTTTAACCTGCTCATGATTTTTTCAAGGCTGCTTTACATGTGACACATCCATGTCACGATTTGATTAATGACATGTTTACATTTTCCTATTTAAAACTCTGTTATAAGAAAGTCCCAGTGGTTGAAGAGAGTAAATTTTCTGTGATTTCAACTGTCTGACACGTAATCATAAACGAAGAACTCAGTGGAGAAAGGGCCTCTCTATGGGTATCATAGAGTTAAAATAAATAATGTTAAGAGAACTAGAAAACATGCTTAAACCATAGAAAACTCCAGTTGCAGCCAAGCTACATTACTTGATTTAACACAATTAGTTATTTGGTTAGATTAAAGACAGGTAAGTATGAGGAGTAGGCAGTAGGGCGATTTAATTGATAAAAATGTACATTTCATATTTAGAAGGATGAAAATACTAGAAAACAATCTCCAAGGTGAAAAGATAAAAAGAAAACAGAAAGACTAGCACAAGTCTATTTATCAAGATGCCAAAAAATGTACACTCCTGAAAAGCTTCTGAGGTATTTCAATACAGAAAAAAATAAAACAACAAAAATTATTTCTAGGATGTTCTTGAATCATGATAAAAATGTTTACTGGTAAATGGAAAAATATATTTCAAGAATTCATAGAAATGTAAATGCATTTTAGAAAGATGTTTTGAAGAAAACATACTATAATGAAAAGGCATAGGAGGAAATACCTATTATCTAAAACATTCATTTATATATCATCCAATTGATTAATAACACCAGATAAATTAGATGTTACCACATGTAATGACTCAAATTGGTTTCAGTATTTTCCTTGCCTTATTTATGGCTAAGTAATAATACCTGCTTATAACATGGGATTGTTAGCCTTAGGAGAGTGGAAATGAGTGAGAAAAGAGAATGATGGGGTGTATTTTCCTGTGCTTACATTTCCATAATATGCTAACATAGCAGAGACATATTTAAAAAAAATAAAACAGGCCCTAACTGGTTTGGCTCAGTGGATAGAGCGTCGGCCTGCGGACTCAGGGGTCCCAGGTTCGATTCCGGTCAAGGGCATGTGCCTTGGTTGTGGGCACATCCCCAGTGGGAGATGTGCAAGAGGCAGCCGATCGATGTTTCTCTCTCATCGATGTTTCTAACTCTCTATCCCTCTCCCTTCCTCTCTGTAAAAAATCAATAAAATATATTTTAAAAAAATAAAAATAAAAATAAAACAGGATCAAGGGAAAAAGATGTGTATGCTAACATAGCAGAGACATATTTAAAAAAATAAAACAGGATCAAGGGAAAAAGATGCCTTGCCAGCTCAGCTCTATTTCCACCTAAATACATACATAGGAAGAGGAGGAATTGGTAAATAAATTGGCTTTCCTGATGATCAAATGCACACACCCTAAATATAAAGTAAAATAATCATTTATTATATTAAAAAAGAGAAAGACAAATATTCAGGTCTGGGCAAGTTATCTTTCCACACTGTAATCAATGGGAACTTGCTACACTGAAGACACTTGAAGCTCCTTATTTCTGTCATCACTGTTTCTATGACTAACACAATTCCTTCTTTAAAAAAATAAAAAGGTTCTTAAACATCAGGGGTTGGCACAGGGATAAACAGGTGGAGCACAGAGGATTTTTAGGGCATTGAAAATACTCTGTGATACTATAACACGTCATTATACATTTGTCCAAACCCATAACACATACAACATCAAGACTGCTCTCTAACATAAACAATGGACTTTGAATGTTTATCATGTGTCAATTTAATTCATCATTTACAACAAATGTCCACTCTAGGGGGGGATATTGATAATAAGGGAAGCTAAGCATGTGTGAGAGAAGGTGGCATGTGAGAAGTCTCTATGCCTCCCTCTCAATTTTTAAAAATTAATTTATTTTTATTGAGATATAATTGACATATAACATTATGTTAGTTTCATGTGTACAACATGATTAAATATACTTATATGCAAAATGGTCACCTCAATAATTCTAGTCAGCATCCATCACTACACATAGTTACACATTTTTTTGTGATCAGACTTTTAAAAATTTTATTAGCAACTTTCAAATACTCTATCCGTATTAACTACAGTTAACATTCTGTACATTACATCTTTAGGACCTATTTATAAGTAGAAATGTGTTTCTTTTTTGTTTTGCTTTTATTTTTTTCTTTCTCTGAATGTTGCCGTGATCCTAAAACTTCTCTTAAAAAATAAAGTCTTTAAAAAAATGTTCTCCAGCTTCTTAGGAGAGCTCCTGAACCCAAGCATGTGTGAGGAACTAAATACACCCCGTTGCTGCAATTGGAAAACTAGTGTCTGCCATGTGTTTGTTGAAGACTTTTTATAAGCACAGCCAAGAACATGTAAACATGCCTCCTCGCCCCTGCTCCACCCCGACTCAACCACACTCTGGGCATAAACACAATATGCTCAATAGGGAAATAGTCATTTTAAAATCAGGAGACAGCGAATTTGGTCTGATTCTTTGATTAGAGATAATCACCTATGAGATTTATTCAGATAAATTATTATCTGAGAAGACAAGAGAAGAGAAGAGATTCCTTTCACAGCATTCAGTACCAAATACAAAGCATCATGAGAAAATGCCCTATTAAATCAAACACAGGATTTGAAACAAACTCTATTGGGATTGGGGTTTCTTATTTCAGAATAAAATATACTAGTAACTGTCCCATAGATTTTTTAATCTATTCATCTACTGATGGGCACTTGGACTGTTTCCAAATCTTAACTATTATAAATAATGCTACTATGAACACAGGTGCATACACAATGGAACACTATGCAGCTATAAAAAAAAGAGGTCTCTCTTACCCTTTGGGAAGGCATGGATGGACCTGGAGACTATTATATTAAGTGAAATAAGCCAATCTGAGGAAGACAAATATCACATGATCTCACTTATTTCTGGACTCTAATGAACAAAATGAATTGACCAACAAAATAAGAATGGAGGCATGGAACAGACTGGCATGCCTTAATATGGGGATGGGTGGATGAGAAGAGATAAACTAAAGAACTTATATACTTATATGCATAGCCCATGGGCACAGGCAGTAGGGTAGTAAAGACTTGGGGGGATGGGTAGGCATAGCCCTGGGAAGAGGGGGGGAAAGAAGAGGGAGAGACATCTGTAATACTATCAACCATAAATATATTTATTAAAAATATATACATACTAGTAACTACTCAAATTTGTCATATCCAGAATCCCTTGCGTTAGTTTTTTATTACAGAGAATCCATGTTTTTAAAAAATGTAATGAATCATACTGGAATGATCAACAACTTGTTATTTGTTAAAATCAAATGTCTTTTTCATATAACACATAACCCAGAATTCAGCGGTGTACTCTAAATGTCATGTCTGCTGGGGTTGGGAAATAGTGACCGTCATCATCATCATTCCATGAACCTCTCGTGGAGATGACCAATGCTAACACTTGGGTTTGCATTAGTTTTAACTCAGGTGAGAAATACCATAATGCATACACCAGACTGTGGGTTATTCTTGGAAAAAGATGATGTTCAATGCAGAATATCTTTAGAATTTACTTTTTATTGAAAACACATAAACAGAGAATTTCTAGTTTTAGCAATACCTTAAATATGCTTTCCTTAATGCTTCTGTGAGATCTTTGTGTCAAATATTTTAAAGGGGAGGAAAAGAATATAGGTTGGGTGCAAGATGCTGTTTTGAGATGTTATACAATATTTTGAATTTAACCCTTGCACTATGCCATTGGGTAGATAATCTTCAATTAGAAACAGGGGCTTAGAGAATTTTAAAGACTGACCAAGATCACACAGTATGTGAGGTATCTCAGAGCATCAGCTCTTTTCTCCCGCGTGCTGCCCACAATTTTTAGGTATTAATGCAATGAGACAATACAGATGGTCTTTTTAAAAGAGAAGCCAATCTGTTCAGCTCAGCACACATTGATTTCTGGTCTTGATTAGATTCCAAAGATTACATTAAATAATGACTAATTTTGTTTTTACATTCCCAGATTTTATCTAGTACTTTAAGAACAGGGCCAACACATTCTAAACAAAATACTAGACTCATTAGAAAGTGGCCCGTTTGCAGAAATAAACTGTGAGAAGCAACAGATTCTTGGTGGGCTTCAATTGGCAACTCCCAGAAATCAGCCCAGTTACAAAACAGTCCTCCAATCAATATGGACAGAGTGCCCACTGTGCTGGGGATGGGCAGACAAGGTGTTACAAAAATGACAGGCCTGTGGCCAGGGAGAGGGATGGGCACACGGTGCAATCGGACTGTGCAATGGAGGTGTGACCTAGTTAGAAAGTAAAGACAGGCTTCCTTTGTAACTATATTTGGAGATAAAAAGAAAGGATACATTTTAAAATCTTAAAAATTTAAAATTGGGAGTTCAACTCATACAAACTCTCCGTTTTATAGATGAATAACCTGAGGGCCAATCTACTCATTTTGGCCATGGAGTCATTAAATACATTGAATTCTTCAGGCTTGGGGTGCCAGTCTCATACAGACAGATAGATGGATGATGATAGATAGATAGATACATAGATAGACAGATAGTCAGATAGGTGTATGTGTATGTATATATGTGTATTTGTTTGTATATATTCATACTAAATATGTTTAAGTGCATGTGTATGTAAATAATGTTCAGGTGTATTTCTTTTTTTAAAATCCTCATCTGGCCCTAGCCAGTTTGGCTCAGTGAATAGAGCATCAGCCTGTGAACTGGAAGGTCCCAGGTTCGATTCTGGTCAAGGGCACATGCCTGGGTTTGTGGGCTCAATCCCCAGTGGGGGACTTGCAGGAGGCAGCTGACCCATGATTCTCTCTCATCATGGATGTTTCTATCTCTTTCTCCCTCTTCCTTCCTCTCTGAAATCAGTAAAAATATTTAAAAAATAAAATAAAATCCTCATCTGAGGATATGTGTTGATTGATTTCTTTAGAGAGAGGATTGGAGGGAGAAAAACATAGGTGTGGGAGGAACATCAATCGGCTGCCTCCTATATGTGCCCCAATGGGGGATCAAACCCGCAACCAAGTCATGTGCCCCGACTGGGAACCAAACCCACAACCTTTTGGTGGGTGTATGGGACAATGCTCTAACCAACTGAGCCACCCGGCCAGGGCCAGGTGTGTTTCTTAAGGGCTGACAATATTTCCCTGAGTATGGCCAACTAAGAGCCTGCCAGAAAACAAACAGAAAGATGTAATGGCTCCATAAGGCCATCTAGATCCTCAGAAAGAAGCCAGAGAGAGAGAGAGAGGTGTTAGTGTTCTAATTCTTGTACTGATGTTGTGCCCACAGACTTCTTTGCTTCTGATCTGTATTTTAAAGGCACAGAAGCATCATCATTTGAAACATGCCGAGTATTTCCTATGAATATCTGGTTTCTTTATAACATCTCTGTGCAACAAGCATGATTTTTATTCTATGTTTACAGAAGAAAGAACAACAACAACAACAAAAACCCCACAAAGGTGGCTAGTAAGTGGCAGATTCGGTATTTTGAACCCGTCTGTAAAATGTTTATCTGTACCCTTAGACTGTCTTCTGCCTCTCTCCAAAACAATTTTCAATGGATCCTGGCGAGAACCTCTTTCTACATGTGAGAAAAATCATTGAAATCACAAATGCCAGTAGCAAAAATTACTGCTTTTAAGCCTAATAATACAACATTGTTCTCCACATACAGCCTGCAATACATCCCAATGTCAAAAATCAACACGACACAGCCAGGAAAAAGTTTTCCTTGTAAGATGTGATTTCAAGTCTTTTTTAGAAAGGAATATTCACTTATTTAAATACATCTACAGGTGCATAAAGCCTATTTGAAAGGAAACACTCTTCTTGGGAGAGATGATAGCAATACAAGTCAAACCTAAAAGTCTACGGAAAGCGGCTCAGGGCTCAGTTTTGAGCTCTGTCCCCTTTACAATCTACACCCAGGCTGGGAAACTGTTAGGATGAATGCTGCCCCGGGTCTCAGAAGCAGAAAAGAGAAAAAAAGCAGAGATGAATGGTGATTTGCTTCCAATACAACAGCTCTGGTTGTGCAGCCAGTACTTTCATTTAATGTTGGCTGGAATCTTTCACAATGTAATCTCATCAATCCTCAGAATAACCTTTGGAGGAAAAGGAATCTCAGTATTTAACATCCTGCTTTGATGACTAGAACATCTCGGACAAGTGAACGCAGAGGGTCAGGTGATTAGAGGGAGGCTGAGCTTGAGAGACGGCGTGGGGTCAGGCACCAGTGGATCCCTCTGATCCTCCACCGCTCTGCACAGAGCCCCCAACAAGCACAGCTATTTTCTAGTCAGCTGCCCATCTTCATCCCTCTATTTTGGATGCCAGCGGGGCATCAGCCAAGGTTCAAGCACGGAGCAAAATAGTCAGGGCTGCTTTGAAGAAGCCAGTAGGATTTTACTTTGGGGATTTGTGTTTTATGTGTGTGTGTCCTAATTTTATTTTTCAACCACAGTTTACATTCAGTATCATTCGACACCAGCTTCAGATGTACAGTGAAGTAGCCATAAAACCATGCACTCTGCAGAGTGGTCCCCCACCCCACCCGCCCCACGCGGCCCCGAGCCCCATTCCCCATGATCTCAACATTATTGACTGTATTCTCCATGCTGCTGTCTGCATCTCTGGGCTATTCTGCAGCTACCAATTTGCACTGCTTAATCCCTTCACCGTTTTTACCCAGCACCCCAAACTTCCTCCCAGGCAAATTTGTCTGCATGGCTCCCCAATGTGGTGTATTTGGGATCTGGAGTCAGACAGCCCGGTCTAAAATCCTATCGCAATTACTTATAAGCTATTTACCTTGGATGAGTAATTTAAGCTCTCACATATACACACACATATGTGTACACACACACACACACACACACACGCACGCATGCAGTGGTTCTCAACCTTCCTAATGCCACAACCCTTTAATACAGTTCCTCATTTTGTGGTGACCCCCAATTTCATTGTTACAAATTGAACATAATTAAAGCATAGTTATTAATCACAAAAACAATATGTAATTATATATGTGTTTTCTTATGGTCTTAGGCGACCCCTGTGAAAGGGTCATTCGACCCCCAAAGGGGTTGGGACCCATAGGCTGAGAACTTCTGATTATATATATATCTCAAAACTACTAGTAGATTAATTTAAAAAGCTGGACACAATAATTAAGCATCATGTATTTAGGGTTATATGATCTTTAATGGGTAATATGGGTACTTCTGAATTATCCCTGTTGATATTCAGATTTCTTGAATAATCTCAAGATTTATCAGGATAAAACACCTGCTTGTATATAATGTATAATGTGCACTAAGAATTTTCCAGTTCCTTTTCTTGTTGACTTCTCTGAACTAAACATACTGTCTTGAAAGGTGGAGAATATTAATTGTTTCATAACTCCTTTGCATATGACATATACAGATGTTTGGATCAACACCTTCACAAGGACGATGTCCCATATTTATTCTACTAATCTCCTTTAACATTTCTGTCTTGGCCTCTGCCACACTCCAGCCATATTATGGTATCTAGCTACTGCAAGTTGTAAGGAGGGGGAGTTGCCAGTATATCTTCCTACTGTATATGTGGTTGAAATGAAAGCAAATTCCTGAATCACTGGGAATGTAGGTATGGAATTTTAAAAATTTTGTGAAGCAGTCCATAATTCTCTTCCGGCCGTGTGTGCTATTTATAGGCCTCTTCCATCTATTTTTGTCACTATTTTTCCTAGTCTAACATTTTTTTATTGCAGTGTAAAATTTTCATATTTAGAATTAGGCAGCTGGACTCAGTTTAGATGATTGCAATTTTGTTGGCAATATCCAAAGCATCACAGTCAGGAGCCAGTCGAACATACGCCTTCTTCTCGCCATCAGGCCTGATCAGGGCATTGACCTTGGCCACTTCATGTCATAGAGCTTCTTCACAGCCTGTTTGATCTGGAGCTTGATGGCCTTGACGTCGGCAATGAACACTAGTGTAGTATTGTCTTCTATCTTCTTCATGGCTGACTCGGTAGTCGGGGGAGTTTGATGATGGTATAGTGGTCAAGCTTGTTTCTCCTGGGTGCGCTCTTCCAAGGATATTTAAGCTGCCTCCAGAGCCTTAGGCTGCCTCCGTAGCCTTAGTGTCTTTGGCCGTCGGAAAGTGGGTGATGTGCGGATCTTCTTTTTTGTGTGGCTGTGGACGCCTTTCAACACTGCTTTTTTTGCCTTCAAAGCCTTTGCTTTGGCTTCGGCTTTGGGAGGGGCAGGGGCCTCCTTCTTATCTTTTGGTGCCATCTTCATAAAAAGGGTCCCTAGTCTAACATTTTTAACTCAAAGGAACAGCCATCAACCCCCCACCCCAAACGTCCCATTCAAATCCCAGCAGGAGTAATGGAGCATCCTTAGGAAGAAGACAGGCTCACTTTCATTTGAGAGTAAATTTCAAGTAACTCTACATGTACGTGTATCTAAACACGTATTTTTCTTTAGAGAATTTTTAAAGTATGTATGTAGAAATATTACTAAAATGAATATCAAGGAAATGTTGTTAAATCATTTAAGTCTGAAATTACCTATGGTTAAGCATTCATGCATTCATTCATACACAAATATTTATTACTCTCTTACTCTACATGACTCAGGATACCAAAATGAAAAGAAACAGTCCTTTTCCAGTAGGGCCCTTTAAGCTAGTTAAGAAATCAAGAATGTTCTCAAGTAATTATGATGTGGTGTCCTATGGGATGGAGCCACGAAAGAAGGAGAAACTGAGGTCCATGGGATTTTGAAAAAAGAGACTCACGTTAGCAGGGAGGCCGGGATGTCCTGAAGCCCGATGCCATGGTGCACGGTGAAATGGAGGACAGAAAAGGTTCGTGGACAAGACTGCATGTGCGCCAGCTGTTTACAGCATCAGAAAATAACTTAAATAACTGTAGAGGAAGGGCATTCCAGGTGGAGGGAAGAGCAATGGCATAGGGTCCATGTACAAAGTGGGAAGTAGCTCAAAGCGAGGCCTGAACCAGGAAGGCAATAGGTAGACAAAATGTAGTTTCATATAAGACATAGATTCGGCCCTAGCTGGTTTGGCTCAGTGGGTAGAGCGTCAGCCTGTGTACTGACTGGTCCCGGGTTTGATTCTGGTCAAGGGCCCATGGCTGGGTTGTGGGCTCAATCCCCAGTAGGGGGCATGCAGGAGGCAGCCAATCAATGATTGTCTCTCATCATTGATGTTTCTCTCTGTCCCTCACCCTTCCTCTCTAAAATCAATAAATATATATATATATTTTAAAAAGACATAGATTCAAAGTCTGGACATGGAAATGGGGAAGAATTAAAGATTAGAAGACTTTAAGCCTCCATATCTGAGATGAGGGCAATACCCTTAAAAGAAGTAGGAAAATCGGGTTAAATAAAAATAGTATAAATAGTATTTTAGGAAACCATGATAAATTCAGGTTGTATGTCATTAAATGTGACATACTGAGCAACATAACTCTCACAAGTAATATGAATAAATTATTGTGGCCCATATGGAAAGGACCTCAGGTGACACAGGCCTTATTTAATCTCATGCCACTGGCATGGCCCTGTCCTCCTCAAAGATGGCACAGTAAGCACTGTCCCATTTCCCAAGGCACTACTGTCTTCTTCGCATTTTGTATGTAATACGCATCTTCCACTGATTTACCTTTACCCTACTAGAAGCTAAGCAATTTGAAGTCAAGATATATACCTGTTTTGTCATTATATTCTTCATGGTGCTTAGCAAAATGTCTTCTGTATATAATAGCCACTTGAAAAATAAAAGTTTGAATGAATAGGGAAAGGAAATTAGTCCACCTGGAGAATTTAAAAAAGATCAGGAGAAAAGGAACAAAGAGGAACTTTGCTATATCCCAAAAGGAATGTTTTTCTATTGACTGAAGACTATTGTGTTAGCTAAAGTAATTAAAGTATATGATATGTAAATACAACCGATCTCCTTAAATTTCATACAGCTTTATTGTATTATGACTGTATTTCAATTAGTTTTAAGGTATTCTGAGCACCAGATTGTTAAAAAAGCAAAGTGTCTTATTTTAACTTCAGGTCCAAGATTACAAAAAAGGGAAAGTGTTTAAATTTTTCCTGTAAAGCAAGGAAAGAATAATGAGTTCCCTGGACCTGAAACATTTTATGCACATTTAAGGTCTGTATACCAAAATATCCCTTTTCTGTTGTTGGGAAAAATGACAGTAGTTTTAAAACAAATGGCACAGTATCTCACTGTATGTGAGACTTTATAGTCTCAAAGTCCTTTTAGTCCATTTCATCCTAACAATATTCCAGTAAGACAGGAAATTCTTATTTTATTTACAAATGATGCAACAAGCTCAGGGTAACTTGTCCGAAGGCATGTGGTTATGAAGCCAAAATGCTTGATAAGTGCTCCCCATCTTCTGACTTTTTCTACTTAATTATTATTATTATTGTTATGTATTTGTTCCACTCCAACTGGTCACTCTGAGACACTCAGCTTTCCTCTTTATCTATATATATAAAGCCTAAGCGACCATTATAGCAGAACGACTGGTCACTATGAGGCACACTGACCACCACACTGACGCTCAACACAGGAGCTTCCCCCTGGTGGTCAGTGCGCTCCCACAGCGGGAGCACCGCTTAGCAGAAGCAGGGCTCACAGATGGTGAGCGTGGCTGCCACAGCGGGAGCCTCTCCAGATTCCTTGGCAGCACTACTGAGCGGCTGCAGCAGCAGACGCAGCGCACCCAGATGAGCAGCCCGACGCCCAGCCCTGATTCAAGCTCCTCCCTGGCTTCCTGCTGCCTGGCGCACTGCTACGTCCCCAGAGGGGTCCGGGACTGCGTGAGGGATGTCCGACTGTTGGCTTAGGCCCGATCCTGGTGCCATACTCTGTAGAAGGCAGTCAGTCTGAACAATTCAGTGACTCAGGGAAGGGCAGGGAACTCTGGGTGAGCCTGCCTCCACACCAAGCCAGTGTGGCTCAGTGGTTGAGCGTCAACCTGTGAACCAGGAGGTTCAATTCCTGGTCAAGGAACATGCCTGGGTTGTGCGCTTGATCCCCAGTGTGGGGCATGCAGGAGGCAGCTGATCAATGATTCTCTCTCATCATTGATGTGTCATCTCTCTCTCTCCCTCTTCCTTCTCCCTTTCTCTCTGATATTAATAAAAATATATTTTTAAAAAGCAAATCTTCCAATTGCACTCAATAACTGTTGGATCCTAAGTGTAGAAGCAAGATTTTTGTGTGACAGTACTGAACACTTATGCCACTAGTAGGTGAATGTAAACATCTTATAGTCTTTAACAAATTATTTCTTCTCCCAAGACCATTTACTAGAGCAAACTGTTTCCTATTTTCAGAGCCAATAAATAGGAGTATTCCAAATATTTTCCACACATATATAGTTTGACCTTCATATATACTTTTGGAGGAATTATATAGCAATTCCATATTCTATGAATATTTTACTTTCATCAGTTCCAAGATTTGAAGATAGTTAATTTGTTTATATCCAAATCTATCCTCTTATTTCCTGGTGTTGTTACAGTTTTATTTTACAATGTTGTCGTGTCTTCTAGAAATGTGTACCATATCTCCTATTAGGCAGTGTACTGTGAAAGAGCTGACAGCTGAATTCCAGCTGAAAGAGAATTGTTAGATTATCTAATGTGGTTTCATTTTATGAGGACAGACAAGGAAACAAGAAGTCAATAGAACTAAAGTCTGACCCCCATTTGGAGACTATTGGTCTTTAGGTAGAAGTTTTGTAAATGTAGGTTTGTCACTTCAAATCTCTGTATCTCATTTCTCCTATCTGTGAAATTTATTATGAGAATAAAGTAAAAAATAAATGTGAATATGCTTTGAAAACTTTGTGCAATATACTCTCCAACATGAAAATTTGGAAAATACTATTATACTGATTTCAATTTTGCCAATGGTGATATTTTTCTACTCAGCTGTATGAACTTTGTTCTGTATTATGAGGTGAAATAAAACTGTTTAGTTTTCTCACACAGACATGGTGGGTATTTTTCCTCATTTATTAATACTGTCCAAACTGTTCAAAGGATGGGCTCGAATCTTTTCCTGAAAATATGCAAATGTCGAGTTTAAAATTTAATTTTGAATGGAAACCTTCATTCATTTCTAGGCAAACATCTAAATTTAAGACTAGGCCATACCAAAAAACTAGCTACTATTTCATTGAACAAGATACTTTTGGTATACAGTTATAAAAATGTGCCCTTACTGGTTTTCCAATTAGTTAAAAAAACAACAGATGTGCTTATGAGGCTCTCTAAATAGTGCTATTACCAAGAGAATATTATACTGATTTATTGTCAATGTCAATTTATTATCATATTGGATTCCCCACATTTTTTAAAAGTTGATATCATCTTTAAAAAGATACAGTTAAGCCCTAACTGGTTTGGTTCAATGGACAGAGCGTCGGCCTGCGGACTGAAGGGCCCAGGGTTCGATTCCAGTCAAGGGCATGTACCTTGGTTGCAGGCACATACCCAATAGGGAGTGTGCAGGAGGCAGCTGATTGATGTTTCTCTCTTATCGATGTTTCTAACTCTCTATCCCTCTCCCTTCCTCTTTGTAAGAAATCAATAAAATATATGTACATATATTTTTTTAAAAGATATAGTTAAAAGGCATTGACATAGGACCCATGCATGGAACTTCCAAACCCTATCCCCTGCAAATAAAAAGGAATAAAAAAACTGACCCAATCTTTACCAAAAGCAGTCAAAATCTGACTGTTCTTACTGTGTTTATTCCTGGCTGTTTTTTTAAAAAAAATGTATTTTATTGATTTTTTTACAGAGAAGAAGGGAGAGGGATAGAGAGTTAGAAACATCGATCAGCTGCCTCCTGCACACCCCTTACTCGGGATGTGCCCACAACCAAGATACATGCCCTTGACTGGAATCAAACCCTGGGCCCTTCAGTCCGTAGGCGGACGTTTTATCCACTGAGCCAAACCAGTCAGGGCTTTATTTTGTTGCTGATTACAGCTTTAACTCTACTGTGATTTATCTTACTTTTGCTAGCACTTCAACAGTATTGAAGATCTGTATATTTTACCAAAGTATTAAAAGTTAAATTTATTTTTGTAAAACTATAATAAATAAGTTAAGAATACAGCCTTTAACCAAATAAATGAGTACTGACTGAAAAATTATTTTCCAGTTTCAACTTTCAATAAAATCAATTGTATTTAATCATTTCAAAACGGCACTGACTTCTATAATTAATTGCATGTTTGTACTTAAAAGCTGTTTTTATTTCATGATTTTAGCCAGAAAAATAAATGGGAATGCACTGTGATGAACCAGGAAAAACTAGATTTGGAGTATTTGTTCATCCAAGTCTTTGTTTTTCAATCATGTGCCCTAATATTGGCTCATTTTTGGCTAAACACCCATTTTCTAGTCTTCACTAGCAAGTAGCTTGATAACACAATCAATATCTAATCAATTCTAGGAACAGCTCAAATTACTTAATTAGTTTAATAGCTACCATTTCTTTGAGTGCATAACAATGAGTGCATACCAATAATCCAAATTGAATGAAAATATTTTTTCTTCAGAAAAATCTTATGTTTTATCTTTATTATATATGTATATATGTTTTTCATGAAGAGAAACATTTGCATAGACAATAGTCCAGTAAGTTAATATTGAATGGAAAAATGTTTCTGAAATTCTGAAGAATGGTACTGTGCTTGTAAGATAGCCCATAAACTATAAAATCCAATTTTTCATTATAGCTACTATTAGTGCATTTTTCTTAGACATGTGATGTCATTGTTTCTAACTCTATAACCATAAAATAGATATAATACACAGAAATATATTGCACATATACACATATAAGTTTCATCAAAATGTTAATGTTTCTACAAAAATTTAAGATAAATTGACGAACAAAATAGATCCGGAGACATACAAGCATAGAACAGACTATAGAACTTCAGAGGGAAGCTGGGGGAGGGTGTGTGGGAGGGATTTCAACAATAAAGATTTAATTTAAAAAATTAAGATAAATGCCAAATGCAAATACTATAGTAGTAATGGTAACAATGTGACCTCTTGTTGAAATATCAAAAATTTCAAAGGTAATTCATTATGTTTTAGTTACAGAGGAATTTTATCAGACAAAATCTTACTTTAGAAAAAATTGGTGATTAGAAATGGAAACATAAATGTAAGCAGTAGAAATTTTTGTTTTCCAAATTATGAGATTCTTACCTACTAGCTATATCTGGAGCAGAGTATAGAATATGTTATATAACCTGGAACTTTAATCCAACAATAATAAAACAAAGAAGAAGTCTAGTGGTATATAATGAATCATACAAATACAGCCTAAAATTACACAAACATTAAATATCCAAGTCAGCAAAAATGCGTATGTATATACTTGCCTAATAGGCCTTGGCACACCAAAGACAAGGAAAAAAGTTCTCTGAGAAAACTGCTTCATGTAAGCTCTTTTTGTTTAATATAATTAATGAAATGGAAATGTATATTCTGTTCCTGACCATTCTTTTAGTTGTAAATGAGTATTAAAAATAACTTCCTCCTAAACAGTCTTAGATCTTCAAATAAATTTATGTCCCACATCTGGAAAGATGATATGCAGGTGTGTGCCCGTGTGTACATGTGTTCACGCACAGCCTCTTTGATGACAAGCCTGAACTTGGACATTTCTGTCTCTTTGATAACATTGTCTATTTAATGAGCTAATTAGTACTTAGGTTTTAAGCTCTGCTAAATTAATTTAAAGGTGATTAAAATCTGGATAGCCTAACAGGGAATAAATGAATTTTCTATGACAACATGCTTATAGACAGAATAAAATATGTGCACATATTTTGGGTATTTCATCCATTTATTTATTCATTCAAAAAATAATTATTGAGTTCTAGTCTGGAATAGACTCTGGCACTAGATTCTATGGATGCTAAAATGGCTAAAACTGAATACTTTTCCTCAACATGTCTGCACTATGGTTGTTACTGAACTAATATAAATCACCTTTTTCTCTACTTGAACTGTGATTTTTCTTTCTGACAGTAGAAAACAGAAGCATGAATTAGTTATACAAATAACCAAAAAATTCCTTGCAAGTCTTATTTCTTTGGCCAGTGATAATTTCAAACTCTAGGTTAACATAATCAATAAAAAGTAGAAGTCATTCATTGTAATATAGATCTATTAGTAAATGTTAACCAAGGTTTACACTATATGTTATCCAAAGCAGAGTGAACATACGTTCTCCTTGGTGTGAGTGTGTGCGCACGTGTGTAAATCCTTTAATTGGGTGGAATTTCTCATTTCCTTTCTAGGGAAGCGATATGAACAATTATTGCAGATACTCCTAAAGACGGCTGCCCACTCAAAGTCACTCTCCTTTCTGTGAAACGGTCTTTGATGTCTGATGATATGTGTGCCCCGAAGCCCTGCTCCTGACCAGAGCTTACCAACCCAGGGTGAAGACCCCCGAACACTCAAATTCTCTCCCCTAGGAACTTCACATTCGGATGGAGAAGCCAGGAATAGGAAGTCATTGGCAGTGACCTGCCGTACAGGGCCAGCACCGCGTGCTGCTGTGGCACCCAGAGCTACCTTCGCTACTGCCTTCCCAAGCCATGTTGGTCGGCTCTTCCTTCGACTGAGCAAGCCACCCAGTCTTTTCTCAATAAATCCTCAAAACCAACGAGGGCTGTGTCAATTTATATCACTTGTAAGACAGATAATTGATAAAATATGAAAGTAATGGGATGGGGAGAAAGGGAGGAACAAAATAAAACCACTTAGTCTCAGGTCTGGTATTCATTACAGATGATATTACCAAATGTGAGATGGCAATTACCCCTCTCAAGAGCCTGACTGTTCAGAAAATATGAAACATCAACAGGATTAAGAGTACCATTATAAAAAAGAAGCAAGGTACAATGTGTCTTTCTAACTTTATAAAAACAAGTAAGTTTCAGTCTACTTAATTTAAAACTGAAGGTTAAAAAACTCACTTTAGCGAATGTTTATCATTTATGAATATCTTTGACTTAAAAGTTTAATCTATGACATAAAATAATCTAACATTGCTATAAAAGTTCTTGTATACATTTTACTTAAATACTACTTAAGTATTGAAAAAGAATCATTCTCATTTAAGCCACATTTTGAAGATTGTTTTTTTAGTAGCAACAGACTATAACAGAAAATAATAAATGGTATAGAAAATCAATGTGATCAACCGAAGGACTTGTATGCAAGCATATAAGCATAACCAATGGACACAAGACACTGGGGGGTAGGGGAAGCTAGGAGAAGGTCAAGGGGAGAAAAAAAAGAGAGACATATATAATACTCTTTGTAATACTGTAATCAATAAAACAATTTAAAAATAAAACAGCAAATATCTACTTGGGAAAAAAAAATCAATGTATACCCAACTGAAGAAAAAAATATTGTGACTGATGGCAGAAGGGAGGTCTGGGAAAAAAGAGGAAAAATATCTCCTAATAAATAAGGTAAAAAGTTCCAGGTTTTTACATTGTTAAATCTCTATATCTTCTTCCTACCACCATCATTTGTGGGGAAATATAGTAGAATTAGGTTGGCTGAAAGTGACTTGGATCATTTGTCATGCTGTAGTGACCGTGTGTGGAGAAATAAATATGTGTCCAAATAACTGCAGAAAAATAAATCTTTGATACTAAGAAGAAAATTTGGAACAAATCACAGAAAAGGATTTTAAGTCCATGATAAGTCCCCCAAATTAAAAAAATTAAATATTATTCAGATATACATCAAGCTATCTTATTTTTTAAAAGCCTGCTCCAAATTAAGCATCTGCTGTTCTGTTCAATGTTTACGGAAATTAGGATGCTTAAAGAATAGTTGTATTTTTTTAAGGCACCATTCCTAATCATGTACAGAGACTATCCAAGAATCCACTTCTTTCTCTGGCTGGGTAGCTCAGTTGATTAGGTGTCGTCCCATACACCAAAAGGTTGCTGGTTCAATTCCAGGCCAGAGCACATGCCACATGCCCTGGGGTGTGCAGAAGGTGGCTGGGGGCGTGCAGGAGGCAGCCAATCAATGTTTCACTCTCAGATTGTTTTTCTCCTCTCCCTTCCTTCCTCTCTAAAAATCAATAAAAAAAATCTTGAACTAAAAAAGAACCCATTCCTTTAACTTGTGTTGGGGACACTATAAACCATTTTCCCATTTTTGTATTGACAATTTCTTGGAGGCTTGTCTGGGAGTTGCACACTACCAGTTTCAGTTCCAGTTTTTCAAATAACTACCTTTATGTATTTGAGCATTTTCATTAACCTGAAATATCTCCATTTCACTTATTTAGCATGTATTTTAATGAATTCCTACTGGGAACAATAAACTCCATTACATTGAAATGTGAGTTTCTATGATATAACTATATAACAAGATTTCTACCTATTTTTTTGATATAAAACTCTGTGGAGAATTTAACATCCCTGAGTGTGTATTAGAAGTGCAGCAAGACAAGAGGGTACAAGGAGAGGTGGGCTGCTTGCTCTTCAAGGTCATTTATGGTACTGACATAATAAGCACTCAATAAAACATTTAAAATCAGTAAACAAACCAATGAAATCACAAATATATACAACTATTAGAAAAAGCTCTAGCATATCATTAAACTAACTTAGGCATAAGCCTTCCTTCTTGAACAGCTTGTTCATAAAGAACTACATCTTTGAGGTGTAATTCAGGGTGGGCTCTCAGGTCAGAACAAGGCAGGATAGTACGGCCCTAGGAAAACTCCCTAACAAGTGGAATAGGGAAACTGAGACAGACAGTTGAACAAACTAGCTGAGCAACTTACAGCCACATACAGAAGGTCACCAGGGTGGAAAGCCCCAGGTGCCTAGCAACAGGCAAAACTGGCGCCAGACCTTGCCCCAGGGTGGCCTTTCCTCCCCGGGCATATTGCTGGTCATGCAGTTTAGACTCCCCTGACCTTTCCTCCCTAGAGGTAACAACTAGGCTTCAGTTGCATTTCAGCTCCAAGTCCAGAAAAGTAGCAAAACCACTCATGGCACCTTACCCTGGCACTGACCAATCAGTGGAGACCACAATCCTGGAAGGGCACACCTGGAAAAGCAGGTGAATATTCTATTGAGATTCTCCCCTAAACGTCCAGCCTTTAAAACCCCTCAAGGTGGAGGGCCCAGGTCTTTCTCTCTCTCTCCTGAGACCAGACCTCTGCCTTTCCCTCCCCGCCCCCCTTTTCACCCTATAGGTGTGCATTTCCTAAACTCTAAGGGACCCCATGGGATTTGCAATCAGGGGAGCAGCGGGCAGCAGAAGCTCATCCCAGGCTAAACCTCTGAACCTGTGGTCAAGGCCCCCTTTTCTCTGACTTCCAGAGAGCTGACAGCAGCCCCATGTGACTCACTTCTTTCCCATAATGTTTCTAGAGGCCAAAGCAGCCCTGCCCCGGCTCTCTCCTGTTCCTTCTTTTATCTTAGGCCCTTCCTTATTTCACTGTCCCCAGCTTTAATAAACGTACTCTCAAAGTCACCTGGGCTCATATTGTGAACTCTTCCCTGCATAAAGTCAAGAACCCACACACTACAGGCAGACTTGCTCTAGACCTGATCCCTCCCTGTCCAGTAACATGACTACCGGCTCTGCCAGTCCTAACACCTACTAGCTTGGGGACCTTAAGAAAGTTACTTCTGGCTTCTGGTTTCTTTATCTGAAAAATGAATTTGGTAATAGTTCTCACCTCATAGTGTTGTTGTGAAAATTCAATGAAATACTACATAGAAGGTGCTTAGAACAGCACCTGGTGTAGAGAGTGGTCAATAAGTGTTAGTTATTTTTAATACAGTCTATCAGCTTACCTAAAGCAAAGGATCAGATCTTTGACCTAAACCCTGACAATGGCAGACTACAAATATATGGACTACAAACATCACATACCACCATACCTGATGAATGTTGTTAGAAAATGTTTCCCAGAATCATACTATTCAAGACTGTGCTCTTCAGAAGGAAACATATTATTGGTGGCCTTGTTTCCTATTATCTGCCCAGACTTTTCTGCTTGGCATCCTTTTTGCCCTGCTTTTTCCCTCCCAAAACTCACCCACAGATGGTAAGTGAATTCCCCAAAGATTTTTATATTAGAAAAGAGAATAAGAATTTCGTTAAGTAGTCTTTTGTGCTTTAGAGGAGTAGTTCACACTGTTTTCCTGGTGACTACTAACAAATAGGAAATTGGCACAACTGAAGAGAGCCCATCCTGTGAGCACCTAGACCATAATTTACAGTCGGAGGCATCAATTAAAGCAGCAGAGAGACGCTTCAGTAATTATGAAATCTTCTGAAAGTGAAATAGGCAATTAGTGGATTTCCATCTTATTTATAAATCTTCATGGGAAACTCAAGTGTATTCAATTCTTCCACTTGCAATTATAGGACTAATTAACAGAATTGGTGGCGCTCTGTGTATGATAATGACACTTAGTTGTTGGCTGGAAAACCAAGTACAAATGAAATTTAACTCAACATGAAAATAGGGCACATTGAAGAAGGGGTGAGAAGAGGTACTGGCAATTAAATATTAAACAGTGGCACACAATACATGCTTATAGTTTGCCTGGACATTTATGTGCCAAGTATTGTTATTCAATGGGACAGTTATTTATAGACTGACAAGCATTAAACTTTCACAAGCCTAAACTACAGCTCAGGTATATTTTCTAAAAAAGTTCTAGAAATTTTTGGCAACCAATATAACATGAAATCATTCAACCATGCTTTATTGGTTGCTTGAAATCCAAAGATGAATAAAATGTAGTCTACGCCTCTGATAGCAAAATTGAGTAAAAAGAGACACAGATATGCCAGTACCATAATCATTCATATTCTCTACCTGAACATTCTTTTCACCTTCTTGCTTTACCCCTCTCTGCCATGAGGGCTTCACTTTCCCTGGAACCTTCTCTCCTAAAAACTCAACACCATCAAGTAGAGAAATTCAGTAGGTGTCTTAACTGCCACTGCACATATTCCCCTTCTCTCCTCCATAAAACACCCAGTTTTGAATTTTCTCTCTTCAAATTATACCTACTATCCCTCCTTGTCACAGTCAACTATGGCAACCCTGGACCATTGTTCCTCAACTCTTGACAAATTTAGCCCCTGGTTCCTCTAAATGTCTTCACTACTGTCATAATTCTTTATCATGTCAACATTCACAAAAACTAACCTTCCAATATTTTGGCTTCTCAAATCCTTAACCTCTTTACTTCTAATAATATAAAAATTCATCCTACTTTACCTCACCCCTTCTCTCATAAGCCATACTCTCTATCTTCCAATAAATGCAACCAATAATCTCAATTTCCAATAACCCATCCTATGATGACTAGCTTCTATCATTATTCCAACTCACTCTTCTAGTGTCACCACAACTATTCAACCCCTCTAGAACCAACAGTTGATTAATCTAATCATTATTTTAACTTATGCCCTTCCTTCCTTATTTAGCTTAAAATCTATGGTAGTTTATTGTAATCTTTATAACACTCTACACCCTCAACTATTGCCACTCACCTGCTCACTCATTTAGTTTTTGAAAACATATCTGTAAATACATTCAACTCTCCACCTGCACGGTTGAATAAGTTGGGAGAAACAAATGCTTTCCACATCATTCTTACCACCTCAAGTTCCCAGGTCAAAATATGCGAGGTCATCTCTGACTCTTATCTTTCTCTCACATCCCCGCATTCACTTCAAAAGCAAATCCTGTTGACTCTAAAACAGCGGTTCTCAACCTGTGGGTCAAGACCCCTTTGGGGGTCGAACGATCCTTTCACAGGGGTTGCCTAAGACCATTGGAAATCACATATATAATTACATATTGTTTTTGTGATGAATCACTATGCTTTAATTATGTTCAATTTGTAACAATGCAATTGGGGGTCACCACAACATGAGGAACTGTATTAAAGGGTCTTGGCATTAGGAAGGTTGAGAACCACTGCTCTAAAACACACCCAGCACCTAACCACTTCTTACCACTCGTACTGCTGCCATCCTAACCCAAGCTATCATGTGTCCTCCGTGGATGAAAGGATTCCTGCTTCCTGCACTGCTCCACGATGGTATTGTCAACACACCATCCTCTACTACTCTCCTGGCTTACTACCTACCAACCATTCTCAACTTCTTGTTATTCTTAGAGTTATCCAGGCACACATCAGGACCTTATTGCACTGACTTTTCCCTCTGTCTGAAATGCCCTTTCCCCAAAGAGCCACATGACGCACATCCTGAGATTGGATGGTATTTATAGTGTCAAAATTAAGAAAATGGAACCGGCCCAGTGTGGCTCAGTGGGGTGTCATCCCAGCACCAAGAGGTCACTGGTTCCATTCCCGGTCAGGGCACATGCCGGGGTTATGGGCTCGATCCCCGTGGGAGGTGTGCCAGAGGCAGCGGATTGATGTTTGTTTCTCTCTCATTGGTTCCTCATTCACCATTCCTCTTTCTCTAAAAAAACGCCAATAAAAACGTATTTTTTTTAAAAAAAAGAAAAGAAAATGGGAACCAATAAATGGTTTAGAGAAGAGACAGCAAGAACTTGTGGATGGCCAATTTAGCTAGGAGGCGTGAAAAGAAAAGCCAAACGAATCAAATATGGGGAAAGATGTTATAAAAAATATTCAAGAAAGAGGATGTCCTGCGATACCCCCTGTAATGATCTCTTTAATTGGAAGGCATGTCTTTAAAAATATAGATGGATCAAGCAGAAAATAGTCACATAGCAAAATGACACTTTAAAATAATACATTTGGTTTAAATTAGTGTCACAATTTTTTGTTTGTTTTTGTATGGAAGATAACAGGGTTGAGGGGGAGCTCCAATCTAAAAATTTGACACCAAAGAATAACAATTATTTCATCTAGTTACTCAAAGGCATTCATTTCCTTCCCATATCCCTCCAATTTATATCCTATGAACAATTTCAACTCTTCTAAACATTTCTACCCCCAAAAGTCTGTTTAACATAAATATTCCAGATTTATGCTTTATTTTGCAGCTATTTGAGAAGTTAGGGGAGAGAATAAAATTTTATCTCAAAGAGTCATCCAATTAGACAATATCTAGTATCCACTGTATGCAAACCATTCTATTAAGTTTGTGTAGGATATGCCAATTTTATAAATAGCCTCTCCATGCAAACTATAATACAAAAGAGAACTACAGAGACATAGCTAATAAAACACAGAAAATGGTATATTCATAGAGAAATTTATAGGATACTAAATGATTGTGAAACTTAATGGAAACAGAACTATTTGCCTAGTGGAATTAAAGGAGACTTTAGGAAGGGGACTATTTTGCTGTTGTTAGCATTCCTCCTTGTGAGTTTTAGCAAACTACAATGTGATTACTTTAGTAAAAAACCAACTCCCACCCACAGTCACTACAACTTGTGTTGTACAATATACTTATATACTAGGGGCCCAGTGCATGAATTCGTGCACCTTGAAAGGAACTGTGGGCCACGAGGCTGTGGTAGGAACATGGGTGGGTCTCGGCCCATCCTCCACACCCCTGCCTGGCCCCTCCCACTATGCCCCTCCACCCGCTGTCTGCCGACAGCCCTGCTTCCACTGCTGCCACTCCCATGCGCTGATGGCGCCCAGCTTGGCTCACACCTGCTGATGGTGCGGAGCAATTGGGGCCGGTGCCAGCAGTGGGTGCAAGCAGTGGCTGCTGCCCCAATCACCCTTCAGGAGCAGGGGGAGGTGGAGAAGCCCGCAGGGGCGATTGGGGCCAGCAGCTGCCATAAGCTCCCGCTGACGGTGTTGAGTGTTCAGGACTTGCAGCGGGTGCGAGCTGGGCCAACACTGGCAGTAGGTGTGAGCGCCGGGCGGGACTGCGGTGTGTGGGAGGAAAGAATTTTCAGTACCCACCAGAGGCTCACCCCAATGACAGCGACTGGCACCCTGCCTTGGTCTGGTGTCGCTGCTCACCTGCTCTACCATCCCGCTGCAGCCAATGCCCACCATGTTCCGCACACGCCCTTCATAGCGACCAGTTCCGGTTGTTCCACT
>NW_006290675.1:1601259-1611263 GCF_000327345.1 Myotis davidii | reverse complement strand
TGTTGCAAATTAACTGCCAATCTTAGTTGGCAGTTAATTTGCATATAGCCCTGATTAGCCAATGAAAAGGGTAGCGGTGTACGCCAATTACCATGTTTCTCTTTTATTAGTGTAGATATGTTTTGCTTTATTGGTTAATCCTCACCCAAAGGATATTTTCCCACTGATTTTTAGAGAGAGTGGAAGGGAGGGGGAGAGAAAGCGAGAGAAAAACATCCATGTGAGAGAGTGACATTGATTGGTGGCCTCCCACCTGAGCCCGAAGTGATCGAGTCTGCAATCGAGGCAAATGCACTTGACCAGAATAGAACCCAGGACCCTTCAGTCCGAGGGCTGACACTCTATCCACTGAGCAAACTGGCTAGGGAACAAAATATATCTTAAAATAATAAAAATGAAATATAGGCAGGATGGGAAACTGAAGTGTTACCTTGCCAAATTCTAAAGCACTATTATGCAACACATTTCTGATATTATCAGGTCACTGGAAAGAAACCTAGTGGCAGGCCTGGCTGGCAGAAGTCCAGTCTAGGACTAAACAACACCCTCAGTGAAGCAGTCACCGCGAGCCTATGACAGACCCTAGTTCTGAACATGTGCTAAGCAGGGTCAGAACTGGGGGGTGTTGGTGTGCTCACCCGGCAGCCTGCATTTTAGGCCTTTTCCTGGTCTGAAGAAGAGGACTTTATTTTCTTCATGGAGAAATTAGATTATATACTGAAAATCACCTAAAAATGTCAAATTGCTTACGCAAGTTAAATACAAATCATAAAAATGAACGAGTAGACTAAGAAAATCTTACCCACAGAGGTAAAGGGTGGAAGGGAATATCAGAGTTGTGGGGAAGCTGTGCTTTGGTTTTTCCTCACATTCTTTTTGCAGCATTCAAGCCCTACTGTCCCAAACAGCCGGGTTCCATTCTGTTTTGGAGACCACTTTACAAAAACCTGTGGCTCCACAACAGCATGGAAATAACATGGGACTTGCAATAAGGGGTCCTGAGTTCAAACTTCATCTCTACTCAGTTGTGGACCTTTGGACAAGTCTCTTAGCTCTCATGCTCCTTAGTTCTCTTATTATTCAAAAGGAGAAAGGTTGACCAAGCAGTTTCTGTGTCCCCATCACATGCTATCATTTTGGGGGTAACACAAGATTATAGGCAGAGCATTCCGGAATAACACCTAGCATAGCTGTGTGTGAAATCGATAGGAATAGAACTCAATAAGCACCTCTGTATCCTCTACAGGAGTAGGGAACCTTTTTGCTGCTGGGGGCCATTTGGATATTTGTAACTTCACTCTCGGGCCATACAAAATTATCAACTTAAAACTGAGCCTGCTGTATTTGATCAAACACTTAATGAACTCACCCCTAATGCCTTGGCAGGGCCAGACCAAATGATTTCACAGGCCTTATCAGGCCCGAGGGTTGGACTTTTCCCACCACTGCTCTAGAATACAATAAAAGACAGAAAACCATGAATAGGGATATTTAAAAGGAAGTGATGATTAGCAGAACCTCCAACAGAAGTAGCAGAAAAAGCGGGTTTGAGGAAGTATGGAGAAGTGAGGGCAAAAATTCCTGACTTTTTGTGTTGGTAGTTTCAGGACACGGTATGTGCAATTTTTAGTTTATTTTCCATGGTAGAAGCCAGTATGTGTTTGGGAACAATGAATTAATTAGTGCAGCCCAACTGAAAGCACATTGGGGAGATCTTAGTATAATATAAAGCAGCATGAACAAGGAAACTGTTTAGAATTAGGACAATATGGGCCCTGAACCAATGTGACAAGGGAGGGTTCCCTGTGTGAACCAGACATTTCAGTTTACTAAGCTGGAATCTCACCAAACTGCAGACGCCGATGAATAGCTGTGATTAAATGATGATGCTAGGCCATAAATTTAGGAACATATTAACAAATTGGATCAAATGCCAGACGAGAAGTTCCTCTTTCTCTGATCTTTTTACACTGTGGTGAAACAGAAGCGCAAGCTGAGATATCTTACACTTAGCCAGCTTTTCTTTTAGGGACAGTCTCAGGTCCTCTGTGATCTCCACCCGTTTCTCAGAGGCACCCAAGAACAAAGAGCTGTCCCAGGGAAGAGCCACATGCAGGGTGGACCTCAGTAAGCTCCACACAAGCAGCTACCTCATTTCACATGAAGAGCTTTAAAATCCCTGTAATCAGCCCGGCCGGTGTGGCTCCGTAGTTGAGCGTCGACCTATGAACAGGAGATCACGGTCAGGGCACATGCCTGGGTTGTGGGCTCAATCCCCAGTGTGGGGCGTGCAGGAGGCAGCCAATCAATGATTCTCTCTCATCATTATTATTTCTACTTCTCTCTTCCTCTCCCTTCCGCTCTGTAATCAGTAAAATATATTTAAAAGTAAAACAAAATCCCTGTCATCAGAATTGTCTTCGGAAAGGAACAGAAGAAGGGCCGCTGTCCTTCCTGGCTTTTTTTTTTTTTGCCTGTTTGCTTTGCTTTTATAAGCATGAGACAGAGAGCTGAGAGCTACTATTAATTCTTCAATGAGTTTTCAAACATTACTAAGGGAGGACTTTGCAAGCCAGTTAGTTCTAAATGTCAAATTTGTTGGCCAGGAACAATGCCCATCTTCCTTCAAAGTGAATTTATTCCTCCAAAATAACAAACACCAAGTTTACATATTAAAGGCAAACCCAAACAAGCATCACAAAAAGCAACCGATTTTAAAATAAATTCAATTGTTCTGAGGCATTTGCATCTGTTGACTCAGTAGTAGCAAAATAATGGACTTCTTCCAGATGAATGAGTTCCACAAAGCCAGTTCTATTTACCACATAGGCAGGGGAACATTGCACACAAAGTAAAGAAAAGAAGAAAAAGAAACTTGCCAACGGATGTATGCAAAGTAGAAGACGTGGACCCCTGACTATTCAAAATAAAAAATATTCCTCCGAGGCAGCTGACTATTCAAAATAAAAAATATTCCTCCGAGGCAGCTACTCAGAGAGGCACATCCTTAAACTTAACACAAAGGCGCATCCATAGAAGGGAAAGAAAACAGTGTTTCGCATGCTCCATGATTGTTTGGTAACCTTTCCAGCCTTTTCTGTTCTCACGGTGAATGACTTTGGTTGGACTTAACTTTCTAGACCCTGAAAGTTATTCAGAAGAATTCTGGGAGCAGCCCTTGCCCTGGGGATCCCTGTCAGATTTAATTCTAGAGAAAGATTAAGGCATCTGCAGACTTAAACATCATATATTCACTGTGTAAAATGTGAAGGCAATGAGTAGCAGATAAGACTTTCATCTGTTTCCCAAATAAAGTAAAATTATTTGAACTGTTTTCTAAATTCTTAACATGTGTCAGAGAAGTAGGTTTGCTCCAAGTCAAGACCATTTCAAAACCGCCTCCTTTATTCCAAACCCAAAACGGATGGCCGATGAAGAATTGGAGCAATAAATAGACCTCACCTCTAGTCATGGCTCAGCTACTGGATAATTGTGTGCAAATTCCTTAACCTCAATTTCTCCATGTAAAATGGACCTATATCTATGAGATACATCTGCTGTGGGGACAGGAATAATATGTACAAAACACCTGGCATGTTGTTGACAGAGTATGGGTAGCTAAAAATGATTGCCAATATGTTAATGATGAAAATATTTTAAATGTAAAATGGTCTCCAGCTCAAATGCCAAGACAATAGTGTTCAGCTTTCGTTAGCACATCTCTGTGTTAATTTGACAAGCCTCCCACAGTTCCTCTTTCTTTTTTTATTCTAGAAAATTTATAGATTTATTTCTCATCTTTCATTTTATTTTATATTTTAAATAAATTTATTGGGGTAACATTGGTTAATAGGATCATATATGTTTCAAGTGTACACTTCTATGATATGTGATCTGTATGTTGTATTCTGAGTCCACCACCCCAAGTCAAACCATCTTCCATGACCATATATTAGGCCTCCTCTACCCCCTCAACCCCACCCTCCAACCCCTTCCCTCTGATAACCACCACACTGTTGTCTGCGCCCATGAGTTTCAGTTTTATATCCCACATGAGTGAAATATGGTTAACTTTTCATGACTGACTTATTTCACTTAGCATAATGTTCTCAAGGTCTACCATGTTATGACGAATGGCAGTATGTTGTCTTTCCTTCCAGCTGAGTAATATTCCATTGTACATATGTATCACATGGTCTTCATGCAATACTCTATTGTAGGACACTTTGGTTGTCTTCATATTTTGGCCACTATGAATAATGCTGCAATGAACATAGGGGCACATATATCTTTGCGAATACATGTTTTTGAGTTTTTCAGTAATATATGAAGGAGAAGGATTGCTGGGTCATATGGTAATTTTTTGAGGAGCCGCCACACTGATTTCCATAGTGGCTATATCAGTCTACATTCCCACCGGCAGTGAGTGAGAGTTCTCATTTTTCCACAACCTCTCCAACACTTGTAATTCTTGTCTTGTTGATAACAGTCATTTTAACAGGTGTGAGGTGGTAGCTCATTGTAGTTTTGATTTGCATTTCCCTAATACCTAGTAAAGTTGAACATCTTTTCACATATCTGTTGGCCATTTATGTGTCTTCTTGGAAGAGGTGTCTGTTCTGGTCCTCTGCCCAGTTTTTAATTGGATTTTTTGTTTGGTGTTGAGTTTTATGAGTTCTTTATATATTTTGGATATTAAACCTTTGTCAGAGCTGTTCTTTGCAAATATCATCTCTCATTTGGTCAGTTGCCTTTTTGTTTTATTGTTGGTTTCTTTTGTGTGCAGAAGCTTCTTAAAAAATATATTGTTATTGATTTCAGAGAGGAAGGGAGAGGGGGCGAGAGCATAGAAATATCAATGATGAGAGAGAATCATTGGTTGACTGCCTCTGAGCCCACAACCCGGGCATGTGCCCTGACTGGGAATCAAACTGTGACCTCCTGCTTCATAGGTTGAAGCGCAACCACTGAGCCACTCCAGCCAGTGATGTGCCGAAGTTTTTTAGTTAGATAGAGACACATTTATTTATTTTTGCCTTTAATTCCCTTAATTCATGAAATGTTCTTTATGACCAAGGTCCATAAGTTCAGTACCTATATTTTTTCTATGTAATTTGTTTCAGATCTTATGTCTTTGAGCTATTTTGAATTAATTTTTCTACATGGGGACAAACTGTAATCTAGTTTCATTCTTTTGCATGTGGCTTTCCAATTTTTCCAGCACCATTTATTAAAAAGGTTTTCTTTTTTCCATTGTGTGGTTTTGGCTTTATCGAAAATTATCTGCCACATACACATGGTTTTATTTTTAGGCTCTCCATTCTGTTCCATTAATCCATATGTCTGTTTTTCTGCCAATACCATGCTGTTTTGATTACCATAACTTTGTAGTATAATTTGAAGTCAGGTAGTATGATACCACTGGCTATGTTCTTTTTTCTCAGGATTTCTTTGGCTATTCAGGATCTTTTATAGTTCTATACAAATCTAATTATTTTTTTCTGTTTCCTTTAAAAAATGACATTGGGGTTTTGATGGAGATTGTAGTAAATCTGTATATTGCTTTAGGTAATATGGCCATTTTACTACCTGGTATGTTGATTCTTCCAATCCATGAAAACGAAATATCTTTCATTTTGTTGTGTTTTTTCCAGTCTCTTTTAATAATGTTTGCAGTTTTCAGCATATAGGTCTTTCACATCATTTGTTAAGTTTATTCCTAGGTATTTTATTTTTTGGTTGCAATTGCAAAATAATTTTTTTAAATTTATTTTTCTGAAGTTTCATTGTTAGTATACAGGAAAGCAGTAGATTATTTTTGTACATTGATTTTATATCCTGCAAATTTACTGTATTTGATTAATCTAATAGTTTTTTTTGTTGTCTTCACAGTTTTCAATATGCAGAATCATGTGATATGCAAAAAGTGACACTTTTCCATCTTCCTTCCCAATTTGGATGTCTTTTATTCCTTTCTCTTGTCTGATTGCTCTGTGTAGTACTTCCAGAACTATGTCGAATAAGAGTAATGAGAATGGGCATCCTTGTCTGCTGGGGTCCAACCCCAGTAGGTCCAGGGGTCCCCAAAGGTGTGAACCGAGTTGGTGAAGAAGGAATGACACGGAGACAGCGTTCAGTTGATCAGCAGCCTTGCCAGGATCTCTAGCCACAATCTCCAGCCAAGTTCTGTGTCCATGTTCTCTTGCTAGGTTCTCCAGCCACATTATCCAGGTTCTCCAGCCAGGTTCTGTTGTATCCTGCAACTTTATTGTATGTGTTTACTGTTACTAATAGTTTTTGGTGGAATGTTCAGGTTTTTCTTTATAAAGGATCATGTCATCTGCAAAAAGTGACACTTTTTTTACTTCATTTCCGATTTAGATGCCTTTTATTTATTTCTCTTGTCTGATTGCTCTGGCTAGGAATTCCAATACTATGCTGAATAAAATTGTTTAATGGACATCCTTGTTTTTTTCCTGATTTTAGAGGAAAAGCTTTCAGTTTTTCACCACTGAGTATGATATTGGCTGAGGGTCTGTCTACATGACCTTTATTATGTTGAGTTACTTTCCTTCCATACCAATTTTATTGTGTGTTTTATTCATAAATTGATGCTGTAACTTATCAAATGTTTTCTGTATCTGTTGATAAGATCATATGATTTTTATCTTTAGTTGCCTGCTGAATGAATGAAATGAAGGAAAATTATAAATAAAATCTGACCAAATCTTTGGGATCACGTGATTAGAAAAATAAGGGTACATCTGACAAGAAGTTGAGCAGAGGTGCTGTGTGTGACATGCTGATGTAGCCCAAAGGGAAGGCTGTGGGAAAGGATAAGAAAAGAGGGCAGCCAGCATATGTGATAAAAACTCAAGTTTCAAGTATGTTAAATGTGAGAGGTTGAATAAACATTTTTATATGAATATTTTCATCAACAGATTTGACACTGAAGAAGATACAAAGAGAAAACAACCCAAGAACTATAGATGATTCCATTATTAGTCTTTTTATACTTACAATAAAGGCATTGTTAATCAACAAATGCAAAAATTTAATGTAATTTTTTGCCATCAGCTCTGAAAATGAATAAAAAACTATAAATAGTAATGATTTATTGAGCTATGCTATCAATGACAAATATTAATTTATGGGATTATTTATAACATTTTTCTTTCAAAACGGCACATTTTCTGTATTTTTTATAAGGAGTTATCTAAAGGAAACAATGATACCAGTAACAACAATTATTGTTTAATTACCTGACAGTAACTGTTGATTTTATTTAGTAGTAATTATGACATATAATGTCATAAGCTCATAATATTTTTAAAAAGTTTCAGAAATAATATCTTTTTATACAGTCTAAGACTTAAGCCTCCCCATAATTTCAGGTGGTTTCCTTTAAAGGAAATACTAGCAAACACGTACTAGTACATAGTGTTTGCATGTAGCAGGCATTATTCTATGTGTTTTTTTGTGTATTGACTCATATGATTCTCTGAACAATTCTATCAAGAAGATATAACTATTGTTCCTTGTTTATATATGAGGGCATTGGGACACAGAGCAGTTAAGAAGCTTGTCCTAGACCATAGCTGGTAGAATTTAAACCAGGATTTTACCCTTGATCCAAATCACTAAGCTGTACTACTCAATATAATAATGCTTGTTACAAATAAAGGCTGATACTCACTTTAGGAGAATGTGATAGGCATGTAGAGTTAGTTTCTTTTTTATTTAAGTAGAAACCAGCTGTAAAACAAACAGATCAACTATGAAAGTCAACCTTCCATTTATCCTTTGCTCTTATACTGAGATCAATGAAGATTAATCTTTGGATCCTTTTGAAGTTCCTTTTGTTTCTTCCAAAGAAAATTTTGAAATTTCCTTTTTCTTTTCTTGCACAGTGCTACAGCCCAACTCTACCAAAGCTCTTTAAGCAAAAGAAAGAAAAATAGCCTAAAGATGGGAACCACATTAAATGAAATGCTAACAAGAGGGCAGCATATGTTAAATCAAACTGAACACTAAGCTGTCAGATGAATTGCTCAAGTTTTTTAGTTGTTGTTTTTTCTAAGTTTCATTTCTGATGACCCAGAACTTTCTTTAACCAGCTGAGTCAGAGAGTTTGTTTAAGTGCCAAATCAATGCGATCAGATACTTTCTGGGTCAATGAATTACATCCAACTCAGAGAAGTTAAGATGTTCAGAGGAAAGAAATTATAGTATGAGGTTTTCAAGGCATGTCACACAAACCAAATCCTTAGATAGGGCATGAGAGACTTTCTTCTATGAGGGAAAGTATTAATAAGCACCAAATTCTAGGTAACATGAACTCTTGAGCTCAAAGAAAGAAAGAAAATCAACATCAATTCTCATCACCCTTCCAAATCATTCTACTGGCATCATTTTTCTCATATGTCATTTGTTGGTGTAGATGACCGGTTGCCACAATGACAGCTCTGCAGAGAAGGGATGAAAGTGCTGCTACCATCACCGTGAATGAGCTCAAGCACTGAATACATCATCTCTTTAAAATGCCCAGGCCCCACTGGCACCCAGCTTGGAAAATTGAGTCCACTCCCACCACAGTGCTTCTGGCTGCTGCCGCTGCTGTGCTACTAATGTCATATTCAAACTATCCTTTGGAACGGGGAGGGAACATGGGGCGACTGCTAGGATACTTGTGCCTTCTCATTTTCTGCCCTAAGACATTATTTGAGTCCATGAAAGTAGGTAAGACAGCTCTTCTAAGTAACAGCTGAAGAAACTCCATGTCTCTTCTAATATTTCATCAGCATACACACACACACACAAAAGCCAAGGACTCAAGATGTTTCCCAGTTGTTCCCAACTCTTCTTTCCAAATCCAACACTGAGAAGTGAAGACTTCAGCTCACAAGGAAAAATCTATACTCTGTGACAATAACAAATATATTTAGACACTACAGCCATGTATTATAAGCTATAGAATGGAAACCATGGTCTTTATAACACTTTTGCAGACTGTCATATCCATAGTTAAAAATGACCATTTTGACAAGGGGCAAATACTAAGACCTACTGGGAGAGAGGAGGGTATGTCAAAATTACAGAATGGTTTTTCAAACAGTATTATGCAACTTACATTTGAAATAATCATTGAGAATCTGCTCAAGATGAGGGTCAGAACACAGGCTGCACTTCACTTTCTTGTCATAAATCCCTACAAGTCTCAGAATAGACAGACCCACAAGAGACACGCCCAATACTGGATTGGAGTGGCGGGGTAGTCCTCTGCCTCTGCCTCTGCACACACACTCGGGGTGAGGAAGAGATAACATGCTCTCCCAACCACATCTCCAGACCCTACCTGCCCCTTTGGAACAGACAATGCCACAGGTGGCTGATCACATTTAGTAAGATCAGAAAGCCCCCACACCTAGAAAACAAACTGCCGGTATGCTTCCCCCAGAAGCATGGTCATGAGTCTGGCTACAATAAAATGTTTCAGTAGTCACACAATATTAACAGCTGGTATTTATTAATACTAAATACTTCATTGTTCTCATAACATTAAAACTTAATGCTTATTGAGTGGTAGGGATGGAGTGTGTGCTAGATTGCCTTCCAAAAGCTTTGCATATCTTAATCATTTATATCTCACAAAAACCCTACCGGTTGGGGGCTCTAATTGTCTTTAATTTATAGATGTGGAAAATGACACATAGAAATGTGAAGTCTTTAACATATCCCAGGCCGTGGGGCTCTCTGGACCTCACACTCTTGACTACTTCACTAGACTTTTTCTTGAGCTAACAGGGAATCTCAATCACAAGGGTGAGCACACAGACATTTGAGGATAGCCAACGTCATGAAAAACAGACTAAACTGCTCAAGAATTTAGATCAAGTATAATTAATATCATCAGGGAAATAAGAGGCTGTAACATCCATAAGAAAGAATCAATTAGTTTCCAGAGAAATGACAAAAATGATCACTGACATTTAAATCTTAACAGG
>NW_006290675.1:1597098-1600873 GCF_000327345.1 Myotis davidii | reverse complement strand
TTGCTGCACCAGTCGTCATTCCCACCAGCAGTACACGAGTGTTCCTTTTTCTCCACATCCTCTCCAGCACTTGTCGTTTGTTGATTTGTTGATGATAGCCAGTCTGACAGGTGTGAAATGGTACCTCATTGTTGTTTTGATTTGCATCTCTCGAATGATTAGTGACTTTGAGCATGTTTTCTTATGTCTCTTGGCTTTCTGAATGTCCTCTTTTGAAAGGTGTCTATTTAGATCCTTTGCCCATTTTTTGATTGGTTTATCTTCCTTTTGGTAAGTGTGCCGCTTTTTAAATTAGACATAAACAGATGGAAGAACATTCCATATTCATGGATTGGTAGAATCAACATCATTAAAATGTCCATACTACCCAAAGCAATATATATATTCAATGCAATCCCCATTAAAATACCAACGACACATTTCACAGACCTAGAACGAACTCTCCAAAAATTCATCTGGAATAAAAAAAAAGACCCCCGAATAGCTACAACAACCCTGAGAAACAAGAACAAAGTAGAAGGGATCTCAATACCAGATAGCAAGCTGTATTACAAAGCCACTGTTCTCAAAACTGCCTGGTACTGGCACAAGAACAGACATATAGACCAATGGAATAGAATAGAGAACCTAGAAACCGACCCAAACCACTATGCTCAATTAATATTTGACAAAGGAGGCATGAACATACAATGGAGTCAAGACAGTCTCTTCAATAGATGGTGCTGGGAAAACTGGATAAATATCATCTTCCTCTGAACTTATAATGTTTATCATTATACTACCAACTCAGCCGTTAATCATGGGATTGCTGTCCACTTCACCTCTTTGTCACTGTCTTTCACAGTTATCAATTTTTTTTATTACTTATCATGGCTTTCCACTTGTCCCTTCTAGGCATTTTTTCTAGTATTGGAGCCTTTTCCAGTACTTAATGTTATGTGTTTATTGATTCGAGTCCATTTTACTCAGTCTTAGGTAGCTTTGAGAAAATGTAAGTGCTTCAGCTTTTCCATTTTCAAAATAGGGGTAGAAAGGAGCAATCAAAGCCTGTAGGTAGCAGCTAATTATACCATTTAAGTAGCATTAAAGCATAGAAATCCATGACTAAAGACATAGGCTCCACTAGAAGAGCATGAAAAAAAAATCCCCAAGATTTCATTCAGCACTTCTTGATTGGGCAGAAATCTCTGTTTTTGTTTTGACTAGAATTTCTGCTTATATTCTCTCAGAGCAGAGGAGTCCCTAAAATAAAAATTGTTACTACTGGTGGTGAACTGGTATGAGTAGTGCCATGGGAACAAAGCTCTGCCACAAAATATTTCTTGATAATATTTTTATTAATGATAGCTCCAAAAGGAAAATTTCCACAATGGCTATCACGTAAGAGTTAAAGACTTAATAGATGGAGAAGGTATCTGGTTCACTACGTAACCCCCCACTATCTGTGGGAACTACATCCCCACATTGGGGTGAACTCATAGGAGTCATGATTGAACTATGCAGCAGTTCACTACTCCTCACTTCAGATTATTGCATGGGTTCTAGAGCCAAGCTTGACTAATCAGATTTATCTCTCCCTGCAAGAAGATCTGAGTGAGAGGAAGTCCAGTACCTCTGTCTATGTGCTGCGCCATGTGGAGTGGGAGCTGTGGGAGTGACCAACTATGGCAAGGTGGACTGAGGGTCCATGAGAAAAAGTAAAGAATGACATAAATACACCCAGAAAGGCAGAGTACTGCTCTTGATTTACTCCAACCTAACCCTTTCGGTACATCCCATTTTTGTTTTCAAATCTTAATGGACACAGTGGTCATTCTACTCCCAAATTTGTCACTTCAGTGTATTGCATCTACTTTTACATGACTTGTCACTCCTCTGGCAACTCTAGACCCACATCCTACAAGCCTATTCACAACTTACCAGAACTTGCTCTTCTCTCCTTAGCTTCTCCAAAATACCTCATCGGTTTTGCATTTCATTTTGATCTCTGTCCCCTGAATAGGCCTTAAATGTTACCTCTGTCTTTGCCAAGATGCTTCACCCTTTCTTCAAATGCCGATTCTGCCTTATCCCTCTAGGTAGTGAAGCTTGCCCTCCTCACAGAAAATGTCTCTGTCCCTCCCTGAAGGTATTTATGACATCCTATTTATGATAGTTTTCTAGATCATTATTTTGGGTAATATACTGCTGGTGTGGGTCTTCTTCTCTGGTATGTAATAAGTTGGTTACATTGTGAGCATGTGGGCTACCATTGGCTCCCAATCAGTGGATTCATTAAGAAATGGGATTAGAAAAGTAAAGCAGGCTACAAAGAATCAAAACGTGATAGAATCCTATAGATAGATGTACAGTCTCTAAAGAGAACTTTATATTTTTTTTATAATTAAAGAACTTTAGTTTCTTTTTTATAATTAAATTACTGTTTTTGGTGATTTTTCAATTATGTTTCTTTTACTTTAGTTACTTATAGAGGCATCATATGAATATATATTTACCCTAAAAACAAATCCAACTTAAAAGAATTGCCAAGAATATAATATGAGGCCTGCCTCCCTGTAGCACCCACCGCCACTGCCACCCTCAGTCACTCATCTCATCTCCACAGAGGTATCACTGTTCAGAGGTTACTATGTAGTGTTCCAAATCTTTTACTTACAATTTACTTGTAAATATGAATATGTTTTAATTTTGTTAACAAAAATAAGATCATATTTTATAGTACTCAAAAACTTATTTTTTTCTGTGTAAGAATAGATTATCTTTCTATAATACATATAAATATACCACATGCTTTGTAATAGCTGCATTAGTAGTGCAAAGATTATGTATATCACATAATGCTACTATCACCTTATTGATGGGCATAAGTCGCTATTGCAGTAATGCTACAGTGAAAAAAGATAAATAGATTGTGGTGAATTCATTTGTCAGCTGAGTTTGGCGACAGTACTACCAGTTGGTTTGCCCAAGACTTCATGAGTCTTGCTTGCCTATATGGGTTTGTCAGTATTGAAAATGCGTCTACTTAACAGGCCAAGTCCAATTTTTCTCCTTGCAGTGAAGACAGGCTCTTATGGAGAATCTCATTCCAACTATGTGTGATTCCAGTGCCCACATTTATTTCATTTTATCAGGATTCCAGTTTTAAAACATAGTTTTAATCCTCACCTGAAAATATGTTTTTGTTGATTTTCAGAGAGGAGAGGAGAGAAGAAAGAGAGAAACATTGATGTGAGAGAGAGACATCGATCAGCTGCCTCCCACAAGCGTCCTAACTGGGGACTGAACCTTGATATGTGCCCTGACTGGGAATGGAACCCAGCCTTTTGGTGTACGGGACGACGCTCCAACCAACTGAGCCAGCCAGGGCTAAAACATATTTTTTGTTCCTAAATGTTAGTGTTTACTAAATTTTCATTAAAGGGTAAAATTATATATGCTGCTGGCTATTATAAAATATTCATTAAAATTAATTTTTAGAAATTGCTGGTATTTCAACAAAGCAGATGGTTAGATCAAGATTTCACAACATAACAATAAATTGATATTCGTTATGTAACATAGCACTATGCTTCCCTCTATTTGGCAGATGGTATCATTTAAAAATGCCCACTTTTAACTATAATGTATTGTTTGAAGATACCACAAATAAAATTTAAAGTATTTTTCAAACAGGAAAATATAACAAATGGAAGCTAATTTGAATTAGTCTCACAAAATCTTTAACAAGAAATAATAGAAGACAATTGACATACAACTGACAGCATTTATATAA
>NW_006290675.1:1572422-1597059 GCF_000327345.1 Myotis davidii | reverse complement strand
GAAAGCACAAGTTAGAAGAGCAGCACTTAAGCAGCACCCTGCTAGAGTTGTATGTGTAGAATAGTTCAACAAAGTCCTACAATACCAAGAGGCTTAGGAGTAGTATTTTGGTTCTTATGTTCAAATATTAGGAAGACACTGCTTACACATCATAGCCACCAAAGGTTCTTCTAGGTGCCTTTGAAGGGTTGAAGAAACAGTCCTCAGATACAGGGTCTACTTTAAACTCCCCTGACAAGGCATCAAATAAATACAAACCATAGAGGAATTCTGCTTTCCAACCAAGAGAGCAACATGATACCAGTTTGTTAACTCACTTAGCTGACTTCACAGAACAGAATAACTTTATTTCCTCCCATCTGTGAACTGTTAAGAAGAGGCACAGTTATTGACAATCTCAATTAAGGACGTAGGAAGATATGTAGGAAATGTTTTATCATTGATTGATCGCTGGCTGGGGAAGAGAAACACTCCATTATGCACTAATTAATGAGTTCATCAAACAGCATTTTATCACCATGTTTACAAAGCACATCCTAGTGGAGTTTATCCTCAAGCTTATCCTGTGACTAGAGTATTTTGATAGTTTCTCTTTCAATTAAAAAAAATATATATATATATGTATGTGTATATTCAGCTTCAAATAAAACAACTTGAAGGTTTTTCCCAGAAGTCTGGTTAGACTTCCTAATGTTGATGAGCTGCTACATGGTGGCCTTTGGCTTAGGACAACATGTAAGGGAACATCTGAGAATGATTTCTTGTTCTTGTTCAAGGTCTGGGCCCACTATCTGTAGGCAAAGAGTAAGGGGACACAGCTTTAACAAATTATTTTCTTTCATAAGAGAAGCCTTGTAAGACGTAAGCATGTTCCCAGCTGACGGAAAGAGAAACTCCAGTTGCTGTTCATGAGAAAATTTTATAAAATATGTTCTTGGAGTGATAATTTCTTCCCAACCATGAAAACCAAAGCTCTCAACTCTGGGCAAATGAATAACATACTTGATCTAAAATGAGAGTTTGGGATGTATAAACCTATCTAATGATGTAGGCCACGTTATAAATGTTGTAAATTATGTAGGTGCTATCCCATCTCTTTTCCTGCAACTATGGTAAAGAGAAAAACTAGGGCTGAAAAGTGGGTTTCATGTACAAGTCATATTTTAGCATCTATCCTCATCATCTCATTCACAAGTGGAAGAAGATGGGAAAAGAGAACTTATAGAATAGGTAAATAACAAGAGCAAAGAAGAAGAAGAAGAAAAATAGAGTAGTAGAAGAAAGCATGGAAGGAAAACAAAGAGGGAGGGGAGGAAGGGAGGGAGGGAGGGCGGAAAGAGAAATGTGCCAGGGTAATGTGCCTATATCTGAACTTGGTGTGGTTCCTAACTGAAGACAGGAACCTTCATAGACCTTCAAAGACCTGGCTCTGTTCACCCACTTCCACCATTACCTCAACCTGTGCTGCATACGTTTGAGGGGACACAAAAAGAGAAGAATGGCATCTGCTGAAATAATCATGCACAGAGTGGTCATTTTTCAGACACACACATTGAAAATTACAAACTGTAAGATAAAATAAGGACAAGAAATTATAAAGTACATAAAAATATTCATGGGGGAGTGGGAGTATATTTCAGGGAGTAGCTATATATTTCACTTTAATTTTTTTCCTTTATACTTTTTTCTTAATTTCCTTCTTTTTAAAGCCACACATTTGCAAAGGAGATTAAAGTTATACTTACTTTTACTTACAAAAGAAACAAAAAGAATGGATATTACTAAGATTTGCAAGTTAAAACAAAACAAAATTATAAAAAACACCCGACAATATACTCTGTTCAGTAATTACAGAAAGTAAATGTTATAATAAAAATTGAATTTATAAAAGTAGTTAAAACATATATGCATATGCAATGCAATGGCATCATTCTATTTGATCTAATTAGTAGAGAAAGAAACAAGTGATAAAAATGTAAAGTACTGGTCTTTATTTCCTGGTTTCTGCAGTCCACATGAAATTATTATTACTGTTACAATGAATGGCATTCGTGAGAATTCAGTACATTGCTTTTGAGGCTTTTTAGAATATATTAGGTAAGAAGTTTTTTTTAACTTTGTCTCAGCTAGTAAATTGTACCCAACAGGAATTTTCCGGTTATATTGAGGTGATACCTGATACAGAAAACACCTAGATGATGAATAAGACAACATGATGGTTTGCAGGTGGCCAATGTATTGCCATCTCAAATAGGTTGGAAAACACTTTTTCCCTATAATGTGGCATTTGACTTGTAATTGGTCAGGGTGTATTTATAAGATCAGTGTGAATGGGAGTTCCTGTCTGATGTAGAAATCCACACTCAGAACTCATATGGTACTTTATACATAGTCATGTTTGTTGGACGATGGAGCCAGTACTTTTCCTAAAAGTAGTTAAATGTTAAGAGAGAAATAAGATAAAAGGTGAGGTGAGCTAAAGTCGTTTCAATGCCTTCTTGAATATGAGCACAAGTTATACAGGTCAAAGACAAAGTTGAAAATATTTTATCTAGCCTTTATATCAGCCCAAGGATTTTGTAGGACCAGATCTTAACAACTTCTCAAGTATACTTTTAAAATTTGAGTTTTAAAAATTGCATTTATGGAACATATGCACAAAAAGTCTGATTTTTCTAGACAGACCTTATAACAGTAAATTTAAAAAACTGAAATTTTGATTCCACACAGAGATCTCTGTGAAAATTATTTATTGATGCTTAGATCTTCATTCATTTGAGAGGTCCGCCCTGACACCCTTCCCCAAGTTTAGGTTCCCTATTTTTCCAATGTAAATGGTTCAAGTATTGTAGTTGTCAGTTGACTGCATCTTTTCCTAGATGGTAAATTCATTCAAGTCAGGAAATATGTATTATTTAATACTGTGTCTGCAGGTACAGCTTCAGTCAGCTTAGTTGTTCAACAGATATTTGGGATAATCACAAGGTCAACTCTATTAGCCTACAAGTTTAAGGTCATGGTGAAAATGTCAAGCTTTGAAACACCTTATTTACTAGCTAGGTGTTTGTTTGTTTTTTCCATGAGGACATCCCTCTCAGCATCTCCTCAAACTTCAACCATGTATTTTAGCATACACTAAAAGAACAGCCTAACATATGTCATTATTAACCAGTTTAATTTTTGTCATGGATAAAGCAGCTCACCTTCATTTCTATGCTACACAGCTTTCTAACATTCAAAAAGATTGGAAAGCAAGAGATCTAAGTTCCAAATGTCACATCATTTCTACTTAAATGTAATGTGATAATAATAAAGTGGCCTCCCTGAGCCTGTGCTTTCTTCCCTTTAATGAGGTAATTTTAAAGACATGAGTCATAATACTTGTTTCCCACTCTCCGGCTTTATAGCCCTCGATAGAACTGAGACTGCTGCTTACCAAATGGGCAGAAAAATACACTGAAGTCACAATGAATAAGACAAGGTTGACAAAAGCCTGGTGCAGCTAGATATTCAATAAACGTTCATTCCCTTCACTCCTTGCCCTGCCACCGAGCACTGAGAATCTTCCGCAGCTGTCAAGTTTGCAGCGCACACACCCTGGCAGGGTTGGGAATCTTTATCCACCCTGAGGACACACAGGGTGTTCCTATTTACTGACATAAGAGTGACACATTTTCGATCTCCGGAGACTCAACAGACTTTGCAGGACCCAGACTGAGGCAAATCAAAGGAGGAACGCTCAAGGCTTCCACATCCTTAGCCAGAGCAGTAGTTCCAAGGCCTTGGCATCACCGTATGCTCCCAGGGAGAGCACCAGATTTCTATAGCATTTTCAGGCACACAGCACTGACCCATCTTCCTTTCGCTCTGATGCTCTCGGGAGTAATTGCATCTTACCCACATCCCTGGGCACCAGCAAAAAGCAAACCTCACAATCATATCACTCATTATCACGCGCTTTCATCCCCAGTTTCTTACTTGCACGTGTTCTAGTTCTTCACTACTCTACGCCCTTCTAAACATTTCAACGTGTCCTCTCACACCCCACATCTATGCTGGCTAAACTCATGCTCTCCTTTAAATATTTCCTTCATTTTCCACACCCAGATTTGAATGTACCCTGAGATTTGAATGGTTTTCTTTTTTTCTAACCAGCCCTCCTTAGTGAGTGCTTTTTAACTTTTATGATCTATCCATGTGCCTTGGTGCCAAGTTGAGATGAGAGTTCTTTACCTATTTTCCCATTTGCAATTCTTTTAGTCCAGCCGTGGGCAAACTACGGCCCGCGGGCTGGATCTGGCCCATCTGAAATGAATAAAACTATTGAAAAAAAAAGACCGTACCCTTTTATGTAATGATGTTTACTTTGAATTTATATTAGTTCACACAAACACTCCATCCATGCTTTTGTTCCGGCCCTCCGGTCCAGCTTAAGAATCCATTGTGGCCCTCGAGTCAAAAAGTTTGGCCACCCCTGTTTTGGTCCCATTAAAAACCTGAATCCCTTATGCCACACAAATGCATCATCCACCAAATCGTCTCGCTAGGGTCATTTATCGAAATCATGTCATTCATTGACAGCATTGGTATCTTCTCTGTCATCCTTCTGAGTGACATCAACATCCTGTAAATGACCCTCCAATACTCTGATATCTTTATGCCTTGATATAATCACCTCCAATAAACTTTTCCTATTCCCCTCCTCAACCTCCTATTCCCATAATAATGCCGTAGTCCTAGTTTTCACCTGGAAAAATTCCAGTTCCTCCCTCTTGTGTACAGTTATCTCCCTCTGACTACATCCTCTTATCCTTTTCATTTACTCATATACGTAATTCATAAATGCGAGTTCATAATGTTTTTCAACGACCCTTCCACTTTTTCACTGCCCATCACCATCCTCTTAGCTTCCTTTATTTCCTTACCTGGCTTTAATTCCATGGTTCATCATTATAATCAATGCCTTGTAAATGCCTCCAGTGTCTTGGCCTCCATAGAAAAATCCTCACCCAATTTCCACAGAATTTTCTGCCATTATCTGCATCTGTGTCTGAGCATCTAATGTTGCTGGAAGAAGTCCAACAGTGGGCTGACTGGTTCCACATTAGATTCACAAAAACAAACAGCACATGGCACTCAAAACTGTCAGGAAATTCTTTTATGCTTCCTAATAAGCTCAATTTCCTAGTCTCAGAGATGATTATTTAACACATTTTATTCTCCAATGAACTGTCCCAATTCCTTCCCCTACTCATTCTTACCTAATAATTATACGTTTTACATTATTGAGAAAATAGAAGTTATCACACGAGGATTCCCCCATCTTCCCATCATTGAATCTACAAATCGGCCTGCACTTCAACCCATCCTCTCTATCTTCCCTCCTGTCACCATGGAGGAGGCGTTCCTTATTTACCAAAGGCCAATTTCTCCCCTTGAGCTCTGGATCCCACCTCCTCTTGTCTCCTCTGGGATTTCGCTCTTGCAAGATATTAACTTTGCCTTGTATCATGAATTCTTCCTTTCTATTAGGTCATTCTAATCAGTGTGTGAAAACATGGTTAAGAATTTTATATCTTTAAAAAACATATATGTCTTTTAACCTCATATTCTCTCTAGCAACCATTTTTCTTCTCCCTGTTACAAAGCAAAGGATTTCACTTTCTTCCGTCCTCTTTTTTCCTACCAATCATGCTTCAGTAGAACCCAGTCGGATGTCTGTCTACCATGCTTCAGAAACTTCTCACCTACAAACCCCATGTTGCTAAATTCAGTGATGTCTCCAGCCTAATTTTTTAGCAAAAGCTGACATAGCTGACCTTCTCTAGCCTTCCTGAAACAATCTATTCTGCTGATCTCATAATACTACACTCTACTGGTTTTTATCCTATTTTCTTGGTGACTCCTTGATCCTATTTTTTTTGTTCTTTTTCTTTACTTGACCTCCAAACAATGAAATTCATTAACAGAGTCATTTCAGGTTTTCTCAATTTATGTTGTCTTCTTACAATAAACTTACAACCCTGAGCCCTTAATTTGCCACCTGTAAACACTGAAAATTTTATATATATATATGATATGTACTTCCAACTCTCTAAGCTATAGACTCAATTCAGCTTTGTACTTGACATGTCTAACATGAATTTCAATGTCGGCATGGCCAAATCTAAGTCCTGATTCCCACCTTGATACTGCTTCCCCAGTCTAGTCTCCCTAATCTCCACCACCTCAATAAATAACATCACCATTCACTCAGTTCACTAAAATAAAAAAAAATAAAGACAGCTTTGATTATTCTTTTTCCTTTCCCTAAATCAGCAAGTCTTACTAGTTCTGTCTCTCAAATTTATCAGTAAGCCATCAATTTTTATTTCTTCTTACTGCTAACACCCTCATCTGCAAGCATCTTGGTAGTCTAACTGGTCTACTTCTACCTTTGTCCCCCTCTTCTAATTCTCCAGAGAAAGCCCGAGAGGTCTCTTAAAGATGGTAATTAGATTACACAGCTTCCCTGATTTTTTTTTTTAAAGTTATTCATATGGGAGTATTGTAACTTCTTACAATAAAACTCTCACATTTGTCTATAAGGCCGTGTGAGATGTGGGCACTCTCTACCCTTTGGCTTCAGCTCCAACACTCTCAATATTGCTTGGTGGGGCACCAGCGAGCCTGACCTTCTTGCCTTGCCTCAAATATGGGGACCATCCACCCCTCGTCATGGCAGGTTCCTTATTAGATAATTTACTTAAAGTAGCCTCCTCTCATTACTTTCTCTCACATCACATCATTAGCTCCCTTCACTGCATGTTTAAGATGTATACTTGTATGTTTTCCTGTTTATCTGACCCCCCTCATGAGGCCTTAAGTTTCCTAAAGGTGGAAATCTGCTCTTCCATTTACCTCAACGTTCCCAGCACTTAGCACAGTGAAGAACATTGAGTATACACTCAATAAATATTTGCTTAATGAACAAAATGAATGAAGAAATGTATGAGAACACACCAAATTCCTGTTCAAAGTCCTCATTTGTGAACACTCATTTGTTACAAAACCACAGAGCTGACATTAGAGGCCTTGCATGGTGAAATGGTGTTTTTCAACATAACAGTACACTGATCTTAAATCTAGAACTAAACTGTAATTAAATCCAGAAGCCAACATTTTTCAGTAAATAAGTTTTAAAGACTGCTTCCTTGATCTTGAGCAAAATAATAAATATCATAAAACTTGTGTATAGATCAGGTGCTTTCCCAAGGATTTCTTAAACTAGTTCTGCTACATGACAATAAGTGAATAACCAACATTATGTGTGACTTCCTTCCAAATTAGAAGGCAAATCCCTGTGCAGTAGTACTGCAAAGGATAATTTTACTGTCCATGCCCCTCATTTAGCACTGTAGATGGGTCATGCTCTAACACTTGATTTAGGGACGGTGTATGCATTATTCCTGTCTGCCTAGACAAATAATGCAACCAAAACTATGCAGGCAAGATTGTGAAATAGGGAAAATAGCTCAAGTAGCCTGCTACTTATCTCCAAATCTAGGTCCTCTCCTCTCCAGACATCTGAATCCATGCAAACCCTCTTTTAACCCTTATCCCTTTATACTAGTAAGTAAAGGCCTGGGGTTGGGGAGAGGGGAGTGGGCTAGAAGGGATCAATGGGGGGGAAATGGGGGCATTTTTAATACTTTCAACATTTTTTAAAAAATATCTTTTATTGATTTTTTACAGAGAGGAAGGGAGAGAGAGATAGAGTTAGAAACATCGATGAGAGAGAAACATCGATCAGCTGCCTCCTGCACACCTCCCACTGGGGATGTGCCCGCAACCCAGGTACATGCCCTTCACCGGAATCGAACCTGGGACCTCTCAGTCCGCAGGTTGACGCTCTATCCACTGAGCCAAACCGGTTTCGGCAACATTTTTTAAAAAGTAAAAAATTTATATTCAGGAAAAGATCTGATAGATCATCAACCTGGTGTTATAAATTATAGTATAGCAAAATAGGTGACTTCCTATTTGAACATAATCTGAACTTTTAACAATAAGGTTCCAATTTAGCAGAACAAACAAAACTAACTAAAAACACACCAAGCAAACAAAAAGTCAACTCTAACATGGGAGATTTTTGCATTTCTGACCTAGTTAGCAGAGGAAGTCTTGAAGACAAGAGGGCTGCTTGTTCAGATAAAGCCTCTGTCAAGGTTGAGAAAAAAAATCTCAGCTTGTTTACGAGGTCAGCAATACTTTTACGTAACTTTCATGATTTTAGGATAAACTACCTGAGGTCAGTTACTTAACTCCCAATGATCAAAGTTGGCGATGCCAGCTCTTGATGTTGAATTCTGTAAGCTGCTATCATGAGCCTGCTGAGGAAGCAAAAAATCAAACTACTTTTCTGAACATATTTTTTGTTTCTACTAATGAGGTTTAGGTAATATGTGCCTTTGTGACGAGCAAAAATTCCTCTAGGGTACTCCACACAAGAAACAGAATAATGAGTTCATGTTCATTTGCTATCTGAAGAGTGAAGGAAATTAAACACAGCAATGCACCACTTTGCCCATAACTCTGTCCGGCAATCGGTTAACTATTATATATTTCCCTACGTGATAGGCAAATAATTGATTTAAAAAATTCAAAACAAAATCTCATAGAGAACCTTTACCAAACATAGGACACAAACACTATATATATAAAAAAAACCAGAAGTAAATATTGAAAACCTGTCTCATATGTGCAGGATGCTGATCAAACAAAATGATGAACTTGACTAGTTAAAACCAGGAGACAAATATAATTGATACTACGATGAGAATTTAGCATTTTAAAATTGTAGTCATTCAAAATAGAGTGTATGAATATTTATTTTGCCTTCATCTAATTAAAGATTTGCCTGAATAATTACTGTCTGAGGGGAAATGCCTATTAGTTAGATGCATTTACAATACATTTATATGCAAATTAAAATCTAGAAGGTAGTAATGATATCTGGTAACAGAGGAGATTGTTGATTCTTAATCCCAAGCTTCCTTAAAATTTCTTAGAAAGCTTTCATCACTTCTACCACTGTTACCCTTTTTGTGCTCTTCCCAACATATAATTTATAAAGACATAGGCATCCCTAAAAGATGTAAGAAATACTTTTACATTTCTTAAAATTTAGAACACAATGATTATGCATTTAATCTCCATCATGCATTATTTGTTTATGTCTATATTAAGTATTATTTTATAACTTTCAAAATAAGCAAAATTTAAAAAAAAATGTATCAAAAGAGAAAAATTTAATGACCCTACCTCAGTATTTTAAAGTCACTATCTGTGCCTTTCTCTTTCATTGAACCTCATCTTTACAGAATTAGGATATATTTTTGATGAAAACACGATTTGTATTATTTTATAAGTTTACTAAAAATTTTTAATTTATTATTATTATTCTCCAGTTTAGTACAATGACCAGAGCGTAAGTCACAAAAGCCTTTCTAGTCACTTCTGGCATCTCTTACATTTGATACTAGTAATGCAATAGTCTACTTAAAGGAATGTAGCATTTCTGAAGTCTAACTTCAGCTTATCTTGTGTTAGGTGCACATGTCTTATTAGGGAGCACTTTTGAGGAAAAGGGAGCGAGATAAGCAGATAGAGCAGAAGGAGCTAAGCTCAGCATGGCCTAAAGGTCCACCTTCTATATCCTCTTATTATTTGGCCATTGTGTGGGGAAGGGAAGCATACCTCTGGGGGGGAAGGGGGAGGAGGCGGTTTAAGACAATTCAACTCCTGTTGGAGACAGGTTCAGCTGTTAGCAGTCAAAACTTAGAGAAGCTTCCTGAAGGACTCATAGATAGTATAGGTGGGGATCTGAGCCACACCCCAACAGCTGAGACAGCTAGGATCTTCCTTAGCACTATATCTGTTCATCAGTACTAATTTGCTTCTGTTAAAGAAATAGCCAAACAATTTCTCTGCATGATTTTACTGAATATTATTTCTCTTCTGAATATAAAATGACCGCTTTGTGTATTTAATCATATAGGTGGCCCCCCAAAGCGATCTGTATGGAGTACACACATAGGAAGAGCCTTCAAAGAACCACTTTTTCTTTTTCTTCAAGAAATACTGTCAGCAGGGGTTGAAAATTGTTCATTTAGGTGTTTGATGTAAGAATCACTTCTCCTGAAACCTAACCATTTGCTCATTTTGAGCGCCTATGAAGTTTCAAATTATTTGCCTTTCTAATTTCCATCATCATAGCTGCACAATATGATTTACAGCTTTCCATGCTATTATACTGAAAATATTAGGGCCATAAAGGATTTATCATAAATCACTGGGTAAATTCTCTGCTGGTCTGAGACTTTCTCATCTCCTCAAAATTGAATATGGGCAAAGAAAGGCAGTTTTCACAATGCTAACCTTTTTATAGTCTCAAATGCATAAGATTACATGTCTGAACAATTTGGGGAGCAAACTTTGGAATGAATATTTTGTTACACAATACAGAAATTGGTGCTCTGGAGGCTGATGACTATCTAATCCTGACAGTAGGACAAAGAGAGCTTCCCTGTGACTTGATTTCACAGGGTACCCTCTAAATGCAAGATAATCACTCAATATTTCCATGAAAATGGCCATTGATTGGAGGTGAAAATTCAATTTATTTTGAAAGCAGCTTTATGTCGGATTCAATGGAAAGACATCTAAAGGCCTGGATGAGAGCTCAGGTGCCTGTGCTCCTAAGTATGAACTTAGCAATAATCAGTGGTGCAGTCTACAGAGCATGAAAATCCAGACTAAAGGTTTATAATCACACTTCACTTTTCACCTGGAAGAAATGGATTCATTTCACCTTAGCCAGTGTCAGTGTCAAAATGTAAACAACTTAGACTAACATTTCAAAGGAGAACCCTGGACAATTAGTATCATAAAGAGATTGGGACACCAGAAAAGTTCTTACAGGTCACATCCCCTTGCCACAACTGCTGTTTAGGGGAAAAAAAAAAATGTTTATACCAAGAGGAAAAATTCCAAATCCCAGACAATGACTGCAACAAAATTCCAGTACATGAAACAATCCTGTACAACTTTTCAGCATTCAACAAAATAACTTCAGGGATATTATGAAAACAGTTACAAAGCTGTCATCCTCCCCCATACCCTCTTCACACATACCCACACACATCAATCTAGCCACATCTATTTTTATTCTATGAACTGTCCTGTTACTAGAATTCTATCCTGGCAGATACTCTAAGTAACTCTAATGTCCTATAAAGAAAATCTTGTTATTGGTGAATCGTTAAAAGTAAATCAAAACCAGAACAGCATTTTGAAAATATTCTAACTCTAAACTCTCAAATTTTCAATGTTTTTTTCTTCTATCTCTAATACTTTGTATGAATCGTTATGTTGTGAAAACGTCCGTCAAAGAGTTGGCATTTCTTTCACTGGTGCTTCTGTTTTTTTGAAAAAGTGTAGTAGTTGGAAAAGCAGAAAAGACTGGGAAGTAAAGATAAGCAAGTCACTTTGCCTGCCTTTCCTTTCCTAATAACTTTTCTTATAATTCTATTTAAAAAGAAACGTTCACTCTTGACCACAGTAATGGGGCACATACCGAATAGCACAGTGCAGATCAACATGCCCTGCTCAGCCTGCAGCAGGTTCATTGTCTCTGTGGCAGATGTAGAGGGACGGGGTCATTTGGCAAAGGAACAAATGGCCTAACAATTAACTATGGAGAAGAAGAATGAGCTGATTTTACAGCATCATTAAGGTTTTGATGTATTTCAGTCTTTCCCAATCTCTGCATGCAGACTATGAATCTATGCATGCAAAATCTCTACATTATTTGCTCTTTTTCGTTAAATACAAGTTCATAATCATATATAACAGAAAGCTTGTCAAGCCATTTTTAAAAGTCATAATTATGACCAAGGATAGTATAGTCATCCTGTAAATTGGGTATACTTTCAAGTTTATTGACAATTGGCTATATTATTACTAGAAGGTAATAGAGATAGACCAATTCTGCCTTGTAACTTTCCAAGGAGATAACTAAAAAGACATGCCTTTTTCACTATCACTGAATTCTGTTCAGGGACAAATGTTCTGGAGAGGAAAGGAAAGAATAATTACATGATATTAATACTCTGCCCTTTTCCTAGGAAGAAGTATATAAAGTGATTTTCTACAGATAAATATAGCAAATGTAAATTTCAGCAACTCCCTCTGCAGCAGAAATTAACCTATGGCAAACAGGTATCATTTTAGGTCAGCAGCACTACATATCACAGAAGCTAATGAAAGATCCAAGCTCAGGGTAATAATATTTATCTCACTTACATCCTCTTACACCCATGTTTTAAGTTAAATAAGCACCACAAATTAAGGGTCAAGAGGATAAATGATTCTAAAAATAAATATCTCATTACCAATACTAATGACCCTTGGATTAAAAAACAATCTACATTCTTTTCTTTAAGCATGATCAAATGACTGCCTTATGAGCAGGTAGAATTTGAACCACTTAATTACTTAAGCCGGAAGGGGCAGGTTCTCTCTCCCAGTGGGCCAGGCTCTGGGATACTGACTGCTGCCTACTATGAACCCAGCACTGTGCTGGAAACTTTGGGGAATGATCACCTTTCCCTTTTCATTAAAAAAAAAATTAAATAATGAGAATGAATCATGTTGGTAATAAAGAATTCAAACAAAATAGGAGATTATGCAGTGAGAAAGGAAAGGTCCCTTCTCTAACTCATTTTTTAAAGGTAGCCACTATTAAGGTTTTATTGTGTGTAATATCATAAAAGTGGAATTGCTAGGGCAAAGAACATGCAGCTGCCTTTGCCTCCTCTCCCCAGAATTCAGTGATCGTGAAAAAGGCACGCCTTTTTAGGTATCTCCTTGGGAAGTTACAAGGCAGCATTGGTCTATTACCTTCTGTCTTTCTTGCTGATTTAAAAGCTTTAAAAAAATTTTTAAAAGAATTTGAGCCTTTCACTGTTTTACGTTTAAATAATGTTTCTAATTTGCCTTTTTCTTTTGATTTCACCAAATCTACCAGCCTCTGCCCTGTGGGAACAACACAACTCAGATTCTGCACCTTCCCTGGCAAGAAGCAGGTGAGGTGGAAGGAGTGTAGGACTCCAAGGTCTGAGTTCTTAACAGCCTCCTCACATTGTTTTCAACTTTTTCAGCAATCCTTTGGCAGTTTAACAAGGAACATGATTTTAAGCAACAAACAAGATAACGCCATGTTTACAAAAGAGAGCATCTGCTTATTTTTGCTTTTGTTGCTTGTGCTTTAAGTGTTGTTTTTATTTCAGGTCTTAGATTTAAGTCTTTAATCCATTTCGAGTTAATTTTTGTTAGTCGTGTAAGATGTGGGTCTAGTTTCATCCTTTTGCATGTGAATATCCAATTTTCCCAGCACCATTGAGTGAAGTGACTCTTTTTTCTGCATCCAGTATACTTGGCTGTTGTCATTTTTTATTTTTTTTGACAATTACGGGAAAAGGTCAGTGCCCCTGACTAAATAGTCAGGTATTGCATGTTTTAATTTTTTTGTGGCACTCCAGTTGAAAATCACTGGTCTACATGTCTGTTTTTATAGTAGTACCATGCTGTTTTGACTTACAGCTTTATAATGGATCTTAAAATCAGAAAGTGTAATGCTTCCTGCTCTGTTCTTTCCCAGGATTTCTTTGGCTATTTGGGGTCTTTTGTGACCACATGTAAATTTTAGGATTGTTTTTTCTACTCCTTTAAAAATGCCATTGGAATCTTCATAGGGCTTGCATTGAATCTATAATTGGCTTTTTGCAGTATTGACATTTTAACTATATTAATTCTGCAGAGCAAAGGAAACCATCAATAAAATTAAAAGACAACCTATGAATGGAAGAAAATATTTGCAAATTATGTATATGATAAGGGGTTATTATCCAAAATATGTAAGGAACTCAGACAACTCAACAGCAAAACAAACAAACAAACAAAAACACACCCACCAAAACCTACCTAATTAAATGGACATTTTTCCAAAGAAGATATTCAAATGGTCAACAGGTACATGAAAAGGTGCTCAACATCACTTATCATCAGAGAAATGCAAATCAAAACCACAGAAAGGTGTCACCTCACACCTGTATGAATGACTATTATCAAAAAGAAAAGAGATAACAAGTGTTGGTGAGGATGTGGAGAAAAGGGAGCCCTTGTACACTGTTGTTGGAAATGCAAGCTGGGGCCACGATGGAAAACTGTATGGCAGTTCCTCAAAAACTAGAACTTCCATCTGCTCCAGTAATCCCACTTCTGGGTGTACACCTAAAGGAAATGAAATCAGGATCTTGAAGAGATATCTACACTCCCATCTTCATTGCATCATATTTACAATAGCTCAGATACAGAAACAATCTAAGTGTCAGCAGATGATTGGACATATAAAATGATATTATTCATTCACAAAAAGAAGGACATTTTGTCATTTGTGATAACATGAATGAACTGTGAGTACATTACTTTAAGTGAAATAAGTCAGACAGAGAAAGACAAATGCTATATGATCTGACTTACATGCAGAATCTAAAAGACCTAACTCATAGGAACAGAGAACAGATTGGTGGCAGCCAGAGAGGATGGTGGCAGGTGGAGGAAATGGGTAAAAGTAATCAAAAGGTATAAACTTCTTATAAGTTCTAGGTAGGGATTAAATGCAGAGCACGGAGACTATAGTTAACAATACTGTATTTATATATTTGAAAGTGGCTAAGAGAGTAGATATTAAAAGTTCTCATCACAAGAAAAAAATTTATGACTGTGAGGTGATGGATATTATGTAAACTTACTGTAGTAATTATTTTGCAATATACCATAGACATACATATTTGATATACATATATCAAATAATTATGCTGTACAACTTAGCTTATACAATTTTATATACACCAGTATACTAGAGGTCCGGTGCATGAATTTGTGCATGGGTGGGGTCTGGCTGGCCCGCCCCGATGGGGGCTGATCAGGCCAGCTGGCGGGGGAGGGGCTGTGGGAGGTTGACCACTGACCTGGGGGGCCCCTGTGGGAAATTGGCTGTGGGGAAGGGCTGCAGGAGGTTTGGGAGGGAGTCAATTGGGGCCCTGATTGGGCCAGTTGGCCACCGCAGAAGGTGCATATCATAGAGACTGGTTGTTCCAGTCGCTTGGCTTTTATATATATAGATATATCAATTATAGCTCAATGAAACTAGAAAAAATATACCAAAACAGCTAATATGTCATAAAGAGCAAAGGAGAAAGTACCTATTTCAAAAGCAATATTACAGCATGTTAGTTTTTAAATGTGGTGACCTGGGTAAGTTATGATATGTAAACAGAAATGAAAGAAATATATTAGGAAAATGGTACCTAGATAATTTAAGAATGCACACAAATTTTAAATTTTGTAATCTCAAGTAGACAAAATAAAAAGATGCAGAAGCTACAATTACTGAGGGTCTGGGAAGGCTGTTTTTGCTCAGTATATTCCCTGAAGAGTGTATGTTTCATGTTTATTATTTAATTCTCCATCAAGTCCTGGAGCTAGTGCAAGAGAAGGGTGCATGAATTATTGCCATGTTACATTAGAGTGTGGGACAACACTGAGTTGTTAAATCCATCTTCCTACATTGTGGTAAACAGCCAGTACATCTGGAACCAAAGCTGCTCTCTCTACTGGCCAGTATAGAGCAGAGTGAGTACATGTTGGCATGTGCAGCTTTTAAATTCAGTGTTGCTCATGAACTATGTACTAAGCAGTATGAAATGAACAGCTAAGTGAATGGACAGCCTTGGGAAGGTGCTCTAGAATCACCTGGTTCATGCCAGTCTTCTGACCGACCATATACCTTGTTCTTAATTTCAATGTCATAGCAATTAGCTATACAGATTTTAAGGTATCGTTTGCATTTAAATGAAAAGAAATTTAGCCAAAAGCATTTGTTTTCAGAGTGACTGAAGATCTGCTCTATCAGAATTCTGGCTCATTTTCTGCTTCCTGGATCATGAGGCATACGTGCCAAGTCACTCATTTCTACTCACTTTCTCAGCATTACGTACAGCCTGAGGTCATTTCCAGGCCTCATATTGCTTTACTTTAACTATAGCCAAGTTAGTTTGTTTTTCTTTCTCCTGTCTAGCAATACGACTAGTAAACACTAAGTGCATACATGATTATAACTGGATTGTAAATATCCACGTACTCTGTAAATAACTCCATCTTTTGTAAATAACTCCATCCTGTGTAAATAACTCCATCTTTTGGTTGCTCAACCAAAAGTCTTGAGGCAAGCTGAACAACTCTGGTTGTGTCATTCATTCCCACTGCTGATCTATCAGGAAATCCAATTAGCTCTATCCTCAACGCATATCCAGAAAATTGTCTCTTCTCCCCCGTCTCCTCCACTACTGTGGCTGATTCAGGTCACCATGAACATCTCTCAGTTGGATTATTGCCACAGCCTCCTACCTAACCTCTCTGCTTCTTCATTTGCTTTGATATAGTATATTTTCAATATTTGTTAAAATGAAAGTCAGACCACTATCATTCCTATGATCAAAATACTTCTATGCATTCCCATCTCACTCAGCATAAAGTTCCTACAAAGACTTACAAGACCTTAACTACTATGTCCCTAGGACTTCTCTATCCTCGTCTTCTCTGTGCACACCTCTGTCCACACCATACTAGCTACTAACCATAGTGACCTCCCTGCTCCTTTTTAAACGTAACAAGCAAGTTCCTGCTTCAAGAGATTGTACTTAATGTTCTCCCTGTGTCCAATGTTCATTCTCTCGAAATTTTTCTGACTCATTTCCTGACCTTCATCAAGTCTTTCCTCAAATGTTATTTTCTCAGTGACAACTTCCCGATTTAAAATTGCAACACACTGTTCATTCTCACACCATCAGCATCCTCTGTCCTGACATTCAGCTTCATTCTTCAGGAAAGCACTTACTACCAGGAGGGAGGCTAAATGCTTTTCTTGCTTATTTTTAATTGCTATCGCAGTTTTCTAGAATATGAGCTCAGTGGAATGAAGAGCTTTGTCTGTTTTGTATACACTCTGATCCACAGCCCCTAGAACTATGCCTACACCATACATATCTGTTGAATGGATACTTTCCTGGTTCTGAAAGGAAACCGATTAAATGTCAATGATGAGAATGGTGACAAATGCTCATAATAAAATGTTGCTAAAATTGTAGCACTCAGATTTCTATTTGGGGAACTGAACCATTCTTTCAAAAATGTAACGTTGTACCTCTTATAAATATGGAAGAGATGAATTCTGAATAATTTAGGAAGCTAATAATGACAGAGTCTCCCATAGCAGAATCATCCAAGATTAAGAACGCTAAAACCTATCAGAATATTCATTGTAAAAGGAAGTAAAATTTGCTTCCATGTCATTTATGTTCTTTGTAAATAATAATAGCAAACAACGCAAAAACAGATCTCAATATCTGCATTATTCTATAACATACAAGCTAAAACTAGCCACAATTAATGTATGTTCTATTCAAGTGATAAACACCAAAACAATCTGCAAACAGGCATCTGGGAGACCTTGTTGTAAAATGTATTTTTCTAAAGCAATAAATACATTTTTACATTTAAAATTGCCTTCCAAACATGCAGGGAATTGCAAGTTGGATTTCTTGAATTTGTTCTGAGATAATCATATTTACTCACTTGACCTATACTAATAGTAAGACCAGTAATTGATAAATATAATAAAACTCAAAAGTTTTAAGAGGAAAAAAAAAAAACACCTCATGGACATGGACAACAGTGTGGTGATTAGAGGGGGAATGGTGGAGGGGTGGAGGAGATTACAGGGATTAAATGGTGATGGACGGAGACTTGACTTGGGGTGGTGAACCAACAGTGTTGTAGAACTGTGCACCTGAAATCTGTATAATTTTGTTAACCAGTGCAATCCCAATAAATTCAATAAAAAAGAAAAAAGCTTTTTGGGGTAAAAATAAAAAATAAAAAATAAAAATGTAAAAAAACATTTTAAACCTTACCCTACCTTTGGGCAGCCTAAGAACAAAAACTCTGGGATCCTCAAACATCCAGAGTCCAGCCCCTCCACTTACCAATGGGGTTCATGCCCCATCTATAAGGAGTAGTGTAAGGGTTACAATTTGATAGGGTTTGCAAATAACGTGCTTCGTAGTGTCTGCTGGAGCTGTGATGGTTATTATAATTAATGAAAATACATCAAAAGCATATAATTCTTCCATCATTCAGTAAAATTCCACTTATCACAAGATAAAGTTTCATGAGAAAGAATCAGTAATTGCACATCTGTGGGTCAGGGGGACCTCAAAGCATGTTCTCTTTCCACTAATGCCTGTGCTCTCTGGGTCTAACTCTGGGAAGGGTGACAAACTACCTCAGGGAAGTAGAAGAAAGAAGAGTTGAAGAGCAAAGGGAGGAAAGAAAGGAGTCAAATGTGTGCTAGCATTAAGAGGGAAAAGAATAATGTGGGGGAAAATTCAGAATTTTGAATTGTTACTCTAGATTAAAAATTTTTTAATTACTTAAATGGGATTGTTTAATGACTAAAGGTACACAAAGGACTTTTATGAGCATAAACAGAAATGCTAGGGGATTTGTTACTAATGGAGATGTCCTACCCAGCTTCCCCCCAAGAAAGCACTGGATGCCCATCGGTGAGGAGTGTGTGGTGAGCTAACAGCGTCCATCTGTCGGCTTCCCCTGGTCTGCCTCAGCTTTTCAGCCACGGGCATCATCTTCTCAGGGTGACCCCCGCCCATGACTGAGGAAGACTCTGGCCTGGCTATTTCCATCCAAAATGAGACTCTTCTGAAGTGCACTCCCCAAAGCTCCCTGCTGGTCTGACAGAGACTTTGCCAGGCTGCATGGATGACTGAGGGCTCCCCTGGTCCAATCAACCCAGCCTCTCCCCTTGTCCCCTCACAGGTGTTAACTCTGCAGCGAACCATTTGCATTAGCACTTCTATCTCAGGGTCTGCTTTCTGGAGTCTGTGGATTGGCTCCTGTGACAGGACTTCTTTGAGATTCCTCTTGAAAAGCTTCAACAAACATCGGGAGTACAGGTTTATCCCCAAGCACCCACCTCTCTTTCATCTGAGTTCAACTTTGCTTCCTCAAGCACGTTTTAATTTTTTTAAATATATTTTATTGATTTTTTACAGAGAGGAAGGGAGAGGGATAGAGAGTTAGAAACATCCATGAGAGAAACATCGATCAGCTGCCTCCTGCACACCCCCTACTGAAGATGTGCCTGCAACCAAGGTACATGCCCTTGACCGGAATCGATCCTGGGACCCTTCAGTCCGCAGGCCGACGCTCTATCCACTGAGCCAAACCAGTTAAGGCCCCAGGCATGTTTTAGACAGTTGCCCACTATATCTCTAAACTTCAGCAGCCTTATTTTATGCCCTCACAACAGTCTCTTTAAATCCCCTCTCAACCTGAGGCAAAGTGGGCAGCATTCCTTGGAAGGCGAGTGATCAGAAGGCACAGTGGAGCTCTCTCCAATAAATCTCCTTAAAGACTGTCGCCAGGCTTAGGATAGGAGACGGTTTCTCACATTCATCTCATTTTGAAAATGGGAGGTGTTGAGTCATAGCAAAGTGCTCTCTGAGGGACCCGTAGGCAAGATCAGCCAAAGTTTCCATTTTAACATTATGACACAAATAAAGACAGTCTAACAAAATATTATTACATTATTAGACATATAAGCTTGGTGCTATGAATACTATCGCCCAAGCAATAACTATTTTAGGAGGGAAATACACCCTTATGGTAAAGTTGTGACACATTTCTAATACGTAACAAAAAGTAATTTGCAAATTACTGTAGCTACAGGGAAAAGAACATACTACAGAAAGATGCAACAAATACATTCCAAAGCCATCCACATGTAATTACATGGCTGGATTTATGGACAGGAAGTAGTAGAGGAAGAACAGTCAACTGTAAATGCAATGCAAGTTTGTTTGTACTTGGAATTGACTTAATGTTTCATTGAATGCCTTCCACACTCTGATTTATCAAGTCTCAAATTTATCAAGTTACATCTGAGCTGGACATCATTTTTTCCTCCTGAGTTTGTACTATTCTTCTGTGAAATATCAAAATGTTTGACTTGGGCATATATAATTCAGGTACATTGTTGAATAAATAAGTTAACTTTTGTCCAACCATGCAGGGTATTAAAAAGAGTTTATAGAAAAATCTGTATGGCATTCACATTTTATATAAGATATGCACCCCTGCAGAACTCAACCAATTGAAAACTTGTGTGACTGGTATGAATCCTGATGATCAATGGCAGTTGTATTGGTTTACTATTCGAAGCAATGTTGCAACATGGAATATCATAAAGTATACAAACAATCACCCATCATTGAAATATTGCAATTCTTTGAGAAGTACAAGTTAATTCATGGTTGTACTCTATTAAAATTATGTAATTTTTAATACGCTGTGTGTATTGTTCCACACAGTGAAATAATTATACTGCATATTATACCATTTCAAATTTACATAATTTAAATTTGCATAAAATCCATTAAAGATGAGATCCACACAGTGGGACAGTAATATTCTATATTATACTATCTCAAATTTACATAATTCAAATTTGCATAAAGCCCATTAAAGAATGAAATAGCAAACATGTACTTATTGGATTAATAAAAACAATTAGAGTCTAATAATATCAGTCCTTGAACAGACCTTCAACCGCTTCTTTTGTCAGTAAAGGTGCAGAAGGTAAGGGCCCATCCAACACCCATAAGGATTGGAGTCCAGGTCTCCTTTATATATATTACCTGCCTTCTATGTGGCAACATGGCTGTGGATAGTAAACCAGTAAGAATTATTTTTTTTTTTCAAAGAAAAATAAAGACCTGGGATTTCATTCTCACAGAACGTGCCTATACTTCTACTATATTCTAGCTATTAAAATTAAGAAAGTAAAACCTATTCCCTGCTTTGCTTCTGTAATACAATTAAGCAAAAAACCTCCTTTCATTTTTCTTGTAGCAAAATGTTTTTAAAGAAACAAATATGCTAATGAGTCTTCTTTTTTATTATTGACAGTATTACATATGTCCTCTACTCCCCCCCCCATTTACGCCCCCTCCACTCCACCCCTCCCCCAACCTAGGTCTTTCCTACACTATGTCTGGGTCCATGGGTTATGCATATATGCATATATGTTCTTTGATTCATCTCTTCCCATCCCTCCACTTTCCTCCCCTCTGATATCTGTAAGTCTGTACCCTGCATCTATGCCTATTTTGTTTGTCAGTTTATTTTGTATATTAGATTCCACATATGAGATCATGTGATAGCTGTCTTTCTATAACTGGCTTATTTTGCTTAGCATAATAATCTCCAGGTCCACCCATGCTGTCACAAAGGGTAAGAGCTCCTTCATTTTACAGATGCATAAAGTCAATTAATATCTGACAAAGGAGGCAAGACCATACAATGGAGTCAAGACAGTCTCTTCAATAAATGGTGTTAAGAAGATTGGACAGATACATGCAAAAAAATGAAATTACACCACCAACTTACACTGTACACAAAAACAAACTCAAAATGGATAAATGACTTAAATGTAAGTCGTGAAACCATAAAAACCCTAGAAGAAAACATAGGCAGTAAATTCTCAGACATCTCATGTAGCAGTATTTTCACCAATGCATCTCCTGGGGCAAGAGAAACCAAGGGAAAAATAAACAAATGGGACTATATCAAACTAAAAGCTTCTGCACACCAAAAGAAAGAAAAGGGAGCCCACTGTATGGGATAACATAACTGCCAATGACACATCTAATAAGAGGTCAATTTCCAAAATATATAAAAAACTCATACAACTCAACATCAGGAAGACAAATAATCCAATTTAAAAATGGACAAAGGACCTGACACATCTACAAAGAGGATATACAGATGGCCAGTAGACATATGAAAAAATGTTCAATGTCACTGATCATCAAAGAAAATTAAAACTACAATCAGATATCACCTCATACCTCTCAGAGTGGCTACCATCACAAATCAACAAACAACAAGTGCTGGTGAAGATGTGGAGAAAAGGGAACCCTAGTACACTGCTGGTGGGAATGCAGACTGGTGCAGCCACTGTGGAAAACAGTATGGTGTTTCCTCAAGCAATCCCACTTCTGGGAATATATCCGAAGAATCCCAAAACACCAAACAGAAATAATATACGCACCCCTATGTTCATTTACAATAGCTAAGATGTGGAAATAGCCCAAGTGCCCATCAGTAGGTGAGGGGATTAAAAAGCTGTGGTACAGTTATTTGCACAATGGAATACTATGCAAATGAGTCTTATGTGCAGACCATCTTCACATCTTCAAAGGAAGGTTCAGAAGCCAGAGAGACTGGACTCAGTAGCACTCTAAGAAGGGAGCGCTAGAGGGTAACACTGAGTCCCCAGTCACTGTGCAAGTCTCAGTAAAGAGCCCACCAAAGGCCCTGTGAGGTCATGCCTCAGATAAGAGTTTAATCATTTCAAACGTGGACTTTGGAATTAATAATGTCAAATTACCACTAATATAACACTTTGTAAAACCGCATTCAAAAACCACTATTGAATTAACAGGTTGTTTTTAGAATATAAAATAATTAACAGTGCTATAAGAATTTTTCTATTTTTGACCTAAGCACCAGCAATTATATCAGAGTTATGACACAGCTTCCTTTGGGGAAATTAACTCTGAAATGGAGTTTTAACAATAAAAATAACTACTCAACTTCCTGATAAAGGAAGGTTAAATCATACTAGATCCATTGCTAGAAAAAAATACATACCAATTTTTAAAAATTTTCATACAAACTATGGAGACAGTATAAAGATCAGTGGTTGCCAAGGTATAGGGACGGTGAGGTGGGATGAATAACAGGCGAGAAAGCACAGAGGATTTTTAGGGCAGTGAAAGTACTTTGTATGGCACTTTATCCATGGATACATGCCATTATATATTTATCCAAATCCACAGATTGTGCAATATCAACAGTGAGCCCTAATGCAAACTATGGATTTGGGTTAGTGTTGTGTCAGTACAGGTTTATCAATCATAACAAATGTACCACTCTGGTGCGGGATGCTGACCATGGGGAGGCTGAGCACATGTTGGGGAAGGGGTTATATGGGAAATCTCTGTACCCCCCACCTCAATTTTGATAAAAACATTAAACTGCTCTTAAAAGTGAAAGTCTTAAAAATACTCTTAAACCTGCACTGTACAAAACTGTCTAATTGTCACATAAGTATGACATTTAAAGATTCTCTTTTTTAATTCATTAGAACAGAATATCAGTGATGATAACGATGAATTGAAAGAGAAAATTCAAGTTAATGTTGAAGTATACAAAATAATAAAAAATATAGACCCACCTAGAGAATAAATTAGAGGTTCTCCTAAAAGGAAATAGAAAAATAATGAGAAACAAAAACTAAAAAAAAAAACTAACTTAGGGGGGTGGGGACTTAAGTAGAGGACAGATGTAAACATTTATAATCTGCAGTAACTTTCATTCAGAATATCCAAAGATTATAAAGAGGGTTAATCCACTACTTCTTATGTTCTTCAGCCATAGAACAGTGTTATGGTTGGGCATGTTAAGAATGAGGTGTTCAGCCTCATTTCTGAGGGAAAGACAGAGGTGGGGCTGGGGCTGGTCAGGGGAGCCAGCACTTTCTCTGTGTGCACAGTGGCAAGCAATGCTGATTTTCTCTTTGATGGCAAGAAGAGGCAATGTTCTTGGGAGTTCTGGAAGGTCTGAAACAATCTATACTAATAAAAGCATAATGTGCTAATTAGACTGGACAGCTGAATGACCTTCCGGACATCCTTCCGGACGACCTTCCAGACGAAGCTGGGCTGTGAGGGCCGAGGCAGGCTGCTGCGACCGTGAGAGCCAAGCCCCTTGCACGAATTTCATGCATTGGGCCTCTAGGGTATTAAATAAAATCCCACACAAAAATTACTATGCATCTCGTATTTTGTTGCATGCCTTATTTTATTAGGTCCTCACAGTAATCCTATTATCACGTTCACTTTACAGATAAAAGAAATGCTCAGAGAGGTTCAGAAGCTCACCCAGCCAGTATCGTGCTGATTGGAAAGACCAGCTAACAACCAGCAAATCAACAACTCTTCTTCCTACTACCGATTTTCCTTTCCCAAAGTTGCCTAGGGTGGGCTTTTCTAGCTGTCAAATGAGACAGTAGATTCTTTATCTGCTATAGATTCATTAGACTCATAAAATTTGCTAAGTACCATGTAAAGCAGAGTTTCTTAAAGCCAGTGTAACACCTCCCTCCCTCCCCCCCATGTCTCAGGAAGTACCAAGGTGCTAGAGAACTAAAAAAGTTAACTTCACCATGGCGCCTGGGGGAACATATTTAGTCAGAATTCCTGAAGGGGCTGCAAGGGAAAGTCACCTACACACACACACACACACATACACACACACACACACACTCATACACACACACACACTCATACACACACACACAGAGTCTTTGGGGAAAAAATGTTTTCTTCGT
>NW_006290675.1:1568007-1572174 GCF_000327345.1 Myotis davidii | reverse complement strand
GCTTATTTTGCTTAGTGTAATTATCTCCGCGCTGTCTCAAAGGGCAATAGATCCTTCTTTTGTACAGCTGCACCCACACACACTCTCCCTCACACACGCTCACCCACTCATACTCTCACCCACTCATACTCTCACCCACTCATACTCTCACCCTCACTCCAATCCTGCCTGCTGCCATGTTGGTTCCTCTAGCCAGTATTTTTTTAAATGTGATAATAGAATAAAATGTTACAAACATTTGGTTCACTATATGTTGTTATTTAATTCAAATTTAAATAGACTAATCTGCCTGACTTTCAGAAGGAAGGCCAATTTTGAATATAATTTGTTTATAAGAACTTAATTTTTAAAACACAACTGAATATAAGTATCCTGAAAAGTGACATACAATTTTAAAGGCAGCAAAATACCATTTTCTGAGAATTAACTTGGAACTATAGTTACTAAATATGATTTCCCTGTAAGAATTCAAATTGGCAAATTAGGCTCAGAAATTACAAGGCATAAATCCACTTACATCAATACCACTAAACATATCACTGCCATTTATAAATACCACCTGATAGTCCATAATAATGTATTTTCCTGATGTAAAGCAATGAATTCTATTGAAAGAAATCCTGCTTACCAGTGTTTTCAGCAGGCAATTTCTTTCCAAAAGGATTATCTTTTTTTACTTTAGTATTTAATTATAATGAAAACAGTTTATATTTTAATCATTTCATCACTCACAATTTAATGCTTTCTGAAGTAAAATGTGGTATTTTCTAAAATGTTGGATGGTGATTAAGAGGGGTTACTATGGATAAACAGTAAGTCCTACCTATGGATGCTATAGGAAACTGCCGAGGAATCCACAGTAATGTAGAGATTTCAAGGGAAGGAAGGCTAGACCACAGAGTGGGAGACATCAACGTACAATGATGAGTAAGTAGTAACCCTCCTTGGTTCGAGGCAACATGGCCCCATGATATTTCCTTCACATCCATTCACATCTCCTCTTCCTTCCTCCCCTAGTCCGGGAGCTGCCTCCATTTCTCACCAGAACACCTACAAGGTGCTGCTTGTTAGTAACACTGATCTCTCCCACTTCCTTCTTGGCCCTTCCATCCATTCACAACATGGTGACCAACGTGATCATAAATCAGATGACATCACTTTTCTCATTTAAATAATTCCTCAGCTTCTTTTGTTAAAAGAGCCCACATGGTCTGGCTCCTGTTGGCTCTCCAGCGAGTCTGAGTCTCCCTCTTTCCTACTTCTCACTCTGGTCACATTGGCCACATTTCTGAGGTGGGTTCCCAGGACAGCACCTTGTGTGTGTTGTGTCTTTTTATTGATTGATTGATTTTAGAGAGAAAAGGAGAGAGAGAAACATCGATTAGTTGTTCCACTCATTTAAGCATCCACTGGGTGATTCTTGTATGTGCCCTGACTGGGTATCGAACTTGTAACCTTGTCCTATCAAAATGATGCTCTTACCAGCGGGCTACCTGGCCAGGGCCTGTTGCATCTTTTAACTAGAATACCCTTCACTGCATTCTTCACACAGCTCATTTCATTACGTCTCAACCTACAGGTTACCTCTTCAGAGAGGGCTTCACTGATTGCTCCACCAAATCCAAATTAGGACCCGCCTGTTATTATTTTTCTAATGAAGACAAGTTAAGGGGCCAGCAAACCAGGAGATGCTCAGAGCACTAATCCTAAAGGTTGCTGCTATGTCACTGGAAATGAGTATTACACAGGGGAGAAAATGTGTGTTTATCAAAGTTCTTCTCCGGGGAAGAACTGTTTTATTTTACACTCTACAACCTGTTCTAGGCCATAGATTAATCACTCATCAAACATTTGCTGAATCACTTCATGGCTGCAGAGACATAAAACAGAATTTAATCTCAGTGATACCACACTCAGTTTTGATCCTGGAACTCTGAAACTCAGGGGATTAATTGTAAAATTAGAATTAAAATAACAGCTGCCCAGTCCATTTCATGGCATCTTTCAAAGGATTAAGTGAAATGGTTAATGTGAAAAGGTGTCTTCATTCTGTAAAACACTTTTTAATTTGTGTCAACATCATTAACTTGCCCAGTTAATTCCTCCCGAGGTCTCATACATTTCCTTTTGCAGAAAGGATTGGAACGGGGTTTGGAAGGCCATTTCCATTGTCAAAATACCAATTATCTTTTGAATCCCCCTATTGCTCACTTAAGTTTATACATAGTCATTTACAAAGCAATGGTAGATACCAGTCATAATGAGCCTACCTCAGACTGCAAATTTTGTATGGATACTGCCTCAAAGTTTTGTCTAATTTTTTTCCTTTTATTAATTAAGGAAAGGCTAAATAAATAGACACCAATGCAATGAGCTTTCATATAGAAAAGATTTAGATGAACTACTGCCATTTTGAAATCTTATCAAACCCAGTTAAAGTGGATTCTATCTCTGCTAGAAAAGCTGGAGGAGGTGGGGCTTGGGGATATGTTATTCCTCCGTGGAAAGAATGCAGACCCCCCTGGGGGTGGGAATTGCACAATTACGGGACAGGTGAGGAGAGAGCCCTAAACAGAGCAAGAGCAGCTGTCAGTGCCTTCAGCCACCTATCCCAAGGAAGGATGGGAACGGCGCTGGAGCAGTACACAGGGGGTACAAGTAGGACCCAGAAGAAGCATTATACTGGCTGCATATTTTATGTGCTACCCTACCAGGGCGTTTTCCAGTACATTTGTCATTTCACTGTTCAAAATGCATTTAAAAGAAAGAAATTATAAATTATACTTGACTGGGTGTCAAAAATGATAAGATGTCACCGACTGAGAGAATAAATAAAATTGGTACTACTCTCCAAGATTTTTCTATAATTGTCACTTTTGCTAGGGTCAAATGCAAGCTGTATAATATTACCATCGGTGGTAGTACTAACAGCAGCAATGCAAACGCAAGTGTACACATGAAAACCAAAAGAGTTATTAGCACAATTCGCAGTCATGACCACGTATTAAGATTACAGATAATGCTAACCTATGCCGAGAATGTAAATATACTGCAGATCGTGTGACTCACAAACACAAGGTTAATAATAGCCATGGTATTATTAGGTGGTATAGGTGGAATAGGTATTCACTAATCTCATAGGTATAGAACTAAATTATTTTCTACATTAATACTATAAATCAAATTGTCAAATCAATCCAAACGCCACGGGGTGCGGTATTTCCAAAAGCAAATTCAGCTTTTCAGAGGATGGAAGAAATTTAATCTACTCTTTCCAACAAATGATCTAATTCATTCATACCAGTAAAAAATAATGCAGTTAGCTACCTCAATACTCCATGTGTCTGACAAGTTATATGAAAGATTCCAACAGATGGCACAGAATTATATAAAATGGATATTGGCAAGACAATAAGGAATATAAATTATCTACTTTCTAATATTATCGAAACACCAAGTATTCAAGAAGAAAAGTCTTCATAACCCTGTGAGTTGTAGTATATTTTGAAAATGTGACGCAAGTGCTGTTTTCTCATTTCCTAAATAGTTATCATACACATGTATTTAGACAGTGTTTACTTTTTTTTTTATAAGGAAAACACCACTAGGTAATAGAAATTAACTGAAGCAGAAAAAAAGTATTCAAATTTATTCTAGTTTTGACAAGAGTTGATGGAATAAAATTTGTGGTATATGTTTGTTATGTATGTGAGTGTGTGTGTGTGTGTGTGTGTGTGTGTGTGTGTATGTGTGTGGAGGGAAGGTGGTGAGAGAGGAAAAACAGGTTGTTTTCAGGTTTCTGTCAGCATTCTTTCCTGCTTAAACACACAAAGGCTCCATTTCCATGGAAACTGAGAAGAAAAGCAAATTTTTTTCCTCCTATTCTCTTCCCATATTTAACAGGATACGAAGAGAAAATCAGATTGCATTGATGTAGTTAGAACAGAAATTCAATCATGACTGAAAATAATAGTAATAAAAACTTCAATATTGCTAGTTAAGTATTATCACTATTTGGAACACAACACTGAATGAAATTTGGCTCCTCTTGAAAGTATGCAATAGAGTTAAGAAGAAAAAACATGTAAATAACTGAAAATACTATGGTATGAGGGGAAGTTCGTCAAGGACACATCTGAGCACAGATCTGAAGCATCTTGCTATACT
>NW_006290675.1:1554524-1567955 GCF_000327345.1 Myotis davidii | reverse complement strand
GGCAATAGGCCTCCCAGGGGAATGGCATAAGCAATCTCACCAGCCAAATATAGCTGTTGCTTAGGTGAAGGTCAGCAGCTTTCAGGTTTATGAGCTTGGGGGAGGGGAACAGGTTCCTAGGCCTTATTCCCAGAATCTCTGATTTTGTATGTGTGAGAAGCAGGCTGGGGACTAGTGTGTGTGTGTGTGTGTGCGCGCGCGCGCGCGCGCGTGCATCTAGGTGATTTAGATGCACATGGTTCTGGGTGGAGAAAGACTGTCAGAAGGGCAGTATGAAAAGTCATGGGGAAGAACTCACGTCTTTCTCCAAGCAAGGGAGAGTTTACACATCCTTTACAAAGGATGTGGGGGAGCCAGAAAACATTTTAATCTAAGAAATGGGAGGGTCAAGTTGTTTTTTCAGTAAGATCTCTAAGAAAACTGTGTGTAGAAAGTATATGAATCCCATTCTTAACATCGATAACCCATGAAACTAAGATGCTCTGATGTTCTTCAGCATAATGCTAATTGGAGCTTATTTTCCATTATTTTAAATGAAAGGAATTATAATGTGCAATAAGTCAACCAAATCCCTAACGTTTTTCTAAATCATATTGAAAATATCTACAAACTATTATTTCCAAGTGGAGCAACATGATTGCTAACCCACAGAGCTTGGTGAAGGGTCACATGGCCTGCCTAAGTACTAGAGATGTCAAAGGTACAGAGACCTTTAGTGGGCATTCAAACTGATGCATTTTTGCTAAATTAAAGATGTATAAAATTTTCCAATATAAAGATCAAGTGAAAACATCCTCTGTAGTTTTAGTTGCAAAAACCAAAAGGAGTCCTACTAGGGAAATATGAACCAGATTGCTATTCTGTGGGGTAAGTGTATATAAGGACCAGCTAGTTTGGACACAGATTAATTAGGTGGAAATTGCAATCATCTTGAATATTTGAACTATGGAGGAGGGGAGCCAAATGGGAAGACAAGAATAAAGAGAAGATGATAAATTTAGAGATTTAAGAAAATAAGATTGCCCGGCCGGTGTGGCTCAGGGGTTGAGCATTGAACTACACACTAGGAGGTCATGGTTTGGTTCCCGGCCATGACACATGCAAGAATCAAACAATGATTTACATAAATAAGTAGAACAACAAAAATTCAATAAATAAAAATTAAATAAATAAAAAATAAAAGAACCTAATGGCGTATGTACCTCTTCAATCTACCATAGAAGATTACCAGGCAGTGGGACCCCAGCTGTGACCCCCAGGTCCCTTACAGGGAGCAGAGTAGCTACCACAAAGGAATCACACATCCTTCTCATCCATTCTCCTGAGCAAGTTTCCTGGTTCAGGAGGTTTGAACTGGGTTGGAGCTGGTTTTCTCATCTCTGTGATACCATGAAAGCAAGTGGGAACAAAGCCTGGTTTGGTTACTTTATGAAGTTCGTTTGTTAAATGCACTTAATATCACAGCTTCATTTTGTCTTATTTAAATGTGCTCCGAAGCTATGTTTTAGAGAGCTGTATATTCTACAACAAATGATTGTCCATAGAAGATTTTTTGAACATGACTTCAGAGTGTTGAAAGGAAAATGGAATGAGATTTTCTTGAAAAGAGACTTTTTAAAAGCCTGTCAAACTTCCTTATTGGAGAAGATAGGATAATAAGGACGTCTCAGGAGATCAGTTCAGCCAAGTAACTTTTTCCCTTTCATTGCTTTCCACTGCCATCGAGATTACAAATTTCCCCCCAGTGCCTGGCAGGCAGTACAAGACCTATTGGAGAGGCAGTGGGAATGGTAATCACTCAACAAAGCCTGCGGCAATGGAGAGGCCGGCTTGCTAGTGGATCAAGTTCAGAGTGGGGAAACTCCAGCAGCAAGAATCTAAGTGAGCTGCGGCCACTAAGCTCCAGAATATCTGGAAGCAAGTGTCATCCTCAACACAGACTTTACGCATTCAAACCTCCACACCTGCTTAGCATCGAAATAAAACACAAACTCCCAGCACTAACCTTTTTTCAAAGGACTTCAAAGCACCATAAAGAAACTAGAAGTAAAAACTATGTAAATCTGGCTTATAATAGTGTCTTTCAATTGACTTCATCCTGTTTGTATCATGATGGAGAGTTACAGTTGCCTCCTAAAAGACTCAACTATCTTCAGACTCCCACTAATAACACCTACACAGTGGCCCATCTTGAGTTATGATGGATCTCTTGATCATCCTCCCTCTACAGGACCTCCTTCCCAATCTCCTCTATTAACTCAAAAGCCCTTAATGGATGGTGCCAAATGCCTAATTAATCCTCAAGGTGATTGCTCTACTTCAGACATTTTAGGGCCTTTGCTTTCCTTGAACATTATAATTTGCATTTTCACTGTTAAGAATTTAAAATTTTCAAAGTAAATAGAACCAAGGCAGGATAGTAAGAAGCTGGGAAAACTTCTTGGCAAGTGGAATGGGGAAACTGAGACAGGTTGCTGATTCAAACCGGCCTCATCCAGCACCCTGACGCACCTGCCTCCTCCCTTACACAACCACTCCCTTAAGCTTTAAGCCCTCAGAACAATGAAGTTCTGATCAGCATCAAAAAATCTTAGGAACAAAGCTTCGGTTTTCTTGGCCACAGAAACAGAGTTTTGGCCAAACTAGAGATAATATCTAGGCCTCAGTTGTGTTTCAGCTGCAGGCCCAGAAAAGCAGCAAAACCAGAGGAAGAGACGCCATGGCTGACATCAGAACCAGATACAATGACCTAACCCATCAGTAGAGATTATGACCTTGACTCTATATGGTCAGTATAATGAATTAGTTTATTAAAGGACACACCTGGAAAGCAGATTAATATTCTATTGAGATCCTCCCCTGAGGGTTCCCTAAAATTCCTGCCTTTAGAAAACAGATAAACACCCTTAGGACAAAGGACCCAGTTCTCTCTCTCTCTCTCTCTCTCTCTCTCTCTTTCTCAGACCTGCCCCTTCCTTCTTCAGGCATATATCTTTTCTTTCTTTCTCCTAAGCCCTAAGAGCCCTTCTTTCACCTCTGTAACTTGTTTCCGAGTCCACGCAGCCCACCTGGCTCACTTCTGCTTTTGACTTCCTTTCTTAAAGGCCAAGGCAGCTCTGTGAGCAGCCCCCTCGAATATTCTCTCTGAGCTTACTGTGCACATTAAATAAACTTCCTCTTGTGCTAGAGTTCTTGGCTCTGAATTCTTTCTTTGCCAATCTCAAGAACTGACGGCAGACATTGCCAGTAACAGAACTATATCACTGACATTAAAATATATAAAAGTCTTAACCATTGCAAAACATAAGCCTATTCAATTAAAGATACTGCACTACTCATTATTTGTCACTCAAAATCTTCATGTTGTGTAATTTAGATAAGAAAAAATATAGTTTAATGTAATAAAAGTGGGTTGAATGGTCACTTTACAAATAATCCAAAACAAACAAGAGACAAATTCTTTCTGACATTTTAGCATTTCAAGAGTTACAGTGAATAAATTAAAGCAAGATTAAGGACTGCATAAATCCAGGGAATATTCAGTTTACCAATGGCTTCACGGGCTTCAAAACGCATTCCAGGTAGAGATCTCAAATAAGTGAAGTTCTTGAAAAACAAAAACAAAAAAGGGCGGTCCCATTAAATCAGTCTTTAAGTAAATAAACATCCATGTTATATGAGATATTTAGGACAATTCTAAAGGTTTAATAAAAGGTGTTGAGTTGTGATGGATCTCTTGATCATCCCCCCTCTATAGCACCTCCTTCCCAGTCTCCTCTATTAACTGGAAAACTTGACCGTCACATGTAAAAGAATGAAACTGAACCTGTAACATACACCACACACAAAAAGCAACTCAAAATGGATTAAAGACTAAAATTTAAGTCTGGTCTGTAAAACTCCTAGAAAAAAAGATAGAGAATACTCTTTTTTTTTAAGCCCCAAAAGGGAACAGATTTTATGGTGAGAGAGAATCATTGATTGGCTGCCTCCTGTACACCTGCTACTGGAGATCTAGCCCACAATCCAGGCATGTGCCCTGACCTGGAATGAACTGTGATCTCCTGGTTCATGGTCAATGCTCAACCACTGAGCAACACTGGCCCAGCAGGGACTACTCTTTGACATAGGTCTTGGCAATAATTTTTTGGATTTGACACCAAACGCAAAGCTAACAACAACAAATAAATATGTGGCACTACATCAAACTATATAGGTTCTGCACAGCAAAGGAAACCATCAACAAAATAAAAAGAAAACCTACAGAATGGGAGAAATCATATATCTGATAAAGGGCTAATATAAAAAATAAAAACCACACACAACTTAATAGCAGAAAAACAAAAAATGCAATTTAAAATTGGGCAGAAGATCTAAAAAGATGTTTTTCCAAAGAAAACATACACATAGCCAACAGGTACACGAAAAGGTATTCAACATCACTAATTATCAGAGAAATGCAAATCAAAGCCACAATGAGATCTCACCTCACACCTGTTAGAATTATCATAATAAAAAAGACAACAGATTTTTAAAAATCTGGTGAGGAAGTGGAGAAAAGGAAACCCTTGTGCATTGTTGGTGAAAATATAAATTGACCAAAGAGCTTGTGTGCATATATGCATAACCCATGGACACACATAATAGTGTGGTGAAGGCCTGGGGTGGGAGGCAGGGGTGGGCTAGAAGGGGGCAATGGGGAAAAGAGGGGACATCTGTAATACTTTCAACAATAAGGATTTTTTTAAAAAAAAGAAAATATAAATTGGTGTAACCACTATGGAAAACAGCATGGAGCTTCCTCAAAATAAAAGACACAGAACTGCCATATGGATCCAGCTGTTCCACTTCTGGGTTCATATCCAAAGGAAATAAAAATAGGATCTCAAAGACATATCTGTATTCCCATGTTCATTGCAGCATCATTCACAATAGCCAAGACATGGAAACAACCTAAGGGTCCATTGGCGAATGAGTGAATAAAGAAAATCTGGTGTAGTATATAAAATGGAATATTGTTCAGCCATAAATAAATTCTGAACATTATTCAGAAAGAATAATCCTGCTATCTGAGACAACAATTTAATTAGCAGGAAATACTCTATCTGCAACACTGAAGTACAGGACAAACTATCTGATGATTCCTATAGCCGATCTTCAGTCGTTGAAGGACAGCTTAGAACAAATCTGTTTGAGTAAAATGTTACCTGAGAACTCCTGATAATATTCCTGTGCAAAGCAACACAAAGAAACTTGGAATGACACAGGAAATTTAAAAATGAGGCCAACAGAAACAGGAATACAAAAACAAAAAAGGAAAGCATTTATTAGGTTGGAAATGTGGCTATGTGAATTAAAATAATAAGCTCCACCAAAAAAAAAAAATTAAAAAAAAGATAAAGGAAAATACACTTAACACAAGTGTCAGGTTGCAATTATTGAAATGTATGTCTCTAATCTGCTCCCAGTGGCTCCTTTATCTGGTACAAGGATCAGGATTATCTGAAAATGACTCTGGGCACATTTTTCCTAGACAATAAACTAAGTGGGATGGGGGATCCTCTCTCTCCTCACAGGAAGGGCCATCTAGGCTCAGTTTTCCATGACCTCGTCTACTCACGGAAGGAACTGTAATATCCCAGGGGTCCAAAGGCCAGCCGGGATCTTAAACAGCTGAAATCCTAAATCCAGGCTGTTGGCACTCATCAGCCTGTGTATCAGCCTCTGACAACATGGTCTAGAAGGCCCCTAGCCATGAGACATTTCTCTCTGGAAGAGAGGCACCCAGTCTTCTCTTCTCTTGCTGATCCTTGGCTACGCACATGTTCCCCAGAAAGCCTATTTCGTGTCTGTGTACGCTACAGAGTTAAGGCAGAGATCCAGGGGGTTCTCATGAACGATAATAGAAAGAAGCCACCTGTACCACCTTCATATACAGGTAACAGAATGTCATCTTCTGTTGTTAAAGTCATGGACTTAAAAGAATAGACCAAGGGCATAGAGAAGAACTGAAATGTAAATGTAAGTATTGGCTTACATATCACTAACCTAAAGGAAACCAGGCAGAATTGTAGTCAACTGTTTTAGTTACTTTTTCTACCTCTTTGGTTTACAGGAGATTATGTTTGTGGGTTAAATCTCTGAATGTCAATTGCAGGCATTCAGACTTTTTGTATTCCCCTAACCTAGAAGTACAGAAAACTGTCGGTGAGGGTATGTTCAGCATAAGAAATGCCGATTTTTATGAGCATAAGGATCTTTAAAAAGTAATATGCTATTCATTTTCATGAAACAACTGTGAAGAATAGTAAATGCACAGGCTCCCCCTACTAGAAGCGGCAGTACCCAAATTCTCAGAGAAAGCTCACTAGTGCTATTCCCGTGGAATAAAGGCGGGGGGGGGGGGGGGCGCGGGGAGGCTAAGACATTCTCAGTGTGGTCCTGCTTATCTTGGTTCCCATCCCAGGCTCTTCCCTGGAACCTGGCACCAATCCCTGCCACAGGCACAAAATGACAATGCCTAATGTGTTATTGCCAACACCTCCACCATCTGGTAATTTCTTCAGTGACCTACTTACTCAATTGTCTTAAAAAGGGAAAAAAGGAGAATTAAAAAAAAAATTCCAGAGAGACCCATATTCTAAAACCTTTGAATCATGACTGTTTCTCAAATAATCTTTTCTTTCCTGTGAGAATGAATTCAACTTCCAAGGAACCCGAGGACTGAGAGGTGGAGATCTTTGCCTAAATCCCTGACACACACACAAGAAAGAACCCAGGAAGTGTACCTGGGCTTTGACTAGAACCTGTAAAGAAACTGTTTTATAGATGAAGAGAGAAAGAAATAGAGACAGGGATAGAGATAGAGAGCAAAAACATAACAGATATACAATTAAGAGGTAGTAGACACAATATATGAGAATATAAATCCATATTAGAAAGATCTTTTACTAGTAAGCTTACAGAGATGATGTAGATTTTTAAATAAAGTATAAATTTGGGTTGCCCTGGAATTTAAAATCAGAGATAATTCTGTTTTAACTCCCCCATTCTTGACAGTTGGATAAAAATTATGCAACCTCGTTCTATCTATCTTGTTACTTGTATTGTTACCCATACTGTTATTTTTATAGTGTTAGCTGTCAAAATTTTACACCAAAATATAAGATGCTTTTAAATGAAGAGATGGAAAAGCATACTTAGCATACCCTTTTCTCTCATAAAAAGCAACAATAGGTAAAATATATGTTATTCCTAATCATTATCTTCAAAAACTGTGTCTCTTCTTTTAAAATGTCACGAGTTCTTTAAATATAGTGATCATCTTTATGAAAAAATACTTTCTTCACTGTTCCAAGTTAGCTGTGTCTCAGACATGCTGCTGAAATTCATCCCAAGTTCCTTGGCAAGCAAGGAATTATAGCTCCCTGTATGAAGAGGATGGTAGGTAAGAGAGAAATGACAACCAAATAAGTCAGGCCTTGCAAAGATAAGCAGTTCTTGGAGCAGATATGAAATGAATGCAAACAAAGTCTTCAATGACTGGTACTGACACGGACTGGATTGAGGGTCATGTTTTTAAAGACATATGCATATGCCAATAGGATGTAAGCCTGTGATAAACACACACTCTGAATAAATATATATTTACGGAGAATGAATTATGTCAAATCACTTATTCCCTCCAAAGCTGTTCATAACGGGCAAGTGCCACGTCACATGCTGGGCATATCACAGGGAGTTACAGACAGAACACGCCTGACCTTATGGAGTTTACAGTCGAGTGAGCAGCACAGAAATTAGTTGAATAACTACACATTGAGATGGAATTATATTGTGCTAAGTGTTATTAACAGGTGCCCTGAGAGATTATTTAGAATGGGGCATCAGGGCAGAAGCCTTAGAAAAGATTAATAACTATGCATTTTTAAAAATCATCTGTAATACTGTCAACAATTTTTTTGAAAAAAGAAAACATCTGCATGAAGCATATGGTTAGGTTTTAAAAGAGCCAAACAACAAACTGAAAAAATAATTTTGCCACTTATGGCAAAGAATCAATTTCTTTATTGAATGAAGTGTTCCTTCAAATCAGTAAGAAAAACCAGAAATACAAAAGCAAATGAGCACAACAACAAAAAAGAAATATAAATGGATTTCAGGTGAATAAAAAGATCTTGAGCCTTTTACATAATAAAAAGTGCATGTAGAAACAGCTTTAGAAGGACCCTTTAGCTCTGGTTGGTGTGGCTCAATTGGGCATCGCCCGCTGCACCAAAAGGCTGCCAGTAGATCTTCAGTCAGGCCCACATGCCTGGGTTGCAGGCTCAGTCCCTGTTAGGGGGCGTGCAGGAGGCAGTCGATGCATGTTCTCCTTCTCCCTTCCTCTCTCTCTAAAAATCAATACAAATTTCTTTAAAGGGACCCTTTCTTTTTCACTAATCAGATTAATAAATTAAAAAAGATTGATCATAAACAATACTGGCGAGTAACTGGCAGAATAGGCATTTCATAGACTCTCAATAGGAGTATAAATTGTGGCAACAGACTTAGAGCAAAATTTGGCCAGATCTATTATCACATAGAGAGCACAAACCCTTTGACCCACCATTTTACTTAAAGAATTCATCCTATAGATATTTTAAATGTGTATATAAAAAGTACTTACAGTAACATTTATTGTAGCATTGTTTTTAAATATTAAAAGGCTGAAAATTATCTTAGTGCTCATTAATAGACTAATGATCCAATAAATGGAATTATATCTACACAATGAAACACTATGCAGTTGTTTTTAAAAAACAGATCCTCATTCACTAATACAGAAAAATTTTAAAAATACATACTTTTATTTATTTTTTAAATTTTATTTTTGAATTAACGTTTACATTTAATACTATTTTATATTACCTTTAGATGTACAGTATGGTTAGACAATAATGTAATTTACATGATTCCCCCTGATAATTTAAGTACCCACCTGGCACCATACATAGTTATATACTGACTATATTCCCTATGCTGTCCTTTACATCCCCATGACTGTTTTGTAATTACTAATTTGTACTTCTCAATCCCTTCACCTTTTTCAGCCAGTCCTCTCAGTTTGTAAAAATACATACATATAAGTAGGTAGAAATAACCAAGGGGTTATAACAGTTAATATAATATTCATTTAGGTATATACCCACATATAGATGCTAGCATAGAGTAAAATGTTGCTCAATATTTTACTGCTAAGTTACTACAATTAAATAAATGATTATTTCTGAGCATGTAGTCAAGGGGTCTGAGGTGCAAAGGACACTTTCATATCATTATACAACTAATTTCTTAAAACTATGCATGGGTAGCTTTTTCTCTAAAAAACTTAGCGACTAGCTTAAGAAAAGTCCGATTAAACAATGGGTAGCACTGCTGATTGAACTTTGTGATCTGAGAGAAGAGGAGGTGGCTGTTTTCTTTTGGTCATATGAACTGATTTTGACAAAGTAAGTGCAGACAGTAAACTAGTCTGATTTTCTTTCACTCATTCAATATCACATCCTCTAGAATGAAACAGAAGAGCTGGGAGTTTTAAAATGTGCTTTGACTCACCTGAGAAACATAGACTTCAATCATCAGAAATTTATGTAAAGATGATTCAAGGAGAAGAAAGAAACTAACAAACATATGAAAGGCATAGTTATGAGCTAGACATTGGCACTTTACATAGTTTCATTCATTTGTTCAAAAAAGTCATATAAATTCAGGGCTTTGCACTAGGGATATTGAAAACAAGTCATAATATCTCTATTTTTGTTGTGTGTTTTTTGTATGGTTGGCAAGACACATCACAAACAAGTTTGCTACAGGTGTGATAAATGCTATACAGAAGAGATAAAAGAATGATGTCAGTGTGTGTGTATGTGTGTGTGTGTGTGTGTGTGTGTGTGTGTGTGTGTGTTGGTGATGGGAGACCTTAGCATTACTATGTGCTTGCTACTAAGATAATAAGAAATTCTTTGAAACATCCAGTCTGGTTTAGAAGTCCTCTTCCTCAAAAACTTGATCATGATATTCATTAAGACAGAACTTGGCTGTGCATTTTTAAAACAAGGTTTTTTGCCCTGGCTAGTGTGGTTCAGTTGGTTGGAGCATCATCCTATAAACTGAAGGGGTCACAGGTTTGATTCCCAGTCAGGGCACATACCCAGTTTTGGGTTTGACCCCTGGTCAGTATGCTTGCAGGGACAACCAATCAATGTCTCTCTCTCTCTCTCTCTCTCTCTCTCTCTCTCTCTCTCTCTCCTTCCTTCTCTCCCTCTCCCTTTTTCTCTCTCTAAAAACCAATAAAAAACATGTCCTTGGGTGATGATTAAATAAATAATAAATAAAATAAGTAAAACAAGGTCTTTCTAATAATCAACTAAGAAACCAAATCAAGAAATTCAATATATTGGTTGGAAGATAGAAACTATTGCAGGAATTAAGTTCTACAACGTTTTAAAATGTTGTAGGAAGATGTAAAATAAACACATTCACACATCAATAACTCTAGGGTTCCAAGAGGCAAAAATGCCACATGTTCCACTAGGTTTCCTATGCAGTTTGTTAGGACATTCACAGATGGTGTATGAAATAACAGTTTTTCAAAAGACCTATAAGCAAACTATTCCATCAGCTCAAAAGAGATAACAAAGCAATTGGGCTGCATGGGCTGAATGTATAAATGACATTCAGCATTGAGGCTCCAATGTGACCTAAAGTAATAATATGGGCAATAATAACAACGATAGCTACTGTGGTTAGGCACTTTCCAGGTGCAAAGTCATTTGTGCAAAGTCATTTAAATGGAAATTACTCTAACAAGGGTAATATTACCCCCCCCCCTTTTTGTTACTCCTCACCCAGGATGAAGGTTGACAGAGAGAGGAGAGGAGAGAGAAACATCGATGGGAGAGAGATGCATCAATTAGTTGCCTCCTGCATGTGCTCTAAACCAGACCAGGCCCAAACAACCGAGTACATGCCTTTGCCAGGGAATCAAACCAGCGACCCCTCGGTGCACAGGCCTAAGCTCCAACCACTGAGCCATGTCCTCCAGGGCTATCCCTATCCCTTTTTTAAGATGGGAAGGTCAGTAACTTTCTCAAAATAAAAGAACCAGTCTTTAATATTAGGTCTACTTGGTTCTAAGTTCCATGCTCTATAGATGAGAGAAAGAAAGGGGGAAGAGAGGCTTGGGAGAAGACAGAGAAAGGGAAAGAAATGAAGAAGGGAAGAGATAAAAGTAAAACTAAAAAAAGAAGACAAATGCCCAAACACAGAAGTCCAGGGTTTTCCAATGTGTAAACTGTGGCCCTGAGAAGGGGATATTGAATGCAGTTGGAAGTCTCTTAGAGCACATTCATTGTCCAAAAGGAACAAATGCAACCTCTGAGAACATGAACTACTTTTTTTTTAATGTACACAGATGCTTTGGAACCAGATCATTCTTAAATGGTATAGAGAATAAACAGCGCTAGGGTCAGAATGAACGACTTGAACTAGAATCCTGACTCCAACATATACTGCCAGATAAAGCTGAGCAAGCCACTTAAACTCTGAGAGCTCAGTTTTCTCATCCGAAACAGCATATCATAGCACCCACTTCTTAGAGTTGGGACAATATTTATTAACCATTTAGAACAGTGTTTTGAATGCCAACACAATGAACAGACGTTCGTTATTCAAAATAAAACATTCACACAAACACTCAAATATACCGAACAAAACTTTATTATCATTGTATCTATTACAGTAATAATGATGCATATGTGTGAGAATTGGAACCTACTGCTTCAGGGCACAATTGGATTCAACATGGCATAGCTGGGAATTTACTGGGAAGCTGCCTGAAATAAACCATCATGCTACAATTAGAAATGGCTTGGTTCTTTTGAGAAAAACGTTTAGACAGATGAGAGATTTAAAAGCCAATGACACAAAAGGTGACAGCAATTACAAATGGTTTCTCCAGCCATAAAACATGGATGGGACAGCGCTGCTGGTCATAACCCAGGTCCTCTGCTTACAAACTGCCACTCACAGACATCAGGACCTTAGCAGTAAGATAAAAATATCCCAGCTAAGAATCTAAAGACTAAGGAATGTGTTCAAGAACTGAAGACAAAATCTTTAAGTATCAAAGAATGCCATTTCTCTACAGTTTTTATCTTACATTTTATTTGTCGTTTACTTCAGCACCTTTTTGTCATTAAAAATAGCAACTTAGTGATTTCTGGTTTCTAATTTAAAAGTTTGTATAAAATCAAATACTGTTTTTTAAAACCATTTGGCTTACTCACAGAAATGATTTAGTTGGGAAGCCAAGGTAATGTACTATTGAACTCTAGTCAGATTTTAATGTACGTTTTTGTTGTTGTGGAGACTGAAAGGTGAAGAGTGTGTGCTTAGAAAAAGTGCATAACATTCTGGAAGAGAATGCTCAATGCTCGCCGGGCTTCCATTTCAGCCGCTGCCTGACAGGGCTGCATGGCTGGTCTGAGTTGCTCAAGGAGTGTCCAGAAAAGGAAATATCAAAGGAAAGCTGCAGAACAACTTTAACTAATTAAAAGTTTCTCTTTCATCCTTGACTGTCTGTTTCCAGTACTTCTTGGACAGACTTAAATGGAGTAACAAAGAGTAGGTTGTACCATAGGAGGCATCTGTTCAGGCATCTAAACAGAGAGAGGGTGCTCCCCACAGTGCATTCTCTACAGAACTGCAGGGGTAGATTGCCCATGCTGTTTTTATCATATCATTCATGGCTCCTTTCCACTTACAGCACTTACAGAATATGACTTTCATGATTTAACAGAACAGAATCAACAATAACAATGATTAGGGTAGAAAATGGTTAAGACCTAACTTTTTGTAAAATATCTTTTTACTGATTTCAGAGTGGAAGAAAGAGGGAGAGAGAGATAGAAACATCGCTGATGAGAGAGAATCATCCATGGGCTGCCTCCTGCATGCCCCACACTGGGGATCGAGCCCACAAGCAGGCCCTGGTTCATAGGTTGATGCCCAACCTCTGAGCCACACCGCTGAGCAAGACTTAACTTTTCAAAAAGCTCAAAGCTAGTTGATCAGAACTCAATGCCTTATGTATTGTTTACCTTTATTATTATTACACTATTATATGAGACTGGGATATTTCTGGCATTAAGTCAGTTACAGCTAGACAGTGAAGTTAAAGTCTATAAAATAAAAAGTTTGAGTTAATAATATATTACCCAGCCATCTTCAAATATGTTCATTGCTTCATATTCAATTTTTGTTTAGTCAAGAGGTAAACATACTTTCTGAATTCAATCTTATTTAACACTGGCTGGTGGAAAAGCCAGAAAACAGGACACACACACACACACACACACACACACACACACACGCACACACACACACACA
>NW_006290675.1:1525591-1554503 GCF_000327345.1 Myotis davidii | reverse complement strand
ACACGCACATGCACACACATTCAGAGCATTAGCCTCTAATCCTGCTGCATTCTAGTTTCTCCACTTAAACCAAATCATTGGGAGTCTCTAAGCCAATTCCATTAATATCTTTTAAATATATTTTGAATCATTTCCCTTGATTAATTTGAGAATTTCCTACCAGAAATTCTCAGACACTTTCATATTTTAATCATCTTGTATATTTGTTTAAACTTAGACTTTCAAATATGCTATGTGTTTATATATATTGGAAAATTCTGTATGTCCATGATATACATTTCAAAAAGTAGAATAAAATATCCAATCATTTTGAAACTTGATTATATATTAAGCAATATTTTAGAAAAGGGTCAGCAAACTATGACTCCTGGACTCTAAGTTTTGGTAAAAATATTTTTACTGGAACACACAACATTTATTCATTCATGGATTATCTATGTTGCATGTACAGCACAACAATAGAGTTGAATAGTTGCACAGGGACCATATGACTTGCAAAGTCATATTTATTTACTATCTGTCCCTTTGCAGAAAAAGTTTGCTGAATGCTGTTCTAGGCACTTTACCTATATTAAATCATTAAATCACAAGCAACCCTATGAGATTGACACTGTAATTATTCCCATTTTATAGATAAGAAGCTGGGGCACCAAGAGGTTAAGTAAGCAATTTGCCCGATGCCACAAAGTTAGCAAGTGGCAGAGCTAGAACCAGGCACTCTGAGTCCAAGCCTTTGTTCTTAGCCATTGCCTGTCAAGCTAATTTAACAGAAAGGAACTAAACAAAGAACGCTATTCAACATCTCTTTTTGTTGTTGAATCTATATCTATTTTAACTTTCTTTTTATTGTTGACACTATTGCATATGTCCCCATTTCCCCTTTTGCCCACATCCATCTTAATTTTTTATTGTAACATCAATTTTATAAAACCTGATGTGATAGAGAAGAATTAGACAGTTTCTGCAAAAAACTGGCTGCCAGTGTTTTTATTCCCGTTAACCTGGAGCACGTTATTTAAGAAATAGTTTATAGTTGTGAAATTAACAATCTTTCTTTAAGTATTCAATAGTAATACATTTTTCATAACAGTAGTTATATATAAAACATATAGTAGTATCCTTTGGAGTCATGCTATGTGTACTGAAATCCAATAAAATCTACTTGAAATAATTAATCTTGATGATTTCTTTTTTCAATGATATACTTTTTTTGTTTTGCTTCTAAAGGTGAAGCTTTAAGGCCAACTTGTTAGAAAGCATCAGAATTGCCAATCATTTCAAGTAGGTTTTATTGAATTTCAAAACCTTTAATGTGCACCTCCTTCATCTGGAGGCGAAATGTTCCAAGCTGTCCTTCCAGGAGGGCTAATGGGCCTCTCTGATGAAGCCAGTACAGAGTCCTCCTCCCCGTCTTTAAGTTCTGATGGATTTATATACTTCCAGAAAAATACACATGCACGCGCGCACACACACACACACACACACACACACACACACACACACACCCTTTTCTAAAACCTTGAAAAATAGTTAAAAATAATATAATTATAATTCTCTCTTGAAAAGTCAGTAGCTCCAAAGGCTCCATCTGTGACTTGATTAGCCCAGTGATCTAGTTACAATTAATGCAAGTGGTAGTCCTAACAGAATATAAATAATGCATTTATTCAGTACTATTTATTGAGTGCCTACTATGTGCTAGGCTTTGTTCTAGGTACTGGAAATACAGCAGTAAACAAACAAAACTGATTTTAAAAAATCCTGACTAGTCATCCTTAAAGTTTATCATAATTTTACTTAAACTGGCTGTAGATAAAAAGCCCTGCTCGGGCTGTGGATGTGCCAATGGCTGGGTCCTGGGTGGAGGGTAGGGGAAGCCTCTCTACCCACAATGCTCTGTGCGGGACCGGGAGTCTGGTGCTCTGTGCACAGCATGTTTCTGCTGACAAATGATTCATGCTGTCTTCCCAGAACCCTCCTTCCTTTCCAAACGCATTCTCCTTTTGTACTCCCCATCTCTGCAAACGAAATCACCATCTGACCAATTCTCCAAGTCAGACTTCCTTACACGCACCCCCCCAAACCACTGATGCAGACAAAGAAGGTGCCTTCTTATCTTACGAAAAAGCAAAATGCATAGAGGACTAGAGTTGTGGAAGTAGGAGAATGAAAAACACCGTTTAGAGACCCTGACCACTCTCACCCACCGTTTTATAACATCGTCCCAGAGAAAAAGACAAATTCACATCACTGGACAGAAGAAACGCTCAGGTTTGAAGACTCAGTGCTGCTGTATAGATGTGATGACATCACTCTGGATTTTACTGTCTGGATTCAAAGTTACTAACACAAAAAAGTCTGATATGAAAAAAACAATCTATAGTAATAAAAGCATAATATGCTAATTAGGTTAGACTGCCGAACAACCTTCCAGACATCCTTCTGGATGACCTTCCAGACGAAGCCGGGGCTGTGAGGGCCAAGGTAAGCCACCGCAGCTCCGAGGGCCGAGCCCCTTGCATGAGTTTCATGCATCGGACCTCTAGTAATAAATAAAGTAAAATAAAAAGCCCTGCTCTGGATTTTAAAGAACAATGAAAAAAATATAATAAATTTGTATTTATTTCCTTCAAAATTAAGACACAAAGAGAAGTAAAAAAGTTTTATTATTTGTGCTACTGAGCTGTAAGAAGATTCCTTCCTAGAGACATTACTTTTCAATCTGGCTTTATATGCCAGACCGCCCCATTGGCTATATATTTTTCCTTAGGAATTTTTACATGTTCTTAAAATGCTGACACTTAATCTTTTTCCTCTTGTCAGAAAATAAATTTTTTCAAGTGAAAGTTATGACTTGGGAAAGTAAAGGAAGAGATATTTTTTGCTCCACACCATTAGAGTCAGTAGACATTCCATTATTTATATAGTGAAGTCGTATGCATTCTGAGGACACAGTAGACAAAGTGCAAGACACAGAGAAAAGGCAGCCATTCTACTTTCTAAAAATGCATGGGTTCCTGTGCTCAGAAATGGTGGAGACCAACAATGACTATCACCAATCACAGACAAGAACATTTCTAGAAGACACTATGAAAGCCAGTGGGGCTCCATGGCTATCCTTACCACTGCCTGATTCTTTAATAATATTCATAAACAGGTTTGCTTCTCAAAAGGCATCTTGCCAGGAAAGAAAGGGAAAATAATGATAACCTTTTAGATGAATGATCAAGGTGTGGCTTTTATCAAACATATCTTCATCCTGTGGACTCGCCTTCTGAATGGTTAAACAGGATGAAAATAATCTAAGAGATCTGCACTTAATGTCAAATGGCTCTGGTGCTATTACTCATCCAACTTCAGGGAACAATACATGTGCCATTGTCAGGGGAGTAAATTTCCCTAGATAAGGATGGTAACTTGTTTTTAGCCCTGGGTCCAAGTGACACTGTATCTCTATAAATTTATTTCGTTTCACTCTTTGGTTCCTATATGCATAATTCCAGCTACCTAAAAATTTTAACTGGTAATTATAAATTGCATTTTCCTCCTGGCCATTTATCATTTAAGAACAATGGATACTCAAATAATGCATAATACAAATATGTCATGTTATACATATAACCAAGACAGAAAGAAGTATTAGTTAACATGGCAGTCTTCTTTTTTAGAGGAACTAAAACCAAGCCACAGAATAGCACCAACTCTCTAATATCTGTGAATGAGATCATTGTTTCCCTTGAGAAGTCATTTCTTTAAACATGCACTGGACTTGTAGCAAAAATTGATACATATCTTTGCTATAAGTCCAGTATATTTTAATTCAGAGACTATCCTAAAAATATTGTAAAGAAGCCAAAATTATGAGTTAAGAAATATCTCCTATTATTGATTACACATAAAATTTCCTAAAATCTAATTAGTATAAAGTATCCTATATAATAAAAGCCCAGTGACCAAAACAGCGGAATGACCAGGATGACCAGAGACCAGAACAATGGCAGCCTCGTGCCCTGGCTGGCCCCACCCCCCAGCAGGGACCCCCTTCCTGATCCGGGGCCCCCATCAGGGTAGGCTGGTCGGCCCCTACCTGTACACCAGGCCTCTATCCTATATAATAAAAGGGTAATATGCAAATTGACCCTAACAGTGAAACGACAACTTGACCAGTCACTATGAGGCGCACTGACCACCTCTCGATCCCTTTCCCCAGCCAGCAGGCTCTGATCACCCAATGGCAAACGGGGAACCAAGAGTGGGTGGCGGCAGGGGGTGGGGCCAGTTGTGAGCAGCTGGGGAAGATGGCCCTGATTGCAGGCCAGGCCTAGGGACTGTACCGTCACACAAATTTTGTGCACCGGCCTCTAATATTAGAATAAAACATTTCATAGCTCTGTTAGTAACATAATGTTGAATTCCCTGCATATGGTCCATAGAGTTTTATGAATAGACTGATGAGCATAATTCCTTTCATCACAAGTTAGATTCTAAGGTAGTGGTGAAATCTTTATGCTTTCTGTAGTCTTTATTTTATTATTTTTACTTCATTAAATGTCAAGGTCTCCTATAACTACTATACTTTGCAAACAAAATGTACCTTCAAATTCTAACCAGAAACTGAAATGTACATTAACCTTTAGTAAAAGCTACCATTTTATTGAGCATTAATTGTGTGCAGGTACTGTGTTAATCCCTTTACCTAGATTGTGCCATTTAATTCTTAAAACAGCTTTGTGGAGTAGGTATCATTTTCACTTCTATCAGATAAGAGAACATTAAGTGAAATAAAATTCATGTTTTTAAATAAAATTTAAAATAAATAAAATTTGAAATAAAATTCAAATTTTTTAGCAATTTAAATACTTATAAAATAATGGTGGAATACTGCTGCAGTTTTTCGTGACATCTATTTTCCAGCTCTGCTCAATCTGTTTTTAATCAAAGAAACCTCATTAATAAGAAAAATTCCTTTGAAATATATAAAATGACAATAAAACTGATTATGCTTGTTCTTTTTAAAAAATCTATAATATATGGAGGATTAAAATATAGTCTCAATCAAATAAAGTGCAAATCCTTGATTGGAAGTAATACTTAACAAATGAGGTTTCTGATGAACTTTGTAGTTATCATCAAGCAGATGGCCCTCCTTGTTTACTATTTCTTAATTTTTTTTTTTTACCAAAATGCTTTAGGATGTTTTCCTTAATATGCAGGAAACTATCAGGATCATAAGTGAATCTTTACTGATGACTGAGGGTTTGGTGATAATTCAGAGATATGATTCTGAATATAATTATAATTCTACCTTGTAAAGAGTTGTTTGGGCTGAATTCATTTCCTGGAAGCTAGATTAACTGCTATTCCCCTAGTGTGTTATGCATGGATTGGTCTTAACACTTAATACACGATATTGAAATGAATGTGTACGTGCCTGAGCATCCGGAAGGCAATTTTCATGGCTTTATCATTAGCATCCACCCTCCCACTTGGCATACAGTTGGTGCTCAAAAAATATGTGTTGAAGTGATTCATTCATAGCCCACATCAGAAAAGAATAAAAAGATTTTACTTTCCTCAGAGATCAAAGAATATTTAAGCTTAATCTAAGTATATACAGTAGAAAAAAATGTTAAATGGAGCAAATAAACTTATTTTATTTCATTAAAAGTAAAGTATTATGTAACTTCTAATTGACAAGTATGGTAGGGGAATAAAGAACACTAAGCAAAAAATAAAGCAGATTTAATAACACTGTCTTGTGAGTATAAATTTAAAAGAATTACAATTTACCACAGCACCAAAACTGCCTGAATTATATTATGAACTTTCTATGTTAGTTTAATGATAAAAAATAAAATGCAAATTCTAACCAGAAACTGAAATGTACATTAACCTTTAGTAAAAGCTACCATTTTATTGAGCATTAATTGTGTGCAGGTACTGTGTTAATCCCTTTACCTAGATTGTGCCATTTAATTCTTAAAACAGCTTTGTGGAGTAGGTATCATTTTCACTTCTATCAGATAAGAGAACATTAAGTGAAATAAAATTCATGTTTAAATCAAGAGTATATATACTTCTAATCAAGTTTTAATTCTTTTTTTTTTAATCCTCACCCAAGGATATGCTTTTCATTGATTCTAGAGAGGAAGGAAGAGGGAGAGAGAGAGGTTTCATCTCCTGTGTGCTCCAAAGGGGATCAAAGCCATAACTTGAGTATGCACCCTGACTGGGAATCTAACCTGGACCCCTCAGTGCATGGGTGACGCTCCAATCAACTGAGCCACACTGGCCAGGGCTCTAATCAAATTTAATTATATTAGTGATTGTATGACTAGCTGAGCACTGCTTCTGACACTTTGCTTTAATTAAATTAATATAAATTTTCTAAAGCCTGGAATGGAATGTTTCATTTACAATTAATTTTGATGAGGCTGCTAAAATACACTGGGAAGAGTGAATAAAAGGTAGAGTATTAAAAATAGTAACTGCTCTTCTCCTGCCCCCTTTTCTAACAAACTTCTGAACTGTGCAGAAGAAAACTACAGATTGGGCTAATGATCTAAAATACAAATTTTGATCAAATTACACAACTGCTTTTAAGACATTATTCTGTTCCAAAGTGGAAAAGATGGTGAAAGGAAGGCGTTCACATTTCTACATGTGATAAAAGGATGACAGGAATACATCCTTTATCTGTCCTATGTTTTAAAATATTTGTAATGATAAAAACAACAAAGCCAACTGTATTAGTGCAGCATTCATTGAGGGGTTGTTTTTTTCATCAGCAGAATATAGTTAAATATAGAAATATGTGAAGAGAAGAATCAAGGAAGACTGAATTCCTGTCACATAAATGAGTTAAATGAATAGTGCCTTACAAGAAACTTAAAAAAAGATTTGTATAAAAAACTAAATTATGGGACCAGATTACTAAAAGATAATACTTACATCAGTAAAATTAAAAATATACATGGCACTCAGATCCTATTAAAAGGCAAGCTTTTATCTCTAATTGAACCAGCTGTTATGAATTAAGAAGTTAAAATACCACATGATATCATCCAGTGAATGAGTATATGATATATAAGAAATATCTAAACTTTAAGTCAACTTTTAAACTTCACTTATGATTTTAAATATTTAATATAATATTATCCCACATAGATTTATTTCTGGCTTATATTGCTCACTACTAAATAAATAACAACTTTTTCTAATGACAGCATAATACTAATGGATATTTCTCTGAACTTGTAGATACCTACATAAATACATAAATACAGTTGTAGTTGAGGAGCTAACCATATTTCAAGTTTAAGAAGTAAATTATAAATCATGCTCAGTGGTTTTTTTTTCTTTTTTCCAGGTAGATTACAACTACTTTAACATTTAAATAAATTAAGATAATATATAATCACTTTAGAAAAATCATCAAAGCATATATGAACATACTGTCAGGATATTGGTTAGACTTAAAGGTATTTAAAATTTCTATGGATTGTCGTACTCATTTCTGACACATAATTTTCTCTTAGAAAGAGTATAATACAAAAATAAAAATTTGCCCTAACCGGTTTGGCTCAGTGGATAGAGCGTCAGCCTGCAGACTCAAGGGTCCCAGGTTCGATTCCGGTCAAGGGCATGTACCTTGGTTGCGGACACATACCCAGTGGGGAGTGTGCAGGAGGCAGCTGATCGATGTTTCTCTCTCATTGATGTTTCTGACTCTCTATCCTTCTCCCTTCCTCTCTGTAAAAAACCAATAAAATATATTTAAAAATAAAAAATAAATAAAAATAAAAAATTTGTAGATGTTTAGGACTATAGGCTCCATTTTTTGTAACATGGATCATAGTGCTTCCCTCTGACCTATTTAAGGCACATTGAGGAAAACATTTTTAAAAATTAAAGGCTATAATTATAAAATATAAATGAGCAATTATATCATGATTTGAGCTCTGCAACCATTACCACCCTGGTTTCATATATCTCATCCCAGTGCATATGCTCAGATGAATGCCATAATAGACATTCACCTAAAGACATAGTGCATTTGGGGGGATCATTTGAATCAAATACTATAAAAAGGGGTTGGTTGAATAAATGATAACTGGGGACCTAACCTTTTTTGGAAATCGTATTCCTTTAACAATATTCAATATGGATCTTTTTTTAAAAAAGTTTTTTTATTGATTAAGTTATTAGTGTGATGGTCTGATCCATGCTTCTCTATCTCTGGATCTGTTTTTGCTCATCAGTTTATGTTGTTCATTATATTCCATAAATGAGTGAGATCGTGTGATATTTATCTTTCTCTGACTGGCTTATTTCACTTAGCATAATGCTCTCCAGTTCCATCCATGCTGTTGCAAATGGTAAGAACTCCTTTTTTACCGCAGCGTAGTGTTCAATATGGATCTATCCAATTCATAAAAGACTGATTCTAGTTTCAAACTAACTGATCACATCTTTCTTCTTCATGAGACCTCCACTGCTCATCTCCAACAACTGAAGGTGTCCAAGACAGGGCAGTTTCAAACCAACTCTTGTATCAAAAAGAGAGCAAATAAAACAGCCAGTATTCCTAAACAAGATGGAACTCCAGCCAGTTGTTTCATTTCTGACACAGGTCCCCTGAGTGCTCGATTGCTCAAACCAAGGGGCGTTAATGTAATGGCTTCAGGCACCTAAGCCAGTGAACTCAGTTTCTAAAAAGCCTCTAAATAGCCTTAATAAGTGTCTAAATCACCTCTAAGGTAGAGAAAGAGATGGCCCTGATGCATATTAGGTAAGACATTTGATAGATGTTGAATTAATAAATGCCTTCTGCCAACACACAGAAGTTGCATTGAAGTGTTAACTAAACCTTATGGCAATTTGGGCAGCAGAAACAACACCTGATTTTCAGTAAAGAGGTTCTACTCCTAACTGGCTACTGATATGTGCCCCCTGGGAGGGAGGCACAGGGCAGTCACTTGGTCTGTCTACCAGTAGTCAGCAGTGTCTTAATTTACAAAACAAAGAGTTTGGACAAATGTCTAGTTCAGATTACAGGGATGCTGTGCAAATGGATCTAAGCCAGGGTGGGCAAACTTTTTGAGTCGAGGGCCACAATGGGTTCTTAAACTGGACCGGAGGGCCGGAACAAAAGCATGGATGGAGTGTTTGTGTGAACTAATATAAATTCAAAGTAAAAGTATCATTACATAAAAGGGTACGGTCTTTTTTTGTTTGTTTTATTCATTTCAAACGGGCCGGATCCATCCCGTGGGCCGTAGTTTGCCCACGGCTGATCTAGGCTGTGCCTCTGGTTTCAATCAGAGCTTCGGTTCTCTCTCTCTCTATCTCTCTCTCTCTCTCTCTCTCTCTCTCTCACCAGCAGAGTGGAGAATTGGGGTTAGATCAGCTGGGATGCAACTCTGATTGCGGCCACTTACTCACCTGGGGGCGTTACTGCACCTCTCCATGCTTCAGTCTCCTTGCAACTAAGTATACCGAAAATGACTTACAAAATGAAAGAACTCATCAAATAATCAAATTAGAGAAAATGCTTTCTATTAAACATGTATATTTCATCACAGATAAATTTTCAAAGAAATAACTTTATTACATATGAAGTAATGAGTAATTCACTGTATTAAAATATTGCTTTAGCCCTAAAAATCATAATACTCAGCTTATAATCAATGCTTTGCTTACATTCTTCTGCTTGTTACTTCCTTTAGAAATGAAGGGTCAAGGAGAAGTCATTTGGTCGGATTATAAATTATGACAACGATTTTTAAGTAATAATTACACATAGTTTGAAAATTAAAGTTCTGAGCAGCTGCTACTACATCAGAAACAATGAAAGCCAAAGTCTCACTAGATTTTCATATCACCATGCCTAACATTACTTCTCCACACTGTATTTTATATCAGTAACATACTTTCCAGTACAAATTACAAATGGAGAGCTTTTCTACAGAAAAAGCTAAGAGCACTTTATGGTGACCTAAAATCTGTAAGAACAGCTGGGTTTCTTTGCCCGTCGGCTGTGCCGCCCACTACGCCCAGGAAGGAGCCCTGCGCTCAGCCTTCCATTCCCAGAGACCCTCACAGCTGTGCCAGCTAGAAAGGGCACCAAGTACCCTATCACATGTGACAGCCCCAAAGCACCATCAGGACACAGGGGCCTTTGCTTTTTATTCTTAATTCTGGTACCTTTCTTTCCCCAGAGATAACTTTAAAAATCATGGTGCTTTCACATCCTACTTTAAAGGTGAGCAACAGGAACTCTAGCAAGAGCGCTGGAAGGTAGGAAGAGATGAGCATAAACACACTTGAAACATTTCCGTTGGAATTGCTGTTCCTGGTCAGGCTTTCCCCAGCCAGGGCCAGTCCACATAGGGCAGTCAGTGTCTCCTTCCTGCGGTGATAATCTGCACACTCAGACTGGGACATTCTATCCCTTGTACGTGATTCTCACCAAGGACCCGGCAGGCGTGTAACCAGACCAGGATAAGGGTCCAGCAGCTCACAAGCATCCCCCCTTTCTGGCTGAGGACGAGTAGAGAGAAGCTATGTGCCAGGAAATCCCATTTGTTCCAAAACAGATTGGATGAAATTCTAACATTTCATATCCAGCTACTGGGGCTAATAAGTTATTTTGACAACTATAAAAAATTCAGGGGTGGTCAATCTATTAAGAATGTGGGGTAGATAGGAATTTGCCAAGCAGACAAAATAAAAGCCTTCCAGGCTGAGGATCCAGCTTGGAAACAGTCACGGCGTTGTGAAATAGCATATGGTTCTCAGAGAAAATACAACTAGTTTTGGGTTTGAGAGGCAGCACAGTAATTTTTATGTAGAATGTGAGCAGGGGCATATCTTGCAGTCTGTTCTTTGTCAATAGGGAGACATTGAAAAAAAAAAAAGCATAAAAATGCCTTATCCAGAACGACGTGTTTTAGAAAGACTACTGTAGAAGCAATCATTCGGAGAGGGCATGGGCTGTGAGGCCACGCCTCATCACTCTTCCGGGAGATTACAAGGCCTTTAATCAAAGCACTGCCTGTAGAACTCCAGGAAAATAGATTTTACCAAATGACAACACAGACTGCTGAAAATGTCTAACCGAAGTCATACCAAACAGCAGGGGATTTTAGGAAGTGGGGGTGGGGGGGGGAATCAACTTTGAAATCTAGAAGAAACTAAGTTGCATTGGAAATGATCTCCAAAATTTAGCAGCTATTCAAAAATAAACATTTTATATTCATTTGAACAGGAATCAGAGTTTTACATTCAGAAAATAGCTAGTCGTACAGGAATACAATTTGCTCAGTTCAGTTGAATAACGCAGCTAGAGGTAGCCAAGCTAGGACTATAATAGGATTCTAGATTCTCTAAAATTCTTCATTAAAAGTATAATTAGGGAGGGGGTGGGTGGCAGTGGAAGAGGGTAAACTTTGTCAAAAAATTGTAATTAAATTAGGACAAATAAAATAGGAATGAGCTCTTTTTGGAAAGCCTATGATCTTGCACTGAGTAATATGATATTAATCAACCATCATGGCTGAGAGGACTAATTCCTGGTAAGGTCTGACTGGGGTAGGCAGGATCTATGACACAAAAGTTTCATAAACACCATAGCTAAATGATAACTCATGAAAGGGGAATTCAATGAAAGAACCATCAAAGGGAATACAGAAGTAGGGAGCATCATGTGAGAGAGTTACAAAGACAGTGTGAGAGCAACAGAATGCGTAAGGCTCATCATGAGATCAGAAAGCATGCGTGACCCAGCACAAGACCCAGTCAGTGGGCTAAAGACCATGTAAGAAGAGACTGGGCAGCAGATGGGAGGAAGGGGCAGAGCAAGCAAGATAGGCCTATGACACAGAGACGATGGCCATGGGAAGACACGGGCAACTACAGCACACAGGCAGCCGGGAACATGCAGGATAGCACGCGTAAGACCTGGATGTTGCTAGAGGAACAGAGGAGTGTTTCCCTACTTCTTCCTTGCCTGGTTTTGAGTGCATGATGGGTGGGTGGGGAACATATTCTTCAGTGTCTAGTTGCAGGGCATTTTCCCATATTCATCCAGACACACACACACACACACACACACACACACACACACACACGACTGCAAAAATAGGCCAATCGCTGTTTTCATGGTGCAGCTTTCCCGGAAAAACGCTCCCAAAACAGACATGAAAGTTATTCCTTAGCTAAGAAGGGCTACTACCATCAAGAATTTTACCTTATGAAAAAATAATGGGAGGCCTACTTCTGCACGTATACAGGTTTGGAGAACTAACATGGGCTTGTTCCCCACCTCATGGATACTAGGAATAGAAAGTGGAAAGGAAAACGTCCTAGGGACAGGGGTTAAGTATCCTCAAGTGGTCCCCTCTCTTGCTTAATTTTTCATCCTTTTATCTTTCCAGAACTCTGATGTCTGTTAAGCCATGAGATTTTCTTAGGACGCTTCATTTTGGTATAGCTAGAACTATTAGTAAGTTCTCAGTATAGATGAAAATGTTGTTTTTTTCAAAATGAACATGGACTAAAACACTAGATGTAAATTAAACAAATTATCATAGGAGTACTTCCCCCTTTTAACGAAAGGTCTAGTGAAGGAATTTCAGTCCTAACCACTCTCTCCTGGGCAATTGATGGCCAAAGACCAAATGGGAAGAGAGACCATAGGTGCATATTAGCAGAACAGTCACCTCAGACACTGAAGAGCTCTTCTCCCCGCCCCCTATGCACCACTCAGCTGTAGTGCTAATTCCTAAAGCTGAGGATTGGGTGAAATAAAAAGAAGCATTAGTCTCTGGTATGTTGCATGTGAATTTTGTTACTCAGGTCATAAAAAATTTGGAAATACAAGTTTACAGATGGCACCCTGACAATGGGTTCTTACAGGAAATAGACACATTCAAGCTTTATTATCTAGTTAAAGGCCAAACAAAAACAAAAGCACACAGCCCATGCTGCCAGTGCCAGAAAGACGATTAGGCTGAATGGAACAAGATGACAGTTCACACGTTTGTCGGGATGATGTTCTGTGCACATTTTATGTTCAATAAGCTTTTAATGGGTTTCAGCATGTGAGTTCTCATTTTTAAGTAAGACAATTATGTTCTCGGGCACCTTCAACCCAATTGAAGTATCATACTAAGCAGAGGTACAAGTTCTTTCATCGCAGATTCCTTGTAACTAGAAATGTTGTGCCTTTGGCCCTCTGCCTCATTGGGGATGGACAATAATAGCAAGTAGGTACTTAAGGTCAAACCTTGCCCTACCGGAATACTCAGTGCTGAGGAATTAATCCTAGTCTGATGAGGTTTCAACTTGAAAGGAGTCAAATAACTACAATTGCTGGTCCCTAGAAATTACAAGCCTCGAGCCAGGAACTGGGTTTATTAATTGAGCCTATGTGCATTAAATGCCCGTGGTGGCTGTCAGCCCTGTTGGGTGTTGCAAAAACCAACAATCAGAAATGAATGTATGATATGTTTGCAATCTATTTGAAAATGCAGTCACATACTGAGGCTAGAGACGAGTAAGCACACAGAAGGGGAGGGAACAAAGGATGGTGGAACAATAGGGACTCACCGAGTTCTGGGAAGGAATGATTAATAGGGATGGCAACCATTGAGAATGTCTTGCCAGGGAAGGTGTCTTGAGTCAGACATGCAATACGAGTCAGATTTGCCAAAGCAGCGAAAACACTCCAAGCACAGAGAAGCCTACAGAAGTGATGGCGAACCTTCTGACTCGGCGTGTCAGCATTTTGAAAAACCCTAACTTAACTCTGGTGCCGTGCCACATAGAGAAATTTTTTGATATTTGCAACCATAGTAAAACAAAGACTTATATTTTTGATATTTATTTTATATATTTAAATGCCATTTAACAAAGAAAAATCAACCGAAAAAATGAGTTCGCGTGTCACCTCTGACACGAGTGTCATGGGTTCGCCATCACTGGCCTCCAGCGAAGGATTCATGTCAGTAGCCACCACAGCAGATTCGGGGAATAAGGAGGTAGACAGCCTTTTGAATTTGTGGGTTCAGAGTGGTTGTCTAGAGACAATTTGGAATGTTTTTAGAAACTGATGATGAATTTCTTAAGTCAATCTAAATAATTTAGATTTGTTTACCCCATAGGTCGAAAGCAACACTAATGTTCTTTTTGTTCAAAATACCTACTTTAATTCCGTCACAATTCCAATCTGATTCATAAGGGAAAACTTGTCTCTGGCCAGAATTATTTAGTCACTGCTGGTTAGACAAGGCACACTGAGAGTTGCACTAGGGAAGGCAGCCCTTTCACATTTTTTAAGTAGCTGGAGATGAAGAGACATAGCTGGATTCCCAGGAGACCCCAAGCATGGGAAGGTTTCCAGTCACTGGAGATGATCTCACTTTACAGAACGAACGTCCTTGGAGACAAATATCCTGCATAATTTTAGAATAGCCCCAATGCTCAGCCACGCCTAGTCACTTCTTATGAATGTTTGTTGACTGACTAAATAGGAAAGCTAAACTGCATGAATAATGTCTCTGAGTATTATTTTAAATTGCTGAAGCTCCCTTTCTAGAAGCAATGTGATGCAGCTTTAAAAAATGAGGATTGAAAGCAGATAAACTTGAGTCAGCAGTTTTTTTAGCAATATGGCTTCAGACCAATAATTTCTGTGAGCCACAATTTTCTCATTTGTAAAATGGGTAATAATAGTACCTTGCAGAACTGCTGTGAATGTAGATATGTAAAAATCTTGCCTAGCTCAATGCCTGGTAATATAACAACAATTCAACCTATAATACATAGTATTCTGATGCTAGTCTTCTATTAATCAACTAGAGGCCCAATGCACGAAATTTGTGCAAGGGGCTTAGTCCTTGCAGCCCCAGCTTCGTCCAGAAGGTTGTTCGGCTGTCCAGTCTACTTAGCATATTATGCTGAAGATTTATAAAGCTAAATGACTGGCCTGTAAAAATAAAATTAGGAACAATCCCATATTTTTATTATTTTTGCATATCTTTATAACAGCATCTTCTTAAAACAACTTGTTATATTTGACTAATTAAGTAATATATAAAAGATCTACTATTTTTCTCTGTTAAATGATGCCAAATCTAAAATGCAGTCTCCTACCTTATTAACATTAAAATAGATGCAGTCACTTCCATCTATTTTATCTCCACCTAAGGGTATGTGTCTATTCACTTTAGAGAAAGAGGAAGGGAGAGAGGAAAAGAGAGATAAAAAGAGAAAGAGGGAGAGAGAAACATCGTGACCTGGGCATGTGCCTGACCAGGAATCAAACCCAAAACCTTCTGGTATACAGGACAACGTTTCAACCAACTGAGTCACCCAGCCAGAGCACTGTTCAGTATATTCCCTTTGCATTTTAAACATTCCATTTTCTTCTAAATGTTTGCATACACATATTTTTGTTTTTTATTGATTTTGAGAGAGAGAGAGAGAGAGAGAGAGAGAGAGAGAAATATCGATGTGAGAGAGAAACATTGATGGGTTGCCTCCCGTACACACCCTGACTGGAAATCAAACCCAAAACTAGGTGTGGGACCAGATCAGGGAATTGAACTCACAACCCTTTGGTGCATGGAATGCTCCAACTAATTGAGCCACCCACTCAAGGTTTCATGTATTTTTAAACAGAAACCAAAGAATGTGCTAAGTGGACATTTTATAGGTACATATTGCAATGAACCTTAATTTTCTAGCTTCGTGGAAAAGAGCTGTCATGACCTCTATTTATCTGACACAATGGAAGCATGTACACTGACATTTAATAATAATTGAGAGTTGCATATATCTACTCACTTTCCCCCTAATGCTATCCCAGACATCACCAGGTTTAGATATTTACCAAATTCAAATCACAGCATGGCTTCTGGCAGCATAGCTTTACAACCTAGAGTAGCTAGTGGCATTATTAATCAGATTAGATCCACACATAATGCTTTGTTCACAAACAGGAGAAAAAGTGTGTCCACAGTTATACAGAGAAAATCACATCTATAGTATCAACCAAGTCACACCGAACAGCGTGAATAAAGTACACAATCCACAAAATGCTCCTATCCAATGAGTCATATTCCTCTTAGGTGGTTTAGATAAATATAAAATTACTCTGAGGGCCCTAATGCTTAGAGTGCCTGCCCATGGATTTGATTCCAGTCAAGGGCATGTACCTCAGTTGCAGGCTCCATCCCCGCCAGGGGTCCGGGCCCATGAGGGAGGCAAACAGTTGATGTTTCTCTCTCTCTGCCTCTCCCCTTCCCTTCCACTCTCTCTTAAAAATCAATGGGAGAAAATACCCTCAGGTGAGGATTAACAACAATAACAAAATTACTGAGGGGCTTACCACTGATCAAATGCAAGCATCATTTAATGTTAGCATGCCACTTAAGATGTGTCTCACTGTAAACATTTCAACCTAACAGCATTTATGATTCATCTGTCTGTCCTTCAGTCCATCCATCCATCCATCCATCCATCCATTCCTGAAGTCAAACAGATGTATACTAGTATACTGAATACCTCTTATGTGCCAGTCATTCTGCTAGGCCCTGGTTATATAAGTTTTATAAGAGATATTTTATCCAATTAAAAGTTGCTCACATCCCAGTGGGAAAGACAGCAAAGAAATGAGTCAACAGAGAAATAAGACAATTACAAGTTGTAATAAGCCTTAAGAAAGAAGCAAACAAAAGGCTGAAGTAGAGATCTACATTAACTGTCACAGTCAAACAAGGCTGATTTAAAAAGAGAGCCTTTGGATGCCAAGGAGGCAGCTTTGCAAAGCAGAGGGACCTCTTTACAAAGAGCGGCACAGTCTGTGGCAAGAACCCGAGGGCAGAAAAGAGCTTGGAGCAGTTGGAGAAACTGAAGGAGGCATAGCACTCATTTTATTTACTCAACAAACAAATATGTGCAGAATGCTTCACTAGCCTTTGGCTGTGAGTTCTTTTTTTACCCTTGATTCAACAGAAAGCAACTGCCTTAATGAATTAAAGTAGAACATTGTGCTCAACCTTATATTCCTGGATGACCTTCAGCTCTTGTAGAAATAGCACTTAAGAATACCTTACCAAATTGATTCCACCATTGAATAAAAGATAAAAGAATTTAAAATTGGGAAGGAAGATATATTTTCTACTTCAAAGAATCCTGAAAATCCACTTAACTATGCTTTGAAATTACATGTCCTTTGTGTAAAGAGAAATGAATTAAATACTTTACAAGAAAGTTTCTATTCAGGCCTGAGTTCAGTCGGGCAAATAAAAATAACTGATAGCTGCACTGCCAATGTGGCTCAGTGGTTGAGTGTGGACCTATGAACTAGGAGGTCACAGTTCGATTCCAGTCAGGGCACATGCCTGGGTTATGGGCTGGATCCCCCGTCTAGGGCATGCAGGAGGCAGCCAATCAATGATTGTCTCTTATCATTGCTCTTTCTATCTCTCCCTCTCCCTTCCTATCTGAAATCAATAAAAATATATATTAAAAATAATAAAAACTGATAGTTGTTCTACCATATTTCAAGTTAAAAGTCTATAAAGAGCAAGAAAATGTGTTTAGCACGCAATCAGTATACTTAATGACTTAACTACAATTATCTAATGCTTAGTTGAAGAAAATATGCATCGTAAAACATGATCCATTTAATTACATTAAGTAATGTTTAAGCATTAAACATTAATGAGTAAATCATTATGTTGATAATGAAAGTAGTATCAATTACTTTAAATAAAGTGGTATTTATGCTGATTGCAGAATCTGGTCCCAAACTTGTACCAATTCATTTAACCCTAGCTATGCTACCTTTTAACCTCATGTGTGTGTTCGTATAAGTGCAAAGTAAATTCTTTGAAGTATCATTTTACAAAATAATGGGAAAGGATCTATCACAATGGCATCAAGTTTCTTCCTCTGACCCTTAGCCACCTCTCTTGGAAGATATAGTCAGTCTGTAAAATATACACAAATACATAACAACATTGAACTAACCGATGCGATAGCCATTGAGTATAAACACTTTTCATAGCAATAAATCACTCCCCAGAGGCTAGTGAGATAACTTAAATCCGAGGTTAAGAAATGCCCAAGGAGTGAGCTAAATGCAGATTCTCAGTCTTCACTTCTAGAGAGTCTGACTCATTAAGTCTAAAGTGGGGCCAAGAAATCTGCATTGACAACCACCCATACATTTCAGATGCAGGAGGACAATCATTGGCCTGACCTTTGGGAAACACTACCCTTCATGAACACCTCAACATGAATGTTTAAGTACACACTGGCCTATTTGTTCCGGGATCTTATGTCACAGAATGCTTACCATTTAACAAAATTCTGCAGTCAAAATTATTGGTTCCCATTTGCTTTTGCTCCTGCCAAGTCTGAGAAAGATCTGTCCGTTGTAGACAGTTCTACCTGAACTCAGAAGAACTGGTGAGAATCCAGCTGCTCAGATCAGACGGCTAAACTGTCCACCCACACACACGTAGAGTTGGAAGATCCTTACCTGGCTTTTCCCAAGGTCAGTGTTACAAGTTCCAAGTTTTGACCACCCATCAAAATAGTGTAATGTAGCACAGTGTACTTTGCACTCACTATTTAGCTTACGTTTGCCAAATTACAGTAAGGCAGATAATTTGAATATTGGAAATATGAATTGAGCATACAAAAATAGAAGTGTTTGACTTTAAAGAGGCCAGACTTGAGGCACATGGCTAAATTTCAAAAGCATTAGCAGCACAGATCAAACTGAAAACAGAGTTACTGCAGATTAATTTTAAACTATATTGAAGTGTGGATGTATAAAAACATATTATGAGAAGATGTCTCTTTAATAGAAATAAAAAATGAATGTAGATTTCCAGTACAGTCTATACTTAATAAGACACAATCTACTTGCTGACCACTTAGCAATAGGTATGAGGACTGCCTCTTTTTGTATCTTTATACTAAGCAAACATTTTATTTTAATTTGTAGTGGATATTAGAAGAGTACACCATCATAGTTGATGATGGAGAGGAAACTGACCTGTACCTTCACAGGATTTATTCCTATTATATCATATTTGCTCCTTTCTTGCTACGTCAACCAAGCAGTCATGCAAAGTACACACACACACACACACACACACACACACACACACACACAAACGACTTAGCGGTAAATTAAATTCCATGAAAAAAAAAACTAGACATTAGTGTTGCTTCTCAATGTGTCCTTTAAAAGCCCCAGGACAGCTGATTCCAAACACTCAGGCAAATTGATGCCTGTCAGATGAAGTGCATAATGCTTGAGGACTCGGCCAGCTTTAAGCACGGTTTGCCTTTGAAAGATCCTTTCTAGTCACTCCCCGTCTTCTATATAATTAATAGCCACTCTCCCCAATCACATGCCAGTTAATGAGATGCAGATAAAGGCTTAAAGGTCTGTGCTGCAGTTCAGTCTTAATGAAAGTCAATATCCTTTTGCCAAGAAAGCTCAGATCACATTTGGCTTTCTCCGATAATTAGAAGGGTTTTTATGAAACCAAAGAGTAGCAGTGACTGGGAAATATTAGACTTTTGAAATAAATGCCATATTTAGCCTGTAAAAGCATAGCTTAGAAGTCATTTTTCAGAAATAAATTCAAGGGGTATTTACAAGTAAACAAGATACACATATATGTGCATATCCATAATTTGCATGTCATATAAATACTTTCTATCAAGTATCATCACTTGAAAGTCATCTTTATTCTCATTTCTTGATTCTCCTTGGGTCAAATATTAACTCTTTAGACTGGTGTACAAGGCCCTCTATTAACTGATTCCACCTTCCTTCAAACTTTTTTTCTCACCCTATATAAAAGGGACTTGGGAAGTTTCTAACACACTATCCTGTATAATCAGCCTCATTCGCATCCTTCTAAAACTGCACTTCATGCCCTAAAATGTTCTTTTGCTCCTTCCTACCAATGTGCATCACAGGCCAAGCTTTCACTTGGAGTCCTACTTTCACTTGGAGTTCTACTTAGGATTTGCTCTGTGCTCGTTAATCCTGCCGGAGGGAGATTCTAAACACGTGAGTACAGTGTTGCCCAGGAACCACGTTCCAGCTCTTTCCTGCCTCCAAACATCATCCTACAGATTACGTTAAACAGCCTGCAGGAGCCAGGGCCACTGTCTGTCCTCCCCAGGCCACTGCCATCTGAGTCAGGCAGACTTTTTTGCAATAAATGTGATGTTATTCAGTCTCATTTAGGTAAATAAATTTATCTGAAGCAAGAGATAACATTTCCATTTTCCTCCCTCCCCTTTTTAATGATGAGAATACCATACTCATATAGGAGAATGAAAAATGAGGGGAGCTCTGAGGGAGGAAAATCCAGATTAAGATATTTATACCAAAAAAACCCTGATTTTATTTCACTCATCTTTTATCACTTAATGTTTCAATTCAATTTCAATCTAATCCCCAAGTTTGAGAATGACTGTAAATTGCATTTTAAAAATTATTATGATGACACATTTGAAAGACTCTGGGCTTTTAAATATTTAAATTTTGAACAATTTTAACAAAAGATCATTGACTTTCAATTCTAAAATATAAAGAAAATTGAAATAAGGGAATCTAATAGTCTGAAGCTATTTCCTACCTTATTGTATATGGAAGAAATATTTTGTTGGGCATGTGGAAATACACCCTGGGTCAGACCAACACCCAAATGACCACACCTTCAAAGAAGTTTGTTAGAGTTTTGATGCTCCTACAAACTAAGACTAGAATCAAGCTGACCTCAAATAATCGGATTAGTTTCGTATTTAATTAACATACAGGCCATATTGCTTAGGAGTGAAGTACATTAAAACAGAGAATCTGTGAGATTGAGCCGGGCATGTGCCCTTGACTGGAATCAAACCTGGGACCCTTCGGTCCGCAGGCCGACACTTTATCCACTGAGCCAAACCAGTTAAGGCAGCCTATCATTTTTATTTTACAGATGAGGACCCAAGAGCAGTGGAGGAGTGAAGTCTGACTTTAAACATAAGGTCCTTTGATTATAAAAGGAATGTTTTTTCCATTACAACTCTGTCACTCTGAACTGGTTATATAAATAGAGGATGGTCAGAATCATTCATTTATTAACTTCTTAAGTTGCTTTCGACACAAGTAACACTAGACACGCTGAGACCCTACACAAGGAGTCCTTTGACTTTAGGTGTAAAATTACTTACAGTGTGCTCCGCGTAAGACAGGCAACGTGGTCACCAAGAAAGAAAATGAAGTCAGGCATTGCCTCCCTTCCTATTGTTACTGTTTATTGCCATTTTCCTTTTCCTTTTCAAGGCCAGAGCTAAACACATTTCAAGACAACTCATCCTCAATAGTAGGGTAGAGTCTCTCCCTCAAGTAGCCACTGCATAAAACTGAAAATTTTTATGGAACTGAAAAAGAAAACAAAACAATTTACTAAAGAATCTTGGCCGAATTTGCAGGCTGTATACACTCCAAGCTGATGCGAGGTGAGTGTTTCAGTTGTGGTTCCTCTAAAATGTACTAAGCCTCAAATAAAAATATGTATTTATTGTTAAAATTGCATTATCTAATAATAACTTGTTATCCAACATAATGCTCGTAACTGCCCTGTGACATGGGGCTATGATTGCTCCCTTTTCATACAGAAGTTCAAGAGAGAGAAGGGTTATCAGGCAAGCAGGTGGCAGAGCCAGGATGCAAACTTGTGCCATGCGGCAAGTTCTACAGAATGACCTACGTACTTGTTGAGCAGTGCACTAAGAAACAAGACGCTGATTACTGCCATTCTCCATACATAACATTGTATTATGTACAAGGCAGTGGATAGTTTGCAAAGATAGATGTATTTGGATGAAGAGATTAAATAGAAGAAAAATATTCTATACTTGAGCTTTCACCACACAAACACGCCTCGAACTTTCAACAGCTGCTATTCTCCAACTGTTTGGTATTTCTAATACTTTAAAGAGAATTTTTCTTTAACAGCCTACAATACAATTACAGGATAACATCTGGAATAAGGCATGTTGTCAGAAATGTTGGGAAGACTCTTTACATCTTTATAAGTGTGTACAGATCTCCCCTCATCAAAATATGTTTCTGCTGGATGGAATCCAGACTTTGAAATATGAGAAGAGTTAGTCAACTATTCCTCATCTAATAGCTTTTAAAACAAGAATTTAAGACTCTGATCTCACTAACTGAAATGTTTTTCTACCAGAAAATTTTACAAGGAGCAAACAGCTTATGAACCAGTGTTTTACAATATCGGACAAAGACTTTGGTGACCCCCAAAGAGGCATATTTTGCACTTCTTTTCTTACAGCTGCAGAGAAGAATTACTGAAGAAGAAAATGTTTGACAAGTGTGGAAAGACAATTGCCCTACAGCAATTAATTATGTGTTAGAATTAGTAACCTACTATTCCAGCTTTCTTTTTGAGCCCTGTCAATTATCTTGTTTCAATGAAAACTTTCTTCAACTACTCTCAAAAGCATTGCATCGATACACAGGGTATTTAAATGAAACAACCTCAAGGCTCACTACAACCTCAAAATAGCTTTTCCTAACTAAAATTGAGAAGTCCACAAAGCAAGTGCACACAGTGTGTCTTTAACTGTCATTTAAAGCTAACTTTTTGATGACCTACATGTGAAACAGATTGTGCTATAGGTAAACATAACTTGGAAATCCTTCAGCAAAATGAGAGAACGTGGCATAGTGTCAGATGTTAAAGCTGCCTGTTATGGATGGGATGCTTGTGTCCCCCAGATTCATGTGCGGAAGCCTCAATTTGACGATATGTGAGAGATGATTAGGACACAAGGGTGGGGCCCTGAGGATGGGTCGGTGCCCTTACAGGAACAGACATAGAAGGTGGCTGTCAGCAAGCCAGGAATTACCACTAGGGACCAAAGTGACCTGCACCCTGATCCTGGACTTCTAGCTTCTAGACCTGTGAGAAACAAATTTCTATTAGTGAAGCCACCAGTCTAATAGTAGCCCGAGTTACCTATGATGCTGACTGGCAAAGTTCTTGGGAATACATCTAGCCAAATCCTGCTTATTTTAAGATGACGAATCTAATATTAAAGAGGTAACATCATTTGCCCAACGTCAAGTGCTTATGTTTACCAAAAGTTGACCAAAAACCTAATTTCTTATACCCATTTCAGAGCTTTATTTTATGAAATAACGTGTACCCACACCACTGCCCAATCTCTCGCCTCCTGAAATGCAAACTCCTCTTAAATCCAAGTCTTTGCTAACACACATACCCAAGAATTCAAACTAATGATGGAATTTGGAATAACCAAAAAATTGTTTAAATTTGTTAAAAAATAAATGTGTGCTGGGGTGCTGGAGGCATGAGACAGTGTTGTCTGTCTTACCTATAGCTCTCTGTTGGGCCAGCTCTGATGAGGATATTGTCCTGGGTACCTATGACCATACTGCAGACACTAAGGACATAGGGATGGGGTGGCTCCACTAGCCAATCACCCACAGAGGTGAAGGAGAAGGTCCTCCTCCCCCTTTTTGATGATTCTAACACCAAGTCATTGAGAGAGCCTCCACTGGCTCCCCAGCTCACTCAAAGGAAAAGCAACATCCTGACCGTGGATTCCAAGCCTGCAACGGTCTGCTCCCACCCCCGCACCTCATTGATCTCATGCCACTGCGCTTAGCTTTGCTCACTCCTCTTCCCGCCTCCCTGGCCATCTTGTTCAGCCTGTGAGTCCCCGGAGCATCAGTTACCGTAAAGCCTTTGTACTGTCTCTGCCCGGACCACTCTTTCTTCAGGTCTCTCTGTACATGCTCCTCCGAGAGGTCTTTTCTTCATTTTACTTTCAGCACTTGACATGGGATAATTAACTTGTTGGTTTGCTGCCTGTCTTTCCGTACTAAAATGTAAATCTAAGAGGGCTGAGATTTAGTTTTCTCATCTTGGGATCTTTAGCACCTAACACTCTTCCTGGCATATAATAAGCAATGACAATTTTGAACAAATAAGTTTAACAATACAAAACTTCTGTTAATGTTCTTAACATGTTTATGAAAATGGCACACTAAAATTAAATTTTATTAGACAATGACCTATGTCAATTTGTGCTCTGCCTACAAAAGAATTAGTCCCAGGGTATTAGTATTAAACTTGCCCCTCGAATGCCAGTTCATCCACTCACTCATTCACACATTCAGAAGTGATTTATTGGGTGCCTGCTATGCACCAGACAGAGAGACGCAGGCAGCAGAGACGCAGCCGTGAACAGAGCAGACTTTTTAAAAAGAATCTCCTGTCACGAGCTTACATCCTATGAATTGCCAAAAAAAAATAAAAAAAAAATGGTCACAATCCCAGGCACTTGCAGCTGATTAGGTGAGAACTATAACTTTTAACTAAAAAGACATAGTTGCCACAGAAATCGATGTCAGCAGAGATGGCTCCTGGCCCATGCGAGGCCTGGCAGCCTGACAGTTTCTTATACCTACCACCCATCCCCTGGCCTCTCTCTCTCTCCTCTCTCTCTCTCTCTCTCTCTCTCGCTCTCTCTCTCTCCCCCCCGCCCTTATCACTGTATAGCCACCAGCATTGACATCTATCTTTCAAAGTGCAGACAAGGAAATACTCAAAGGTATTGATGGCAAAGTTAAGCTCAGCCCTGATTATGAGACAGGGACTATCACAGTTCATTGCGCCTGGACTGGCTGTAAGGAGACACCAACACAGCATTCTCATGAAACGTGTAAAAAGGTTTTCAATTTTAAAAAATCAACAGTGTAAATTGGTAGAAATTAAAGTCTGTAAATGATTCAACTTCTATTTTTTGATAGCAGATGAACCATATTTCAAAAAAGATATCCATGTCTGAATGACAAATACACAGGGGGCAGGGGAAGAAAGGTCAAGAATTCTTTACTTCTAGAGCTGTCTTCAGTCACAGCTCTAAAAGAAAAAGAGAGAGCAAATACGTATACCATGAGCAGCTCCATAGCACAAGGGTTTGTTTGTACAGGGAGGAATACTCTTCATATTAATTTGAATTTTACACATACCAGAATTACTAATAACCTGTCTTATGTCAGTAATTAAGATTACTTCTAAAGTGATTAAAATTCTGTGCATACTATTCGCTATGCACGGGGTGGTGAGGGATGGAGGTGGTGATCATACTTAATAACTCAACCCCAGATCAGATTGTTAAATCATAGCCGTTAAAGTAAGGAGAGCTGAAGGCCTCGCACGTTTCCAGCTGGGAATCCCACAGAACAAAGGCACATGCTATTGGCAGGGATGGAGCGGCAGCTGTTGGAGTCTCCACGCTACACATGGATGCACACTTGGGCTTTGTTAGCCCCAGCTTCAAGGAAGGTTATAATTACTCCCTTCTCTTTCCTGGGCCACTATGACCTTCTCCTACCTTCTCCCCAAGCTGGGCAAGAGCCTGACTGATGGGACAGGAGAGGCTGTGGCGGCAGTGTTGGGAATCCCACCTATGCAAGGACACAACTCCTCTCCTGCACCAACGCGCAGGTTCAGACTCCAACCAGACCAGCAGCAGGCACATCAAGTGCTCTTTTCTGGAAGCAGCTTTCAGCCCCCACAGAAAGCCAGGCCTCGGAGGAGCTCAACCTCATGCCCATCCTGTGTAGACATCCCTATTGCCCACGAGGTGGGCCTGATGGGGAGGCTACCCTCTTATCCATTCCTGATGGCACTCACGCTTGAGAGGTGAGGATGGGGGAATAAATATTGTCATGGCTCAGACATTTTTTCATCACAAGTAACTTACAAGGGACACACACACACACACACACACACACACACAGAGAGAAAAATCTTAGGGTTTTTCAAATTCTTAAACACACACACACACACACACACACACAGAAAAATCTTAGGGTTTTTCAAATTCTTAAAGGGAAAAAGCACACCTGACATTATATAGGACTGAAGATCAGCTGAACCAATACTGTAGAAGAAAATAAAAGTGTGTGTTTTCTGAGTCATATGACGTCTGTAACATCCAAATGATGACTAAGGGCAAGAAACACCAGGCAGAAGGTTGTAGACTCGGTTCAGTCCTGCTCTGGGCTTCATCCCAAACACAACTAAAAATAGGCCGATTTAACTGCTGAAAGAGGGCTGCATTGTGGAAACCAGCTGACAGTGGACTCCTCAATGTCATCTGCTAGTTATTTTCTCACAGCATCGCACTTCAGCAATATGTGAGTAGTGCACACTGCGGCCAGAAGGGTGTTACATTTATACCCACCCTCCGAGGATCAGCCCAGGAATCAGACGTGGCTGTTCATTCTGACTTTGAAATTCAAGTATCATAATGAAATTGCGAACTTTCTTTTTGCTTCTTTGTCTAAACAAGAATTTTTAAAAGGTGTGTTGTGAGCTATCAACCTCGGCAATAGGTAAAAATGGGTTCATTAAAATGACACATATAGCAATGTATTTATAATAACTACAATCTACTTCCTTAACCTGAGAAATAAAATAAGGTCATACTTTTCTCAACAATCAATAGGATTCTAGCCCTTGGCTCGGCACAGAAGTCATCTCTCTCCATCACATTGTAGTTTGGGTCAATCCTGGTCAGTCATTCTGGCTTCATGATGGAAGCTTGGCAGCTGTCTTGAGTCTTCTAGAAACCACCTTGAGGTTAGCAGAACCCCAGCAGTGGGACATACAGCACAAACCCCACCTGAAACTGGCTGCCTTGGCATGGCTACCAACAGCCACGGTTGCTGTAACCTAGTTCACAACCCATGTGTTCTAATCTCTCCTAGAGCCGATTTACCCTTCTCCATAACTGCAATAGTTCTAGATAATTCCTCTCTTTCTACTGGAGTTTTTATGCTAATTCAATCCTTGAAGCCAGAATTCTGCCACTGAGTTAATATGTGCAAAAGAGCCAGCGTCCAAAAAGAAGAGGAAGCAGGACTCTTTTGCTTGAGCAGAGAGAGAAGGCTGGTGTGATTAGAGAACAGGGAGCACGGAGAGCGAGGCAGGACTGTAAATGCAGGCAGGATTCCATCCATATGGGATCTTACAGGCCATGGAACAGAGCGTGGTTTTCATTTTGCTTGCTATGGGAAGTGACTAAAGAGTTTTAAGCAGAGGCGTGACAGGTCATATTTATACTCAGAAAAGATAAATACAGCTTCAAATTGGAGAGCAATCTTGAATTAGAAGTCTGTTGTAATCTCTGGTAACAGGTGATGCTAGCCTAGATGAGGGTGTTCAGATGGGCTATGGCAAGAGGGAGATATTCTGGAGGCCTTTAAGAAACAATGTCAATAAGACTTGAATAGATTGAATTCAGGGAGTAAGAGAAGAAGAGATCTTGTGAATGGCTCATGTTTTATGTGTAGCTGGCTGGGAATGGTGCTATTTACTGAGATCAGAGGCTCAAAGGCAGGGGATGGTGTTGAAGGTCATGGGTTCAATCATAGAGTTATTGAGTCTGTCTTGATTGAAGTGATTCCTTTGAGATGAAGATGATACGGGAAAGAGAAGAGAGTAATTGATTATAGAGATCTTGTGAGAGAGTTGGGGATACAGGAAACCAAGCCCAGAGGAAGGGGTTGATATAAGGCATGACCCCTATTATGTAACCAAGGAAAAAGTTGAAAAAATGTCTGTAGATATGGGTAGCTTCCTGGTTTGGGCTGAGGGAGCTGAGTTTCCATGTGATGACTTTCTTTTCTTTTGGATGAAAGAAAAAGGGTCATCTGTGGAGAATGGCGTCGGAAATAAGAACCATGAAAGTAGAGAAGGTATAAAAATATTGAAAGTTTTTTTTAAACTACATTGACCTGAGAAACAAAGTACAGTTGTTGTACAAGTTAATGTCAGGTTGTGCTTTTATAAGAAAGTTTGAGCTTAAAGGGAATTATGAAATAAAGTAAAGTTACTAAAATTATAGTCTAAGGTGTAAAGATACACACACACACACACACACACACACACGAAAGGAAGAAAAGCAAAAACAAAACAAAAAGGGTAACAGAGAAAAAAGTAGGAAACAGTTGAATGATTATGCTGGGGAAAAAACAAACAAAAACTGTGATTACAGAGGGACTATGTGTGGTAGTGCTGAAAATTAGCAACACAGAGGGATGAGGAAAGCCTGAAGTGTTTAGGGCTTCAGGTATCGGAGAAAAATCCCAGGGCTGAGGGATGTTGTGTAGAGTATGTGCACATTTTACATGGAGGTGATCACAACTGACCATTGTTCTGTAAAAGGAGTAAATGATTTAAACTTTTATTCTCAAATGAAAGGGTTCAACTTGGACAGTTCAGACAATTTTTAAGAATAATTTTCTCTATTTTGCTATAGCTTCACATGCAAGTATTAGAAGAGATAATACACCAATGTGAACACATTTGATATTCTCTCTCAATACAAACCCTTTTATCACTCTTGTACACCTCCCCTACTCTTACTGACTTTATATGTTACAATTAGGAAAGTCAGCATCTTGAGCAACTTTAGCTATGTCAGAAGTACTAAATTTAAAGAGGGAAGGAAGAAAGCAATTACCCCTTGTGGTGTATTCCATGCATTAGCTGTAATTTCCACTGCCCATTTTCTGAAAACTCACGTCTGTACCATTTATGGTGAAAAGCAAGTCAGACTTGCCACCGTCAACCAAACATTCCAATTCAAGTCACTCTGGGAAGAATTTCAACTCAGAATATGCTGTGGAAATTTTCTACTGGTTTGAGCATATCCACTGGTGGACAGAGTATTCAGAGAAGCTTAGAAAATAAATTATAATTTGAAAATTCAGAACACTAGACTCAAGGTAAATTATTACCAGGGTGCCTTTATG
>NW_006290675.1:1495691-1525560 GCF_000327345.1 Myotis davidii | reverse complement strand
CTTTCCTATTTATGCCAACATTGGGAGTAGGGTGTATATATAAAATGTGCCATAAAAATCTGCTAGATAGATCCCAGGAAAAGAATAAACTATTTTACTTCTTAAACACTGAAACAAATGAATTATTTTAAAAGTGATAATTAGTATTACTAAAACTATTGATTTACTAAAACAATTCTGATGCAGAGTTTCACATTTACAAAATCATCAGAGATTATTACATTGAAAGTTTTAAAACATCAAAAACAAATAAATCTAACAAAGCTAGAGTTGAAGTTAAATTTACCTTTTTATCATTTCCATTTTCTCATATATTGAAGTAAAAGATCCAAATCCTTGCTCATCTCACTATAGTTATCCATTTCAAGTAATAAAATCTATAAACTGATTTAAGTCATTTCATTAAAAAATATCAACCCTTGAAGTATTTCATTAAAAATGTACCAAGTAATGAAATCACAACATCAACAGCCATTTTTAAGAATACGAGAAAATAAAATTTGAAGACACATTTTTCACCATGTTATTTTGATCAAAAATCTTCAAAGATTAGCCAACATTCGGGGAATGAAAATTCATTCATTCATTCACGTGTTTTAGTGAGTATCTCCTATATGTCAAACACTAACCATCCTTCTGTGGACCAAAGCAGGTAAAGAAAGAGGCAGGAAACGCCAATAAATGCAGGGTAAGGGCCACATTGGAAGGATGTGCCAAGAACAGAAAGAAGCTGGGCATATTGCTGTCTGTAGGGTGGGAAAATTGCACTGATGGGATCCCAGAGAAGTCATTTTAATTCCACCAAACTGCTGTCTATTGTCATAAAACCAGCAGGTCTATTCGGCGTTCTTGAGATTAGGGATTCCCTAAGGTTTGTGTGAACAACAGACCAGAGTCAGAAATGCTTAACTCAACATGACTCAACTCTGGGGCCGTGAAATAATCACAAAAAGATATCAGAGAAGTTTCAAAGTACTCTTAAGAAGTTTTTTTTTTTTAAAAAAAAGGATATACTGTATGTCAATTACAATAACAGAAAAAAACAGTACTTAAACTGCTGTAGTCCTGTCTTGTCCATGGAGGATGCCAAAACCTCAAATAGTAATGAACCCCATATGTACAGTGTTTTTCCTACACATGCATACTGATGATAGTCTTTAACTTATAAATTAGGCATAATAAGAGACTAACAATAACTAATAATAAAACAGAATAATTATAATAATATCCTGTAATAAAAGTTACGTGAACGTAGTGTCATCAACTCTCTCTCTCTCTCTCTCAAAATCGCCTATTGTATTGTACTCACCTTTTTGCCTAAAGGAAGCATTTTACAGCTTCTCATTGGCAAATCCAAATTGCCAGTCTCACTGTTCTTATACTTTGGGGCCATGATTAAATAAAATAAGGGTTATGTGAACACAAGCACCGCGATACCTTGACAACAGACCTGATAACCAAGACTGTGACTAAATGACTAACAGGAGAGAGCGTCTCAGGGAGGAGACACAGGATAGGGGAATGATTCATGTCCAGGGCAGAATGGAGGGGCGGGACATGGGATTTCATGTGCAATTTAAAACTTATAAATTATTTATTTCTGGAATTTTCCATCTAATATTTTTGGACTGCAGTTGACTGTAACTGAAACCATGGGAAGCAAAACCAAGCATAAGGAGGGACTACTACATAACAAAATGTACATAAAAAGCAAAACTGTGATTAAAGAAAGTTTCCAAATGTGTTATTGCTCTCAGTATCTTTCCCATGCCGGTGACAGAAATCTTAATGCAAATAAGTCTAAAAATGCTGTCTATGGAAACCACTTCTATTTATAATTTTACCTCTTTAGCTGCATATTCAAACTGAATCACAATAAGCTCAGCTATCCCAAATCATAAATATGTTTATTGTTATTTTCCCCCTACTTAACAATACCGAAAATGACACATCTCATATTCTTTCACATGCAAATTAGGATTTTCTTTGCTCTACTGAGTTAAATATGAATATGAAAAAATAGAGAAGAGAGTATTTGTGTTCAAATCTTTTATCCATAACATCCAAATTTCAAGATGCAAACCATAATTCAAAATACAAACTCTAATCCCAGAGATAAATTTAGAAAATATGAAGGGTAAGCATCAACAAGTAACACATTGTTATTGGAAAATGATGAGATTGGCATTGTTCCAATCATTTGACCAGTATTATTTACATACTTAAGAAACATGCAAACAATACCTAAGAAATATACAAAGTTAATTAAAAATTAAAATCTTGTTCATAAGAAGATTAACAGCTAACATTAGCTATAATATTAGTACACAAGTCAGAATATGAAGCAAAGCATGGTAAGTCTCATGAGAGAGAGAGAAATAAGGTTATAAGTAAACGTGAGAGCACAATTCATCCAGGAGGACTTTACTAAAAGGGGCAAGATTCAAGCTGACTTTGAGTGCTGAAGAGGACTTTGCTATGTTTGGCCAATAATCAAGGGTAAGGACTCATTTATTTAAGCAAGTAGGGAAATATTGAGTACTGTGTTTTATTCTTTTGGGGATTAATCTTTACAAATTTCTTGGGCCATTCAAAAATGATCTCTCTCTAAACGAAATTACTTCTCTATTTTCTTTTTAAAAGGACACTGAACACAATTTAACATGGCGATTATATGACCTATTTTTCATAGTGTATGATTCCATCTTCTATTTACTTTTGTTCTCCAGAGGATTACCTACTTTTTACTATACCTCTTTTCCTTTTTATATTTTCTATGAATAAAAACAACAACAGGAAAGCAACCTTGTTAGAAAAACAGGGAATCATAAAATTCATTGAAGTCCTCCATAGACACAGATAGACAACGGTATGGTGATTGCCAGAAGGAAGTTGGGGTAAGTGAGATAAAAGAAGGTTAAGGGGGGATAAATGGTAATGGAAGGAGACTTGACTTGGGGTGGTGAACACACAATACAATATGCAGATGATGTACTGTAGAATTGTACACCTGAAACCTGTATAATTTGATTAACCCATGTCATCCCAATAAATTCAATTTACAAAAAGAAATAAAGTTCATGATTTAAATTACATATATTATTTAAATCCAAGAGAGTAAGGGAGAGAGAGAAAAGGATAGAAAGATTAATGATGAGAGAGAATCATTGATTGGCCACCTCCTGTACACCCATACTGGAGACATACTGGAGACCTAGCTGAGTCTGCAACCTGGGCACATGTCCTGACCAGGAATGGAACCATGACCTCCTGGTTCATAGGTCAACACTCAACCACTGAGCCATGCTGGCCAGGCTAACGTTCATGATTTTTCTCTAAGGTTTTTGTGACAGATACTTTGGAATCTCAGCACTTTTTAAAAATTACTTTTAAATCTGTTTTGTAGGTTGAAAATAATTGACTCTTGTTAATAACTCAGTAGGGAGCAAGTCTAGTTGCACAACATTAGAGGAAACACACACTGCCACCTTAGAATAATCAACCAAAGCTTTCATTCAAATGTGGGCAGACAACCAAAAGTCACCAGATTTCCAAGGAAAATCAACAGCATGAGGACGAAAGGACAGGAAGATTGTGCTAATTAAGATACAAAAGAAACACATAAACTAATAACACTCAAATACTCAAGAAGGGTATCATATCCATAAAAATAACTGGATTCTCTGAAAAAAAAAAAGCAACCTGGAACCCCTTTAGAAAGTCACAAGTTTGTCAATTTAAAAATCAATAGAAGGTGTGGAATATAAATTTGAAAATATTGCTCAGGATGTATATTTGAGAAAGAGGAAACTATAAAAGATAAAACAGAGAGAATCAATACTGCAGATAAAAGATCTGACTAACAAGCATTAATTTCAGGAAATAAATGGGGAAAAAATGGAGCAGAGTAATGTGTCAGAGAAAGAACAGAGGGGGAAAATCCCAAATCTGAAGGACACAAGTATTTACATACAAATGAATATGAACCTACAACACCTAGACACATTATAATTGTCTTGCCACACAGTATATTCATACTCACACTTGCTCTTTCAATGGAGCCAAATAGGGCTCTTTTCATTGCCCTGAGCAAAGGGTAGCAGAAGAGAGTCAGACTGAATATAAAAATAAATCATTAGAACCAAAATGAAGATAAGAATATCATCAGTGCACACTATGAGAAAGGTCTTCTGGAAGGTCAGAGAGATGACTAATTGTTTAGTTGTCATCATCTGCTGAAGATTACATAAAATTACTAGATTTGATAAGTTAAAATGATAATATTAAAAGTTATTCTTAGAATACCTGTGTGTGCACATACTAGTTTAATCATTCTTAAATGGAGGTGGATTCTAAAAATTTTTCTCAAAGTTTCCATGGCACTCTAACATACCTGAGTATTAAGCAGTATAGACATCACTGTTTCCTATTTATACTTTTGCAACTATTTCTCAAAAATGTTCGTCATAGTGAAGACCTTATATGTTCTTTTTTGCACTGATGTTGCACACTTGAATTTATTGGAGATTTGACAAAAACCTGTGTAATAATATTGACTCTCAAAATATGCAAAAGGCATTATAAAAACCAAAAATATTATATTCATTCTCATACTACCTTTTCTACCTGATCACATCCTATATAATAAAGAGGTAATATGCAAATTGACCATCACTCCAACACACAAGATGGCTGCCCCCATGTGGTCAAAGATGGCCAGCAGGGGAGGGCAGTTGTGGGCGATCAGGCCAGCAGGGGAGGGCAGTTAGGGGTGACAGGGCCTACAGGGGAGGGGAGTTGGGGAGGACCAGGGCTGCAGGGGAAGGCAGTTAGGGGGGGCCAGGCCTGCAGGGGAGGGTAATTAGAGGTGACTGGGCCTGCAGGGGAGGGCAGTTAGGGGTGACCAGGCCAGCAGAGGAACAGTTAGGCATCGATCAGGCTGGCAGGGGAGTGGTTAGGGGCAGAAGCAGTAAGGGGCAATCAGGCAGGTGAGCAGTTGGGAGCCAGCAGTCCTGGATTGTGAGAGGGATGTCCGACTGCCTGTGGGATCGGGCCTAAACCGGCAGTCGGACATCCCTTGAGGGGTCCCAAATTGGAGAGGGTGCAGGCTGGGCTGAGGGACAGCCCCCCGCCCCCACCCGCATGAATTTTGTGCACCAAGCCTCTAGTTTATGTATATAAATATGCATTGCTTCAATATAATTACTCATATAAATACCAATTATTAAACATTAAAAGCAACTTACTAGTACACTAAGATGCTTCAGTATTTAATGTAACCCATATTTTATGTAAAATAGAACATTTCATATATTTTGTTTAAATGTACCTTTTTTAATTTAAAGAGAGTATAGATTAATGCAGAATTATCTATGAACTTACACAATTTCAACCTAAACAAAAAGTTCACATAAATTTATAATTGTTTGGAATGTTAGATTTAAAACATTTACTTTCAATATTATAATTTGATATTTTACCTTGACCTAAATTTGCATAATAATATCCTTGTCTGAATAAATCTTTTCTGGAAATATTTACTCCCCAAGTCCCCTAATCTGTCTTCAAACTTATTCTTTAGGAAGCAGCTATGAAATAAAATAATTTTTTTTCCAGAAAGCTCTATTTTTCTAGAACAAACAAAAAATTACTTCAACCATGCTACTTAACATCAGCCCACATACATAAAGATAAAAGAAACAGCTGGTGAGCAAAATAGCTGTATTCATAGAGGTGAAAAATTCATCCCCGCACCTCTCTGTACCTCACCCAGCACCTCACCAATTCGAGTTGTGCTTTTCTGACGCTATTTAAGTCACCGCTAAGTGTGGGAAGACTGTTAAAAATAGGTTTTGTGGCTTGAATAATATTTTTACAGTTTCACTTTTCTAAAAGTCTTGTTCTTTTTTCTCTGAGAGAGTCAGAGCCTTTTAGATCTACACGATTAAAAAATTTTAAAAGTACCAGGCTATTGAGAGTTTTTTTAAAAACTTACTGGCAACGTTTCAGAGCTAGTGCTCAATGGCCAGCATTATTTTTCCTTAACAAGAACAGAAACTGAATAAAAAAGCCCACAGGCATTTTTACATGTCCTACCATCTGTAAGGTATTATGCTACATACTGTGAGGAATAAAAAAAAAAAAAAGAGTGACAAATGCTCAATTTTTATCTATCCGTCTCTTCTCTCATACTGTCCCAAATGAAAAAATCCATGACTCTCTTCTCTCTCTGTATCTTCAATATATAACAGTGTTTCTCAAATTTATCCAGACAAAAGTATCCTTAAGGGCAGAGGATATAGATCCATATCCTTAGGGATTGATGGTATATGCTTAATGCCTAAAAATAATTTCTTTCATTAAACTTACAAATTCCTATAAATTAGGCGCTTAGTGGGGTTTTTTCTTTATTGATTAAGGTATTCCATATGTGTCCTTACCCCCCATTGCTTCCCCCACATTCATGTCCTCACCCCCCTGGTGTCTGTGTCCATTCGTTAGGCTTATATGCATGCATACAAGTCCTTTGGTTGATCTCTCCCCCTTACCCTTGCCCTCCCCTACCTTCCCTCTGAGGTCTGACGGTGTGATCAACGCTTCTCTGTCTCGGGATCTGTTTTGTTGTTCATTATATTCCACAAATGAGTGAGATCATGTGATATTTACCTCTGATTGGCTTATCTCGCTTAGCATAATGCTCTCCAGTTCCATCCATGCTGTTGCAAATGGTAATAATTCCTTCTTTTTTTACCGAAGCATAGTATTCCATTTTGTAGATGTACCGCCATTTTTTAATCCACTCATTTTTAAACTGGATTGTCTTCCTTTTGTTAAGTTGTATGAGTTCCTTATTTTGTTTTTAACCCCTTAGCAGATGTATCATTGACAAATATGTTCTCCCATACAGTGGGCTCCCTTTTTATTTTGTTGATGGCTTTTTTTTTGCTGTGCAGAAGCTTTTTATTTTGATGTAGTGCCATTTGTTTATTTTCTCTTTAGTTTCCATTGCTCCAGGAGCTGTATAGGTGAAGATATTGCTTCGGCATATGTCTGAGATTTTGCTGCCTATGGATTCCTCTAATATTTTTATGGTTTCCCGTCTTATGTTTAAGTCCTTAACATAACTTTATTTCATTATAGCTTTTTTTGGTCCTTAAAACTTCAAGCAAAGCTGAGACTTCAAGAAGCTGTGCCGTTTTTATCCTGTGGCTTTTCTTGGGGTGCCCAGGCCAATTTGAAAAGAACAGACTAGCGGCTTTTGTTCAAGCTTCCTCCCAGCAGGCGTGTGTGCCATGTGACACGTTCCTCCTGCCCCCGCCTCCGAGTGCCCATCCTCACCTAAAAAACCCAGGGCAGTGGCTCACAGAGGCTGCGGGATGAGTCACTGACTGTGGATATGGGAGTAATCAGAGATTTAAGTAGACATCTGTTTTTACTGAAGCCCAACATTTCCAATTCAGTTAATTTGGGGAGACAAATTCAAAGAAATAAACAGAAAATAACAGATTTTTTACCAGGGAATATTAGTGTACTAAAATTACCATTTGACATCAGCATTTGCTTAATAAATGACAATTTTCTTAATTGTGCTGTGTCATTCATTTTGTATTCAAAAAGCCATTGTTTGGTCTAAAATATGAACACACACATTGTGAAGGGTACAGAGAAAGGAGACTTTTTGTTCCCCTGAACTGTGTATAGTGTGACTTGATAAGAGGCATGCATTACTTTTGTAATGAAAAAAAGAAAAACTATACAACCTGGAATCTTCATCTGTAAACAAGATACATTTGTTTTCATGTAACACTTTCAAAAGGGTATTGACCTAAAAATTTAGATCAAACAGTTGAAAATACTAAAACAATTTCACTGTTCCAAATGAATGGAAGGAAGGCCCATAGGCAATTTATAAGACCATCTTCCTACATAGCTTGTAGTTCTGTTTAAGGAAATTAAAACAGAACTCTTTCTCGTTATCTTACACTACCAGTCTAGTGCAGCTAGTCTTCTCCTTTGTCCTCACCTCTGCCAGCAAACTACCTGGGTATTTAGATGAATCACTTATCTTGGTCCAAGAAAGGAGAGCTCTGGGTTAGAGGTGCTGACTCTTCCTCATGTTAATTTCAGCTGGCCCTTTCCCAAACTGCACAGGAAAGAGAGTTTGTAGCTAAGTGTTGATGCCAAGAGGAAAACAATAGTTCTGTGACTACTGCTTATCACTTTCCCAGAGGAAACCCTAAGTTTAAGAATCCTGGAAGAGCTATCATTAGAAAAGAGATTTAGCATTGAATAGTAGACAGATATTCATAGAAAGCAACTTCACTGCAACATACATGTGTGTTCCCAGCTCTGTGCAACCTGCCTAGCATTCATCTAATTTTGTGAGATTTCCAGTTAACGTCTTCCAAATTTTATGACAATGTTTAATAGTTGACCCCCCAAAACTCACTTTTATAGTGGCAAGCCACAAACACGGCAATCCACTAACAACTGAATGAACATTAAATTAGCAATATTTTAGTGTCACGGTTGTTTTGCAATTTATATAGGGCACGGGGTGCTTTTGAGTCCAGATGATCACCATTTGATGAAGCAATTCCTCCAGCATTTTCTTCTTTTTGAACTACTTCAAAACCTTTTTCCCAGTGGACATTGTTGATGTTTAATCTTCATTCTGGTTTTAATGCACTATATCTATACCCTTCACTCATGATAATGAAGAGTCCTATTTGGCTCCAGTGAAAGAGTAAACATGGATATAAATATACACAGTGCATGGCAAGACCTTATAACGATGTTATCCAGAAAATCCATAATCTCTCCATGTGTCATTATATATTTTCAGTTGTCAGCAAAACAAAAATACAACAACTTGTGAGGAGAACTTGCAGACCCATAAGAATGCAACTATTGATTCCTTGAAGTCCAAGAAAGGACCCCAAGGGAGACTTTCCATTGGTGGCAGGATAAACATAAGGCTCAAATGAAGCTAATCTGTAAACTGTTACCCATTCAATCAGCAACATGCCCTAAGTGAAGAAAACGGTAGACATAAGTTCTACCTCCCAAATCCATCATCAAATAAAAGATTATTGTAAAGTATCAGTTTTCTTTACCTGTAAAATGGGGATAAAAATACATACCCTCGGGGTTATTGCAGAAACTGAGTAAGTTAATATATGTCATGTTATCCATGGTGTCTGGTTCAATAAATGTGAATACCTTCTTTTATTCCAGCTAATGAAAAATAAACTTTAAAATAATAATAATTATTTGAGAAGAGGTTGGAGCAGTGAATAGAGCTTAATAATCAGTATGACTTCAAGTTCCACAAATAACGGAGGCATGGCACCTCTTCTTGAAGAGCTTAAGTGGGGATGAGACAGAAAACAAAAAGGGAACAAGAAAGCAAGAGAGAGCTCGAGCTCTAAATGAAGGAAGATATTTCCTCCTAGGAAAAAAAGGAAAACGTCAAGGAAAATGTGGTTATTGAGGTAGCTTAAAGGACAGTCTACGTAAATGGGAGAGGAGAGAGTTGCAGACTCAGGAAACAACCTGAGTAAGATCACAGTGTCAGAAAAGTATAAGAGAAGTTGAGGATAACAGGGAGTATATGGCCACAATGCAGAGTATATGAGGCAACAAGAGGGTGGAACTAAGTAAGCTATGAAGTTGGTAGTTTAAGACTCTGCATGCCACATACATTTTAATTTTTTTTCTGAACTTTCATCATTTATATTTCATTCTTATGTTTGAGGAATCCCCCATTTTATATATGTCAAAGAAACAAAAAATTGGACATGGTCACGTTCCCAACCTTTCTTAGAGCTGGGGTGCGGAAACCTGACCTAGGAATTCCCCACCAGGCCCACCTGATCCAGGAAGCCAGTGATATGAAGAAGCATAAACAGTGCAGGTTGCTGGCCGGCCAGGGTGGAGGCTCTAAGGCAGCTACAGCTGATCTCCTGTAGCTCTGGGGGCAGTGCCTGCTGTATGTGCAGCCACGGTGACGGCTGACGTCACACCAGATGGGGGTTGGAGCATAATTCTGGGCTCTGGCAGCCTGGCCTCAACCTGGGTCTCAGGTTCCACCAGAACTCTGTGAACTGCCCAAAATCCTTTAATAAGTCTCCTCTGTATAAATTAGCCAGAGGTGGTGCTTTGCTTTCAACCAAAAATCCTGACCCATAAGCCATGCAAAAGTGTTTGACCTTTATTTTGTAGGATATGTAGAACCAAAAGTCAATTAGAGGCAAATTCATTTTCTCCAACTGTAGGTTTTGTTTTAGAAATGTCCTTTCTTTTTCTCTTCTAAAGAATTTTATAAACTTATCAAATTTTCCTAAAATTTTACATAAGGACACACGTATTATTTAATTACAATATAAAATAGATTCTCTTTTAATTAGTACTTTGCTAGAGCTCTGACCCCCTGAATTTTTTTAAACCTCCAAGTTATTTATTTTTTGCAAAAAGTTGCCTTCCAAATCAACAAATAAAAAGTTGTCATAGATGTAAAAATCCTCAACAAAATATCAGCAAACTGAATGCAGCAATACATTTAAAAAATCATACACCATGATCAAGTGGCATTTATTACTGGGTACAAGGTTTGTACAATATCCATTAACATGATATACCACATAAACAAAATGAAGGGCAAAAATCATGTGATCATATCAATAGATGAAAAAAACACATTCGACAAAATCCAGCACACACTTATGATAAAAACTCTCAGTAAAGTGGGAATAGAGGTATCATACCTCAACATAATAAAGGCCATATATGACAGACCCACAGCTAACATCATACTCAATGAGGAAAAACTAAAGGCATTTTCCCTTAAGATCAGGAATAAGACCGGGATGTCCATTCTCACCACACTTGTTCAACATAGTAATTAAAGTCCTAGCTACAGCAATCAGACAAGAAAAAGAAATAAAAGGCATCAAATTGGAAAGGAAGAAGAAAACTGTCATTTACAGATGACATGATACTAGAGAAACCTAAAGATTCTACCAAAAAAAACCTACTAGAATAAATGAATTCAGTAAAGTAGCAGGATACAAATAAATATTCAGAAAAAATCGGTTGCATTAAAAAAATTTTTCCAATTACAGTTTACATTCAATATTACTCTGTATTAGTTTTAGATGTACAGCATAGTAGTTAGAAAATCATGGGGTTAATGGGGCAAAAAGGAGACATCTGTAATACTTTCAACAATAAAGATTTTTTTTAAAAGATACACATGATTAAAAAAAAGAAAATCATATTCTTTACAGGGTAGTCCCCTGATGTTTCAAGTACCCACTTGGTCCATACATAATTATTACGATATTATTGACTATATTCCCTATACAGTGGAATATCATTCGATCAAAAAAAAAAAGAATGAAATCTTACCTTTGGTGACAGCATGGATGGACCTAGAGGATATTATGCTAAGTTTAATACCTGACAGAGAAAGACAAACACCATATGATTTCATTTATATGTGGAATCTAAAGAACAAAATAAACAAAGAAAAAAATTGAAACAGACTCATAGACACAGAGAACAGACTGAAGGTTGACATAGGGGAGGAGGTTTGGGGGGCTGGTGGGGGGAAGGTGAAGGGATTAAGAAGTACAAATTGGTATTTATAGAATAGTCACAGAGATGCAAATTACAGCATAGGGAATACAGTCAATAATATCGTAATAACTATGTATGGTGCCAGGTGGGTAGTTGAAATATCAAGGTGAACACTTTGTAGAGTATATGATTGTCTAGACACTATGGTCTACACCTGAAACTAATGTAGAATAATATTAGCTATAAACCGTAATTGAAAAATAAAATTTTTAAAAAGACCTTTGTAGTCAGAACATGCTCTGCAGCCATCTGGATTGAAAAGCACTGACCAGGATACCGCCCTGTGTCAGCTCTGCAGATGAACGCGGTCTAACAGCGGCCAGAGGTGGGTGAGCTATTTGAAGTCAACACCTGAATGTGGCAACCTTGGTTTAGAGTTTGAATGGTGAACGTTGTGTTATAGCACTTACTTTAAAATGCAATATTTCCATGTGACTGACTCAGAATTTAGTAAAAAGTAAATAAATCAAGAGTATCTCCATCTCATTTCCAAGTACAACAATTTTCATTTTTCTTTTTCATCCATTCCTCCTTTTCATCCAAGCAATTCTGTTTGTGAAGAATTCCCCTACATGGCTATTTGTCATCCTTGTTGTGGATGAATGAACTTTGAAAATGCAAACTGTGCCAAATGCATATTTTGTCCAAATGACAGACTGTCAAGAACCAACCTTTTAATTGGATGAATGACAGAGTGACTTCAAGAGTAATGTTTGCCCTTCTTTATTTGACACAGGAAAATGAGTGTTCTGAGGTAAGGCTGTGTAGCGAGTCTCATTTAATGACACAGAATAAAGATAGGGACTGCCCAAAATAAACAAAAGTTTTCTTTGAGTTTCTTACTTCATAATTCATATATGACTAATGTGAACATTAGAAGGAAAAAAATGATACATAATTTAAAAAACACTTCATTTATAGTTGTGATTAGAAAGAGAAATTATTTAAACATCAAAGGGACTGCTCAAAACAAAATATTTCAGAAACTTTATGTCAGAAATGTGCATTTAGATACTTAAAATTTTTCTCACATTAGAAAAAAAAAGATAACTGCATAAGAGAAAACATGTTGCAACCAAGGACATTTTATCTTCACTAGAAATGTACTCCTTAGCACAGTAGTTAAAATAGGTCTTTTTAGTAATGTGTCTTCCTTTAAAGACCAGCTCTTAGTGTGTTTCATGTAACATGAGGCTCTAATTCTTTTTTAAATTTATTTATCATTGACACTATTACTAGATGTCCCCCGTTTTCCCCACCTCCACCGAGTCCCCATACCCCATCCCTTGGCCTTCACCACACTGTTGTCTGTGCCCATGGGATCTGTATATATATTATTTGGCTAATCTCTCCACCTTATTTTATCCAGTAGCCCCTCCCCCCTCCCCTCTAATATCTGTTCATCTACTTCATATATCCTGACTTAATTCTATAAGTGAGATCATACGGTGTTTATCTTTCTCTGACTGGCTTATTTCACTTAGCATAACAATCTCCAGGTCTGTCCAGGCTGCTGCAAAGGGTTAAGAGCTCCTTCTTTATTACAGCTGCATAGTATTCCATTGTGTAAATATACCACAAATTTTTTATCCACTCATCTACTGATGGGCACTTGGGCTATTTCCAGATCTTGGCTATTGTAAACAATGCTGCAATGAACAGAGAACATATTTGTCAATGATAAGGGGTTAATTTCCAAAATATATAAAGAACTTATACAACTCAACACCAGGAAGACAAACAACCCAATTTAAAAATGGGCAAAGGACCTGAATATACACTTCTCCAAAGAAGACATACAGATGGCCAAAAGACATATGAAAAAATACTCAACATCACTGATCATCAGAGAAATGCAAATTCAAACTACAGTGGGGCCTTGACTTACGAGTGTCCTAACTAACGAGTTTTTCGAGATACGAGCTGTCTCTCGGCCGAGTTTTTGCTTTGAGTTGTGAGCTAAAATTCGGGTACAATGAGGTATCACCTCTCACTTGCCAGAATGGCTACCTCAATAAATCAATACACAAGCGCTGGCAAGAATGTGGAGAAAAGGAAATCCTAGTATACTGTGGTGGGGATGAAAAATGATGCAGCCACTGTAGAAAATAGTATGGAATTTCCTCAAAAAATTAAAAATGGAACTGCCTTTTAACCCAGTGAGCTCACTTCTGAGAATATATCCTAAGAATTCCAAAACACCAATCAGAAAGAATATATACACCCCTATCTATGCTCATAGAGGGTCTAATTCTTATGGTAAGATTCTTATTATGTCCATCATCTGGCAATAAACACACCATTTTTGTTTGTATGTGATTTTTAATTTCCCGACATACAAAGCACTCTAAATTTCATTAGAGTACCCACAGTATTTTATATATTAACATACTCTTATCAAAAATCACAGTGCAATGTAGTATCCCCAAAGTCCTAATTATACTAAAATACATAAATACTAGAGGCCCGGTGCATGAATATTGTGCACTAGGGTAGGGGAGAGGGTCCTCAGCCTGGCCTGCGTCCTCTCACAGTCCAGGAGCCCTTGGGGATGTCCAACTGACAGCTTAGGCCTGCTCCCCGCAGAGAGCGGGCCTAAGCCGGCAGTCAGACATCCTTAGTGCTGCCGTGGAGGCAGGAGAGGCTCCCGCCACCGCTGCTGTGCTCACCAGCTGTGAGCCCGGCTTCGGGCTGAGCGGCGCTCCCCCCGAGGGAGCTCACTGACCACCAGGGGACAGCTCCTGCATTGAGCGTCTGCTCCCTGGTGGTCAGTGAGCGTCATAGTGACCAGTCGTTCCGCCATTCAGTTGATTTGCATATTAGCCTTTTATTATATAGGATATTGAATTGAGGTAATGTATATCCCACTTTTATCCCATTCTGTTTACAAAACATTATGTCATAAGCATTTTTCTAATTCATATAATAAACATAGAAAATCATTTGTAATGGCTGTCTGTAATTCTGTCATGAATACACAATAACTTAACTATTTCCCTCTATCATTTAGGTTGTCTCACATCCTAAATATTACACACAAATCCAAAATCATCTCTACCTCCATAGGATAAATGTCTAAAAGTGAAACTGCTAGATCACAAATAACCAACATGAAAAACTTGAAACAACTTTGAAATTTTGAGTGTCCATTTCACATGATCAAGGAAAAGAGTTAACAGCTAGTGCTTATGAGTTTCAAAATCAATATTTTTAAAGGAATTAAACCACTAGGTATACATTATAAATGAGAAATTGATATCATATATAAGCATTAAAATCATTCTCCCAAAGGCATTTAGGATTATATGAAAAAAGTCAGAGATCAATATTAAATATAGTCAGGGTTATGTAAATCCCATTCAGCAGGTACATTTATAATCAACTATTTTTGGAAGTTTAGCTGATTTTGATATGCTTGAAATGATGGCTCACTGAATTAAGAACTTGTTGATGATTTTTAGTCGTGCCTAATTATTCTACATACAAGTAAAATTAACTAACATCACAAAACTATTTAAAGGCTGTTCTTATAAATACAACATTAGGTAAGCTCTTCTGTTACTCCCTATTTATTTAATTTTTAAAAAATTAATACTTAGCTCTAGAAGTTTGTTCTTAAAATATTTATTAAATTAATTTGTGCCAATATTAGTTGAATAGTTGTTTCCAAAGGAGAGGGCAGGACAAGAATGGATTGTAACAGCTGCCATGCTGACCAAACCTAGCAGCCTGATGTTAATTTCAAAACATTCCTCATTCTGCCAGGAAATGGCCCTTGGATTGCTTTCCTCAGAATCACACTCATGAGATGCAAGTTCCTTTGAGGTTCTCTGGGCTAAAGTTTACCCGATCAGACTTGGCCCAGATCATTTCTATGTCAGCATCAGCTCTAACCTTCCCATTTGATAGCTCATCAGCCAAGCCATCCCTCCAATCAAAGAGGTGATTAGGAGACATTTTTCTCTATATTCTAACGTCTCTATATATTTTTATCTTCTATTTCATAAACCATTTTTAAATCTAATATCGCATTCACTGTCACAATTCAGCAGGCAAGGTAGGAAATATATTACTAGTCCTCTTTTATAGGTGGTTCAGAAAGACAAACTGATGAGCTAGCTGATATCAAAGCTAATAGAGAAACCCCATTAATTTCAGGCCAGTCAAACATTCCACTATCCCTCCTAGCATTCCCTGGTCCATTTAGATAAAAAAAAAAATCTTATTGGTTAAAAGGCTATAAGTCATTTACCACCTACAACTAAATAAGAGCCTAAGCAAACTCAATATACCTTTGTTGTAAGTCATTCTCTTGTTTAAATGGATATTAGCTTTTTAACTGTTTCAGAATTAACATGAAAATTCTCTTAGATACATAGAAAGTTTTTTTGATTTCCATGTTTTTTAATTTTCATGTTTAGTACACAAAAACTAAACATGAATCAGAAATATGTCAACACACTAAAGCTACTACTGGACTTGAATGTGCAAAAATTCTAAACCATTGGCTATGATCAAACCTTAGTAAATAATGTAGGTGTGATGGTTAATTGTATGTGTCAACTTGGCTAGACTATGACACCCGGCTGCTTGGGCAAAGAGCAGTCTAACTGTTGCTATAAATGTATTTTTTAGATGTGGTTAACATTTAAATCAGTAAAGTTTGAATAAAGCAAATTACACTTCATAGTGTGGGTGGGCCTCATCCAATCAAGTGAAGACTTTAAAAGAAAAAAAATGATGAGGCCCCCCCAAAAAGCTAAGAAGAAAGGAATTCTGCCTCCAGACTGCTTTCGGATTTGAGCTGCAACATCAACTCCTGCCAGAATTTCCAGCCTGTCTGCCTTCCCTGAAGACACTGGACTGGCAGGCCCCCAAAAAGTGTAAACCAGTTCCTTACAACCTCTTTCTTTATAGATAGCTAGATAGGCAGCTAGATAGACACACACCCTGTTGGCCTGTTTCTCTAGAAAACCCAATACCGTAGGTAAGCTGTATTCACACCTGTTCCAAAGCTCTTTCTTCTTTGCTTCCTTCTTCTATGGAAGCTAGAAGTACTCAGTTTACCCACCTCTCTTGCAGGCATGGATGGCTTCATGGCACAATTCCAACCGGAGATATATAGGCAGAAGTCCATGGGGAGAAATAACATCACTGAAAGTGGGACTAATCTCAAGCCAGTAGAAAGTCTTTCCCCTTCCAACCTGGAACTAGGATCAGACACTTAAGAGTGCCTAAAATCTATTAGCATGAGGAGAGAAGCCAACGCTGTAAGCAAAGGCAGTAAAAGCATGGGGCCATAATGATATCACTGAGCATCCACTTAGTCATGGCCTCCTCACCTGTGCATCTCGAAAACTGACAAATAAAACCCACTATGGCCAAGTTTTCTGTTTTCTTCAATCAAATTCATTCTTATCTGACACAAAAACTTGTAAAATGTCTTTTCACACATCTACCCAAATATCAATAGCATTACGCTGATAAATGTTGATTTCCATATAGAAAGGTTAGTGAAAATAATTTTAAAAAAAGACAAATATTAAAAGCCCAGGTATAATTTATTAAGCACTTAATAATGTTCTTAATTAAAATTTGAGACAGCAAATAATGGGTGTCTTCTTTTCAAGGGCCTTCTCTTACAGCTACACTGGAAGAAATAAGCCCTGCCAATCACTGAGACGCATGAGGCAAAGAGTCAGATTCTACATAAGTACCAACGGTGGTAGAACAGCATTAATAAATAAGGATATTGCCACATTTTTAGATTAGATATATTTTTTACAAATATATATGTATATTTGTAAAAAATATATTACTTACAAAAATAATTACTTACAAAACTTCACTAAACAGTAACTGTTTTCAGTGGATCATTCAAAATGAAAAAAAACAAATGAACATTTTTTCAGTTAGCATGACATATGAGCCTAAACGGTTTCTATAAGGCAAGTTGTAAAAAGTCTTGAAGGCTGAGATAGAGGCAACTGGATTGCAAAGATTGAGACACATTTGACAAAAATTTGGATAAAAATGTTTGCAAAGAAGACATTAAGGTAATGTAGTGGCCCGAGGGTTCCCTGAATTCCAATTAATCAGAAGGCTAGAAGATGCCCAGAGGTGAAAGAAGATTCACATTCATTCCTTTTTAGGGTTCTTTATCATCTCCTGTCTGTAGCTTTTGCATTGCTTTTCACCAACTGTTAGGCTCTTACGTAGTCACTGGCACAATCAGTCCTATGTGGGTAGAATCTCTAGCTTCCTCTTTTTGGTGCCGTGACCCCTCTTCTGTAGCTCTAACCTAAGTGCAGAGAGCCCGTTCACTGTGCCCAGGGTATCGTGCACAACCCATGCTTGGAGAACTGACCTAGCTATTCTTCAAGGTCAAGATCAACGTTTCCACAAAGCCCTCCTGCCTAAACTTCACAGTTCCCCCAGGGATGGCTCCTTTTAAACATATTTAGTGCTTGTCTATAGGCAACTCATCAATGCCATGCTCGCTTCCATGTCATTAATACTGTATTTCCGGTTAGCCATCCTCTTTTCTAATTAGACCCTAAATAATACAAGGAAGGAGATCATGCTTAGAATAATACATGGAATGTTATACTTGATAAGTGCTTCCAATACACTCATCAGAAATGGTCTAATGTTCTGATATTTCTACTGTATGACCTTACATTTTGACTCCAGAAATAGCAGTACCTTTCTTATTCTGTTACCAAAATACCATCTTTGTTTTCATGGGCTTCCTACAGCAAAGCATTTAGTTGGCACTCAACCTGAGCCAGATCACTAAAATAACTCTAACAAAAATAGCAATAAACCCATTTATCCTTGGGAATTTTCACAAGAATTTATTAACAGTTTAAGTCCATGTAAAAGTCACTCCTATAAACAAATAATTATAAAACACTCATAGCAGCCCGGCTGGCTTGGTTCAGTGTTTGAGTGTTGACCTGTGAACCAGGAGGTCACAGTTTGATTCCCAGTCAGAGCGTACGCCCAGGTTGTGGACTCGCTTCCCAATGTGGGGCATGCAGGAGGCAGCCAATCAATGATTCTTTCTCATCATTGATGTTTCTCTCTCTCTCTCCCTCTCCTTTCCTCTCTGAAATATATTTTAAAAATATTAATACAATGCTCATAGTAAAACTAAAACAGTAAGCGTTTCTATAAAATTTTAGCTCTTTTAAATAGATGCATATTTAACTATTCCTGTAAAACCTCTAAGTGTATGTATTACTGAGAAGTAAATGAGTATCTTCATTCTATCATAAACTAATTATCAGAGGAAGAAATATTTCAAGATAAAATAATGAGTTCTCAAAGTATATTGCAATAAGTGAAATTCTAGTGTGATAACATAGGTTCACGTGCTGTTGTTTCTAAACAGTACAACAGAAAGAAATACAATTTTGATAAAATAGACAGTCCACATTTTTATTCTTGCCCTGAGGTAGGGTAAAATATGCAATTTTCTGTTTCTACTGAAAATGAAAACTATTATTATTAGGTATTCTTCCTGTAAACCTACATGCTAAGCACTAGAAGAACTGTAATAATTTTGGTCCTTTCATTCACTTTTCAATCTCTAACAGGTAACCACATCTAGTGAAAAGAATGCTAAAATCGATGACAGCAGCTCTCCATTTAGGGCCTTTATCATCTGACCTTTGTCACTTACCTCTTTTCTTTATGATTTCCTCATATTAAATATACGTGAACTATCTACTTCAACCTGACATTGTAGTTTTAAAATAAAAATGAAATATCATTCTTTGAATCCTTAGGCAGAATGTCAATGTACACTTATTTCGAGAAGAATATGGTTTCTGAAATCAAATAAACCAGGGTTCAATGCAAGATGCTAATAGCTCTCTACCTGTGTGACCTGGGCAAGTTAGTAACCTGCTCTGAGCCTGCTGTCCACTTGTACCATAAAGCGAAAGAAACTTCATCTCACTCGCCCTTACAGCCCAGTACAGTATTTGGTATACAACTAATGATCAACAGTTTATTTTTATAGCTAGATATAAATAAAAGTCAATTTGACAGGTATTATTTTATACACTCAGGAAGAAGGCTAGAAACTTAGATTATTGTTCATCTTAAGCATAATGAAATTCTATCCATTTCAGATATTTCCAAGCATAGTATTTATTCTTAATGGGCTAGAGTACAAATTAATAGCTACAGATCAGCATTTGATCAGGTTGTTGTCACTTTTTAAACTACAATAAGACCTATAGCCTGTCTTCACGGGCTATTCACCTTTACTGTTAAAATGATGCAGACTCATCTAAATTTACATCAATAGTAGGTACAGCATTTAAGAGAAATAAATCTTTTGTGACATAAGCCCGGCCGGTGAGGCTCAGTGGATGGGGCTCAGGATGTCACACTTCGATTCCCAGTTCAGGGCACGTGCACGGGTTGTGGGCTCGATCCCCAGTGGGGGCGTGCAGGAGGCCGCTAATCAATGATTCTCTCTTATCATTGATGTTTCTATCTCTCTCCCTCTCCCTTCTTCTCTCTGAAATTAATAAAAATATATTTTTTAAAAAAATAAGAACAGAGTAAGTGGACAAACAAAATTGAAACAGACTCACAGAGAAAAAGAACAGACTGACGGTTGCCCTCCCTCCCTTTCTCTCCCTAAATTCAATAAATTTTTTAAAAGCTTTAAATAGGATAATAAAAGAAAGAAAATTAAATTTTATTTAAATTAGGACCTTAGCCCTGGCCAGTTTGGCTCAGTGGATGGAGCGTCAGCCTGCAGACTGAAGGGTCCCAAGTTTGATTCTGGCCAGGGGCACATGCCTGGGTTGCGGGCTCAGTCCCCAGTAGGGGGCGTGCAGGAGGCAGCCAATCAATGATTCTCTCTCATTATTGATGTTTCTTTCTCTCCCTCTCCCTCTCTGAAATCAATAAAGAAATATATATATTTTTAAAGCTTTTAAATTGGGACCTTATAGAACCTCATAAAAAGACCTACGCTTAACAGGGTTTGCTCTGAGTTTTTGTTTTAGTATAGAAATGTCATAATTATATTATGATCATAATTATATATTCCAATTAATATACTGCCATTCGCTATCTTGCTTAGGTTTCAAAAACTAATTTATGGTAGACTATTAAATGCTCTTCAAATGGAAAAGTAAATCAATTGTAATGGATTTTGAAATTATTTTTTAAATTAAGTATTATGCAATCTCTATGCAGAATTTACTGGACTGAATGTATAAATATTATGATAACAAATATATAACAAATGTGCATAATAACTAGATCTCTCATTAGTTACATGCTTATAACCAATAAAAATAAACATTTATAAACACTACTGTAAAATATATTGTCAGAAGAGCAAATACTGATTAGTGAAGATTATTTGATTATAGTGAGTCTTTCCATAGACCTTCCAAAGTCAGAAGATGTTCTTACTGTAATTTAATAACCACAATTTCATAAAATCTTTAAGGTTAAATTTTAAAAAAGGGAAACCATGATAAGACAAAGGTTAAATATGAGAAATGCTGAGTTTTAAACAAATATAGGGGAAAGACATAAATCTTAATATAAGCAATTATGTAAGTAAGAAAGCAAGGATGATGGATTTACAGGCAATGTAATTAATCTGAAGGTATCCTGCTCTAAATCTATTTGTAGCCACAGCACCTACAATTCAACTAATTAAGACAGAAAACAGAACTATATATGTTCATAGTTCCAAAACCCCAGTTTCACACAGTAAGATATGTACCTTATGAGAGTTGGAGCACTAAGCTAAAGCCATTTCAGACAGGCATTTTCTAAGATGATTCTACCTTATAAGAATAACCTCCAGGCATAACAGCTAATGTATTGCAAATATGCAATAAATTACTTACCTAAAATTATCAACCAAAATTTCAAGGGAAATAAAAAGAACTTTTGTCTATTGCCAAATAATATTGTGTGACAAAGTTCCATTGTACATGCTTTAATGACTCAAAATTTATTTTGTAATCCTATTGCAGAAAATCATACAATGACATAATATATTGCATACAAGTTCTGGTAAATCACAGTTCCACATATAATAAATGGAAGCCCAAATTTATAACATTTATTATGCTTTATGTCCAATATCTACTTATTGTTCATTTAGTAATACTTATGTGACTCCCTATTAAATCTTCCCTCACAGGTCATATATTAATAGATGTTTTATGTGTAAATATACATATACTAACTATAATATGCATAATTAACATATATTTATATAATTAATGTATAATGTAATATACTAAATGTAATATTTAGTGTGTTTATATTTAATATGAAGATATTTGACAAATATTAAAAAATATAGTGCTTTTAAATGTTACAGTTTGCATCAAGATACCTTTCAGATCACACTATATGTATCTAAAAAATCAGATCATGATTTTACATGTTCAAATACAAATTATTATTTAGAATACAAAAATAAGGAACTTGAAGTCAGAAATGTCACACCATTCACTTGGCTCTTTAAATCTTCTCATTCTTTTATTAAGCTTCTCTTCTGCCCTCTGGCTCTCGCCTGTCTGGAACCTCATTCTCATACCACTTTCTCCCTGGATTTTTATAGTTAAACCACATTGGTCACTTCCACACATACTTCAGGGCCTTTGCACTGGCTATGTCCTTACACTATATATTCAACTCTTTCCAAATTCATTCTAATGCTCTGCCTCTGGGCTCAAATGTCACCTCTTCCCAGAAGCCTTCCCTGGCAAAGGAAACAAGAGAAAAATAAACAAATGGGACTACATCAAACTAAAAACTTTTACACAGGAATGGAAACCGTCAACCAAACAACATTTTAAAAAATGAAACAATTCAATTAAAAAATGGATAGAGGACCTAAATAGACATTTCTCCAAAGAAGACATACAGATGGCCAAGAGACATATGAAAAGATGCTCAACCTCACTACCTTCAAATCAAAAGGACGATGAGATATCACCTCTCACCTGTCAGAATGGCTGTTATAAAGACAACAAAGAATAGTGCTGGCGAGGATGTGGAGAAAAGGGAGCCCTCTCAGGCACTGCTGGTAGGAATACAGATTGGTGCCGCCACTATGGAGGTTCCTCAAAAAATTAAAAATAGAACTACCATATGACCCAGCAATTAATTCCACCTCAGGGTATTTGTCCAAAGAAAACGAAAACACTAATTTGAAGAGATATATGCACGCTAAGTTCACTGCAGCATTATTTACCAGCATTATTTACCAGTACAGCCCAGGCATTCCACCTCCTTACCTCCACTTCCACTTTCAAGACTCCTCTCTCACTTGGAGCCTCCTAACTGTCATGTGCGCTATCCCTAGGCACAGGAGCCTCCAACCCATCCTCCCGTGCTACAGGCACTGCATGGTAAGCTGATCATGGTGCTCACCTATGAAGAACCCTTCAAAGCTCCCCAATGTCCATGAAACTGATTTTTCACTCTATTTGTTAGAATCTCCCAGAGAGATTTTTAACATAAATTCATGGGCTCCATCATAATTGAATCTAAACCAATTACATCACCCCCAGTAACTCTAAGAATCACTGCTTTACAAGGTACACTCTAAACCTTTGCAGATGATATACATGGTCCATCATCAAGTTTTACCAACAGCCTTTGAGCCTCATTATTCCAGCCTCCAGGTACACGAGCCAAACACACAGTTCCCTATCATGCTGCTCTCGCGTCTTTGCCTTCCCATGTATCCCCATTCCTCTGGCATGTCCCTATGCATTACTTTTAGTTAGGAGAAAGCTTTGCATTTTCCTATGCTCCTTGGGGAACTTCCTCCCTTTCACTCCTATATATCCTGCACTTACCTGGACTGTAGCAGTTGGCTATAGCAGTAGGCAGGAAAATACTGGTTGAGAATGACAGATCAAAATCAATTACCCACTTATTAAATACGTTATGGTTTCTACAATCATCAAACAAATCACTCTTTTTTAAAATATATATATATTATTGATTTTTTACAGAGAGTAAGGGAGAAGGATAGAGAGTCAGAAACATCGATGAGAGAGAAACATCGATCAGCTGCCTCCTGCACTCCCTACTGGGGATGTGCCCGCAACCAAGGTACATGCCCTTGACCGGAATCAAACCTGGGACCCTTCAGTCCGCAGGCCGATGCTCTATCCACTGAGCCAGACCAGTTAGGGCCAAATCACTCTTTTTTTCCCTTTTGAGCCTCAATTCAAGAAGTCAGCGTTAAAGCAATCAAGTCAATGAAAACATTCATCCTATGGAGACATATCTTGGAGATACTGTGGCTTCAGTTCTAAACCACCATAGTGAAGTGGGTATCACAATAAAGAGAGATGTAATATCTTCGCTGGTGAAGGGCCTTGCTTTCAATTTGTAAAAGAACAAAAACAAAAACATCTGTGAAGCACAATAAAGTGAAAAGCAATAGAGCAAAGTATGCCTGTATTTTAAGAACTCCATTATTATATATTACTCAAATGTAATAAATAAAAACAGCTATAAAACTTTAAGCCTTGCATGGATACACATTACATCTTTTCCTAAGAATGTTTTAAAATCCATTTTGAATTTTTCTTTTTTTTAAAAAAAAAGGAGCTCTATGCAAAAACGAGCATCAGACCATAAGAAAGCACACTACAGTTGTAAGTAACGGCTTTATATTTATTCACTAGAGGCCCGGTGCATGAAATTCGTGCACTCAGGGGCAAGCCTGCACCCACTCGCAGTCTGGGATGTCTCACAGCCCTCGGGGGATGTCTGATTGACAGTTTAGGCCTGCTCCCCACAGTCAGACATCCTTAGCACTGCCACGGAGGTGGGAGAGGCTCCCACCACTGCCACTGTGCTCACCAGTGATGATCCTGGCTTCTGGCTGAGCAGCGCTTCCCCTGTGAGAGCGCAATGACCACCAGCGGCAGCTCCTACGTTGAGCGTCTTCCCCCTGGTGGTCAGTGCACATCACAGTGACCAGTCGTTCTGCTGTACAGTCAATTTGCATATTAGCCTTTTATTATATAGGACTGTCTTTAATCCAGTGACTAGCTCTTTGAAACAGATGTAGAAAGAGCTACAGAAGTGTTTATTACTTTACTGTGATTTTCCCAAAAGGAAAGTAAAACAAAAAGTAAATTTTAAGGAATAAAGAATAGACTGGATATTTGAAAACAGAAATTAATAAAAGAATGTATACAGTGGTCTAGACCCTAGAGCCACATCAGAATCACTAATGTGGGAAGTTTTATGCATGCCATGCTATACGCCTCACCTGTAAGAGATTCTGGTCTAATGGGTCAGGGATGGGCTTCAGCATCAAAATTGTTCAAAGTTCCCCGGGGGATCCCACTGTGAGTCAGGGTAAAGAACCATAAGTCAGCACCTTCCTCCCATAGCAAAGCCTATCTTTCAAAAAGCAATTGCAATTAACTCTTTCCAATCAATGTAATTTTTCTCCTGTGAAGGGAAAAAGGGAATATGAACATCGTTAACTGGAATATATTAACAACAGTTAACAGATATACTGGAGTTATTATGTGGCAAGCATTATTTTAAGAGCTTCTAATACATTGACCTTTTTATTCCTCACAATGGCTCTGGAGAGTTGGCACAATTTTATGCCATTCTGCAAAAATAGCTAACAGTTGCATAATGCTTAACACTGCCATATATTATTCTGAATGCTGCTGTATACATGACTTGTTTAATCTTCACAAAACTTCTGTAAAGTACTGTTAATATATCCATTTGATAGAGACAAAACTAAGGCACAGAGAAAAATAACTTACAGAAAGCCATACAATTAGTGAATGACAGCTGGGATTTGAAGCCAGGTAGTTGTCTAGCTCCAGACTTAATTAAAAAACAAAATCCTAATGCTCTGTGCTATATAACAGGCACAAAATATATTAATATGCAGTTGGGTTTCTAAGCATGTCTTTATTTTTCTCCTCTTCAGAAGGCAGTAATACAAACAAAGAGGAAGATGCTCATTTAAGAAAAGTGAAATAAGAATCATTTGACTTTAGGTCCGAGGCAGGTAACACTCCTGGACCCAACTGGAGTTTTCATGACTTAGAATGGAAAGGAGTTAACGATGATGAAGACAAGTAATCCAGTTCTCTACCAGACATGAAGGCAAGAGATTGATTCGAAGCCCGACTCCTCCTCCCTGTGAGCTCCATGAGACAAGGAACTGGTGTGCCTGCACTGCGCAGAGAAAGTGCTGGGTAAAGATATTTGAGCAAATGAAATGAGAAGATGTAAGATGGCTGAATTCTAAGGTACACTATTTTTAATTTTTAGCACTGTTTTTCATACTTCAAGATATTTATCATGTATGTTACATGTCCTTATTTCACAGAAAATTTAATTCTGTACAAGAGAACATTAGATGATTAAAATATATTATTTTTCATCAAAATGTTGGTCTTTCAATATTTTAACTTATGCATGCAAATTTTACCTTCAAATTAAATATATATAATAAAGTTAATAAATATATCATTATTTACAGACTTTACAGGATGCTCATATAATTATTTAGTTTATGAAAACGAACATTTCTAATAATCAGCTCAATAGCCAGGCGACCACATTGCTAACTCAAGGCCAAGTCATTAGGCAGTCTCTTGGGCCTGACTGCTCCTCAGGTAGGGTGGCCATCTGTCCCTTTATCTGGTTTGATTCCTCCATTTGTAGCTGGTGCCTCTGCCTTCCTCTTGATTAGAAAAGCACAACCCTGACCTCCCCTTAGCCAATGATACCACAGCTGCACTCTGGGTTCTCACCAGAAAATAGGCATACTCAACCTTCCCATTGACCAACCCAATATTCAACTTTTGAGTGAGAACACCCCTGAAGGGCTCTCTGAAGAGTACTCTAAATTTTAAAATAAAACGAGCAAGGACCGTAACTGCATTGTCTCCAAGTAGAATTCCTCCTGCACAACTGCCCTTCTGTGTTACTGTCCTGGCCTACATCGAGGGGATAGGTAAGAAACACCCAAGAGTACCATGCTATGCCACTTACACAGAAGTGCTGCTAAGTTGGGAATCCTCAGAGCCATCTACTCTACAGCAAAAATTTCTCTCAGATTTCAGTATCATGGTGAGCTAGGGGTCTCTTTCATGTCAGGAAAACAGATGCCCAACATGTCTTTTACAATTTTTTTTGCTTATTTTTCTGTTTTCCTCTTATTTCGTTACATTTTAATTTTATTTTATTGCACGTTATTTTTATTAATATGTATATTTCTTTAAACATCTCTTTTTGAGGTACTAGTATTCTATGAATAAACAATTCTACAATAAAAATAAATGAAACTGAAAGGGATAATGAAAAGTTCAGATACCACTGACTGTGAAGAATGAGGGACATGACTTTCAAAATTATAAATGGTAAGTAAAGATTTCACAGTCTCAAAAAATTAAGACATTACTTCATTCATTCATTAGTTCCAAACAGTACCTGGTGAATTTTTTCAAAAATTATTTTGATTCAGTTAATTTAGAAATTTATAACAGACTATAAGTATTCAACACCCTTGCAAGAAAGGGTCACATTAAGTGTTAGGTCATGACTCAAACTGATTTATAGTCGGTGAAGCCTTCACTAGAGTATTGATTAATAGAGAGTAAATGAAGAGATCATTAGAATTCTGAGAAACTGCAACCCCTCAATATTAGGTTACTTAGGTTATTTTTAATAACCAAAAAATCAAATAATGACTTAAGACACTAATTTTTCAAATAATGATTTAAGACATTTTTTTTTATTTCCATGAAGTTTATGTTTAGCTCAAATACCTCATTGAAAGTTATATCTTTGTGCAAAAGAAATGACATGCTGTAATCAAAGTATAATGTAGTATAGTTAAATGATAGTATAGATTTCTTTGTACGTTGAGCACTAATTCACTACGTAGAAAAGAGACTTACTGAAATAAATGTTTCTCAAAACAGCTTTTTGGCCCTGACCGGTGTGGCGGTGTGACTCAGTTGGTTGGGTATTGTGTCATGCACTGAGTGAGGGATTGCTGGTTCAATTCCAGGTCATGGCACATACCGGGCTGTGGGCTCTATAACCTGGGGTGGGGGACTTGCAGCAGACAGTCGATCAATGTTACACTCTCACATCGATGTTTCTCTTTCTCTTCCCCTCTCCCTTCCTCTCTCTCTAAAAATCAGTTTAAAAAAATATCTTTTTTAAAAAAACAGCTTTTTGGAGACCAAGACAAAGAGAGTGGAAGTAAAAATTGATTTGGGTTTTTTTATTTTAAGAAAATTAGAATCCTGATGTTCAACTAAAGAGAAAGACTATCCAAGGTTTTTAAACTAATATGAATATTTATGTTATTATCATGGAGCTTATTTCAAAAATTGCATAAAATCATTGTCCAAACTTAACGTGTTTCACAACTGTTGGAAATCATCTTGGAAAGCATATATTGTCACGATCTAGGGAATAAGGCATTGGTGAACAATGAAAATGAACTAACTAAGACTACAAAATATGGAAAAACCATACGATGCTTCTTTTTCAACTCGAAATATAATTTTATTTTGTACAATTAAGGAAACAGTGTGGCAGAAAAGAAATTTCATAAAATCAATGCATGATGATTTCATCTGACAAGTTGAATGGGGGTGGGAAAGTAGGTGTGAGAAGCTTACTGCCTTTAGTAAAGTTAAAAACTAAATCAGAACCAAGAAAAGATTTTTTGAAAGACTAAATTTTAGATATAAATTCCAAAGATATACTTTCCCACAGATATTAATATGCCTCTTGGGCATATACCATGTTCATGATACAATAAAATCAGCATTACACAAGATGAAAGCCCATAATAGGAAGAAGCCACAGGATATGCAATAGCCCTATAAGAATGACATGCATATTTAACTTTAATGTTAGGAAGAACTTATATGTAGTTAAAATTTTTATGGTGCAAATCTCTGGTATTACAAACCCAGGGAAACACTTCCAGAACATATCCTTTTGTGAAATAATGGAATTTTCTAGGGTGTTTATAGCCTTTAGGGGGCCAAGATTAGACATAAGACATTCTGAATTTAATTCTTTAAGAAATCTAATAAAAAACTATTTAGTCATAAGAAATGGTTTCTTCAACCCATAGAGAAATATTTTTTTTAAAGCTAAGTTTTCTTTGAAACAACATTTAATTAGGTGAAATAAAGATATATATTCTGTGGCTCCATTTAACTGTAAACATTAAAAAGATAAATTCAAACTATTCTAAATATGACTCTTAGATAGATGAAATGCAAAACTCCCTAACAGGAAAACGAATCCTTAAAATTAAAATTATTTTAATGCTTGAATAGAACAGATTCTACTAAAACAACAACAAAACTGAATTTCCAATTCTGCTAAGACACCAGCTGAAAATGGAGTTATATAAATAATTTTTTAGCAGTGGGGACTTTCTAGTTATTAGTAAAAACATACTAATTAAAAGAAAGTACATTAACTATATTGTATGACATACTGACTCTAACAGTCAGGTTTGAAAAAAGTATTCCTTCCCTAAATTATTTAAAATACACATCTCATTCCCACTGGAAAAATCACTTCATTTTCTAGAGAATATTTTAATGAAATTTGCAACATGTGGATTATCTGGTTCAAAATATCAAGATTCTCATGCCTACCTGAACCACTTAAAATAAAGGCACAAGGAAAATTCAACATACAAGGAGTTCAAATAAACCTGAGAGGAGAATATTGTGGACAACAATAGGACATGAAGGGGACTGAAGACTGCTAAAGTCATCAAAACACAAAAACAAAAACCCTAAACCACTTCATGTCCCTGCCAAACAATGTTTAAGAGCCATATGCAGCCTCCCATGCTGCCAGATTGCAGCTCAGATAACTAGAAAAACAGTAGCCAAGATTGAGCTCAACCAAAATGTGAACTTAACCAGCAGTGGATGCCAATAAATTCTAACACTCACAGACTGAATAGAATAGAATAATTTTTCACAAACATTTAGTAATTTTTACGCATACATCTTGAGGTATAAATGAGTATAACAGCAATCCATTGCATCTGTGGGTATTAACATCTGTCACATGTCCTTGAAAACGAGGTGTTTCTACCTCCAGGTAGGGAAATGAGAATCTCAATTCTTTTTTTTATTTGTTTATAAAGTATTACTGATAGTAGTACATATGTCTC
>NW_006290675.1:1493930-1495659 GCF_000327345.1 Myotis davidii | reverse complement strand
CTACCTGCTGTTAGGGAAAGGAGAATCTCAATTCTTTTTTTTATTTGTTTATAAAGTATTACAGATATACATACATATGTCTCCTTTTTTTCCCATTGACCTTCCCCTCGCCACCCCCACCACCCCACACATGCCCTCACCCCACCCCTCTCAGTGTCTTGTGTCCATTGGGCATGCTTATATGCATGCATACAAGTCCTTCGGTTGGTCTCTTACCTCCCTCCCGCACCGCCCCACCCCCCAACACTCCCCAGCCTTCCAGAGGCAGAGAAGCATGGAACAGACTCTGAAATTACAGTAGGAAGGGAGAATCTCAATTCTGACTCCAATGGCCTCAGGCTCACAAAGAACCAGTGGGGCTGAGGCTGAGCAGCAGCCAAAGGCCTCCTTATTCGGAAGAGGTCAAGCCATTCCTGAGCCCTAACTGTGATCTGGGTGCACATCCTGGGAGCTCTTAGAATATCAGGGTTGATCTGCCATGAGCACATTAATTTACTGAGAACCTGATGAAAAGCAGTGCATATCAACAGGTATCTATAATTTATTTTATTTTTTTATCATTAAAGGCAAAGGGAAAAGTGGTTGGAGTTGATGGAGAAGGAAACAGAGCAAGAGGCTAACAGGAAAGACAAATTTTCCCAGACCACCAGGGCCTTATTGTGAGAACTAAAGCTATACATCATTTCCTGAGAAAACCAAGGAACTTCGAGGGGCGGTTCCAGGCGCCTTGAGAGACAAGTTACTGTGAGCTGACTGCAGAATGGGATACTACTGACTTCTTTTTCTTCAGAAAATTCTAGAGAAACTCAGAAAACGGGCTATTGTTCCAGAAACTAATCTAGAAATCTATACAGTAATAATTTTTTATTGTAGAGTCTGATCTGTTTGATATTCTTTAATTATGTATATTAAGTAATTGCTTGTTAAATAATATTTTCCACACTGTCCTCTTTTTTTAAAAAATATGCTCTTATTGATTTTAGAGAAAGAGGAAGGGGGAGAGAGAGAGAGAAACATCCATGGACTGCCCCTGCATGCACCTGGATGGGGGACCAAACCGGCAAGCTGGGCTTTTGCCCAGACAGTTGTGCAGGCGACATCTCGGTGAATGGAACAACACTCCGACCACCTGAGCCACACCAGCCAGGCTTCCACACTATTGTCTTAAGATCAGTTATTAAATATGATGTTCAAAGGCTGAAGCAAATATTTGTAATGCATGTTTTAAACACTCTTCCATGTTTTCTAATAATGGATTCCTCGTACTTCTAAAATATTGAAACATACTGGTTTCTTTTTCTTTTTGCCAAAAAACCCTAAACTTGAATTTTTAACTAAAAAAAAAGTATTGTCTAACTCTTTTGCTATAGATGAACAACTAATCCATGTTATATATAACATAGTAAGTATATGATCTATTCAGCATTGTAGTAATAATAGCTAACATCTGATAATTTACTATGTGCCAGACACTATATTAAGGGTTTCAAATTATCCCTTTAAATAAGGGATAATTTATTTTACCATTTCACTTCATCTCCAAAATCAATGAGGTAAACACTGCTATAATTTCCACTTTCAGTTCAATTAAACCAAGGCTCACAGAAGTAACTTACAAAAGACAATGAAACCAATAAGTAGTAGAATGATGACTCCAACCCAAATTCAAGTTTATATTTTCTTCTCTGAGTTCCTCCCTCTCTCTCTCTCTCTCTCTCTCTCTCTCTAT
>NW_006290675.1:1487212-1493862 GCF_000327345.1 Myotis davidii | reverse complement strand
ATATATATATACACATACATAGCTTAATAGTATATACAACACAGATAAAGCAGACTTCAACTGAACAGTAAAGAAGAATATTAGAAGATTCCTATGTTTATAAAATATATAATTTATATTCAAGAAAAGCTACATGATCTATGTATTTTAATATTTTTGTCCAATTCTTTCCTGTAAGATCTGAAAGCCTGTTCATCATCTTTTAAAAGATATAATTCCATCATGAATGTTTCATCTATTCAAATTCAAAAATCTTGAACATGTGTCCATAACAATGCTGTTACCTCTGCAAGAACTTTTATTCAGGAGAAAAGTCACAAAATCCTGAAATCCATGGAAGATATAGATAAAAGAAATTCAAAATTTTAAGCAAGTTCTGTCACAGATGGTTCTTTTAAAAGAAATATGGAAACAAAATTACTGATCAAGTTCATAACTTATTCTATTACCAGATGTGAAATCTCACCTTTACTCAGGATGCCAACCCGTAATGGAATAGATCAGTTTTTCCATAGAATATGAACACTAGAAAAGATGGGCATCATTTCAACTAACCTAAAATCCAAACAGGAAAGCCTTAATGTGGCTGTGCCCCAACTGACCTACTCAGGTGTTTCATAAATATAATACTCCTTGGTAATGAAATTTTCCATTATTCTTTTAAAGAAGACATTGAGACTTCATATAAAGATTAAATCAATGCCTCCTCTAAAATAAATATTGTTTAAGTTTCTCCTTTAAGTAGTGAAATTACAAAACAAAATAAATTCTATATAATTACTTAGCAAAACATAAAGTCAACATTCTGAAACAGTATCCCTTCAGAAAATAATATTTTCTATTGCTAGGGAAAAAATGTAAAAGTGACTTTTTTTCATACAGATTCTGAACTTAGTGATTGACAAGTATCAGACTAAAATTCAAAATGTATTGTGAAAAGTTAATAAAAATATGGCAATCATAAAGTTACATTCTGTAAGACCCGGAATCCCTTTTGTTTGTCTCTTCCTTTATATCAGTTAATGAAAAGATCTCAGTTTCCACTATTCTAATAGAGAGGACACACATCTATGATAACTCCCTTTCACTTTAACCAAAACAAATGCCCATGTTATAAATAAATCATTAAATAAATTCTTGAGCATAGAGGTAAGTCACTTGAGCGTATTTCACTCTCTTGGAGCATGAATGGGTAGACTGCTATGTAAGGGTTGTACCTTCATAACAGAATCAATGAAAACTTGAAGGGAGAGACACAATCAAAACCTCAGAGTATTTTATAAAACAAATCACTGCATGAAAACATGTTCAAAGTCCCTGCAAAAAGGTTTGTTAAAACTTTATATGTGATGTTAAGACAACAAAGTGTCAAATAAAACAATAGTTTTCCATCTTCATTTTTAAATATGAATGATTTCTTTTACTGATCCATTCAGAGTGAGTCTGCAAAATAATATCCACAAGTCAACAAAATCCACTATGTGTTTTCTATGTTGAGCATTTTTTACTTTGCCTTTTAGTTAGTTTTATATTCCAGGATAAAAGACAGTTTTTTCACTGAGTTTATATTTTACCTATTTTTAAACTATAATGTGCTTGCATAAATTTTATTCTAAAAGTTAGTTGTAAGACAGTTTTATAAAAGAAAAAACCTTTTTTTCTTACCAAAACAAATGAAGAGTGTAATAATTTTAGATTTGCATAGTACATATTCCAAATAACTACTTATCAAATAAATTTTACTTTCTGCAATAAATATAAGAACTATTTGTCTGCAGTGTAAATACCACAAAACAGAAAAAAAAGCAAATTTTACAAAAGTGGGATTAAACTTCTAAAAGAAAAATGAATGAGACTGTGTAATCTTGAGGTATAATGACCACAGGTAATACATATATTTTCATAAAATATTTGTTCTATACTAAGAGACATGAAAATTTGAAAAGTAAATGAGTTATCATTTACAAAGGTATGCACTGGGTAGTTAAAATATATTGAACTCCAAATACTTGAAAGCCAAATTATAGTGAAAACCTCAATACACTATTTGTGTTAAATCAATTTTTACTAAGGTTATCTTTCAGGAAAACCATCTTTTGTAAAAATTGTATTTAACTTAAAAACCAATTACTGAAGGAAAAAAACCTCAGAGTATTTTATAAAACAAATCACTGCAATTAAACAACAGTTCGCAGCTCAGATTATTTTAGTAATAGTCGCTGTTCAGAGAACAAAATAAGGGCAGATATAAATAACCTCTAGGGAACCAATCAAAGTATTAAGCAGTTACTTAACATCTTCTAAAAACAGAACTACTTCTGTTTGTCTAGATAATTCATTTACTTTAAAATTTTGTGCACAGCAAAAGAAACCATCAACAAAACAAGAGAGCCCACTGCATGGGAGAACATATTTGCCAATGTTATATCAGATAAGGAGTTAATCTCCAAAATTTATAGGGAACTCATACAATTTAACAAAAGGAAGATAAACAATCCAATCAAAAAATGAGCAAAGGACCTAAATAGACACCTTTCAAAAGAGGACATTCAGAAAGCCAAGAGACATATGAAAACATGCTCCAAATCACTAATCATCCGAGAGATGTCAGTCAAAACAACGAGGTACCATCTCACACCTGTCAGAATGGCTATCATCAACAAATCAACAAAGGACAAGTGCTGGCAAGGATGTGGAGAAAAAGGAACCCTCGTGCACTGCTGGTGGGAATGCAGACTGGTGCAGCCACTATGGAAAACAGTACGGTGTGTCCTCAAAAAATTAAAAATGAAACTCCCGTTTGACCCAGTAATCCCACTTCTAGGAATATATACCAAGAAATCAGAAACACCAATCAGAAAGAATATATGCACCCCTATGTTCACAGCAACACAATTTACAATAGCTAAGATTTGGAAACAGCCTAAGTGCCCATCAGCAGATGAGTGGATTTAAAAATGGTGGTACATCTACTCAATGGAACTCTTACCATTTGCAACAGCATGGATGGACCTGGAGAGCATTATTGCTAAGTGAAATAAGCCAGTTGGAAAAAGATAAATATCACATGATCTCACTCACTTGTGGAATATAATGAACAACATAAACTGATGAACAAAAGTAGATCCAAAGACATAGAAGCATGGAACAGACCATCAAACATCAGAGAAGGGTGTGAGGGGGGAGGGGGAGGAAATGTGATCAACCAAAGGACTTATATGCATGCAGATAAGCATAACCAATGGACACAGACACAAGGGAGGCGAGGGCATGTGCTGGGGGTGGGAGTGGCTGGGGAGAAGTCAGTGGGGGAAAATGAGACATATGTAATACTTTGAACAATAAAGAATTTATATTAAGAAGTAAATAAAAGTTTGTGAATAAATCTATCATAACTGACATATTATGAATTAACTTGTCTTAAACTTTGAAAGAATACATGTTAAATTTCCACATGAAAATCTTCAAAGAAACTTCAGATTTTAACTGTTTGAAAAAAAACACAACACAGATGAAATGACATACCTAGCCAAAAAAACAACAAATAAAGTACCAGGTGCTAAAAGCTACAGCCCAAGAGAATCAGTCCTCCTGTTAGAGACAGGAAATGGATACCCATGTATATAAACACCAGTAGAGCAACTAAAAGGGGAGAGCATCTTCTGACCATATTTCTAGGCTGCTGATTAAAGTTAAGGTTAAGGGGTCACGCCGATGAGCAAACCTCGGATAGGCCTAGCTTGAATAAGAAAAGTATGCCCCACAATCACGCTGTTTCCATCACCAGCTGCTGCTATCATTTTCAAGCAAATGCAAGGATACAGACAGAACAAACAGAATCATTGCCCAGGCTGTGAAGTGGCATGTACCTGCCATGTGTGAACATTTGCAAAACAGCTCAAGTCTTACCTCATAAGACCAGACACACTGAGTCCCACCAAACCGTCGAACACATCTTCCTACTTCCACATCTTCGTGAGTCGTGTACATTTCTCTGAGGCACTCACCAATGTGTGGCACCATCCTCCTGAGGACTTCTCGGCTGAAGATCATGCCAGGTCCTCCCATACAGAAGTTCTCCCCAGGCTCCAGGCCCAGCTTGCCGAGTTCTTCAATATTCCCCAGGCCAGTCTGGCCCAGGTAGAGGGGCTTGCTGCTATTCAGTGATCTAAGAAACTCTTCTAACTTGTCACCTACAAAGAGAAAGGCAACAATCATCCTTTTCCTAATTTCATAATCATTTATAGGTACAAAGTAAGGGACAGAGCTTCCAATATTGTGTGTAAACTCCCCATAAGTCTTAAACAAATGAAAAGAAGAAAAACCTCTCTGAATATTCTATTATTTTTTCAGAACTAATTTGAAGAATCAATCTTCTAGTCAAAGTCACGGGAAAACTTTAACAAGTCTAACAATCATCAGATTTTTTTAAAATTTTCATTTATTGATTTTTTTAGAGAGAGAGAGAGAGAGAGAAAACACACATTGATTTGTTGTTCCACTTATTTATGCATCCATTGGTTGATTCTTCTATGTACCCCGACTGGGAATCAAGCCCGCAACCTTAGCATATGGGGAGGACACTTGAACCAACTGAGCTACCCAGCCAGGGGGAAACAATCATCAGATTTTTAAAGGTGAAATAATTAATGATAAGGAGAATAAAGCGGTTCTTAGCATATCTGAAGTAATGATAAAATGCCCAGAAATATTAAATATTGATATTTAGCATTGACTGACAATATTAATATCCAATAATTTTTTTTCTGGCAATTGATTCAGTTTAGTGTTTTGTCCTTAACTTTTCTTGAAATTTAACTTTGGAATTTAGGAAAGTACCCTTGTAGAAAAATAAATAAATATTTAAATTAAAGAACAAAATTGGTTTACTTGTAGTTTGTTAAGTCATTAGGAAAAACAATTTAAAATCAACTAACACACTTCAAAAGCATTTATTAGTCTACAAAATGGCAAACTGGAATAAGTGGTCACTTTCTTACAGTCCCAATCAGCATCTTTACTAACATTCTTGATGATCACAGCATTTGCAGTCATTATCTTGATCCCATGCCACGCCCCTTGCGTCTCAATGAGGTTCAGCTATGATTGGGCTCTTAATACAAGATGCATTTCATTCTTAACAGAAATGGAAGGATGAAGGCATTTCAATGTTCTGAAGGACAATATTTTCAAAGCACTAAAAGAAATGCTTGTTTTTCCCTGAGCCCTGGGAAAGGTACTGCCTCCTGGACCAAGGGGAAGCAATGAGGCTACAAGTAGAGAGGCTCAAACTGAGGAAGGGCGGCCCGCCTTGTCCAAGAAGCTAGGAAACCTGAAACGCACAGGGGGACCTCCGTGCCATACTCTTCTCCTTCCCGGGCACCCCTCTCCCTCCTCGCCATCGGCTGGGCTGCAGAGATTTCCTCCAGCTCGCAGTCACTTCTCTCTGCTGAGTTTAGAAATCTCTGGCCAGAGCCGCCCACACTCGGGGTGAAGGACCGCGCCTTTTTAAAAAGCTGACAAAGTTTTCTCATGCTGTGGCTGTGGTTGCGCGTGGTTTGGGGCACTTCCAGCCTCGGCTTATCGCAGCAGCCAAGATGGTCTGGAAAGGGCCCATGCTGCTGTGTGCTGGCACAGCTTGGAGCTCCTAGGACCTAGGGTCTGGAAAATTCTCGGTTGCTATACCCTCCTTCCCCCCACCAAATGTGACAACGCAGTCTTCCCCTGGGAGTTTTACTGAGGTGTGGCGGGGTGGGTGGAATGGGGACGGCTGGGTGATGCGCGGTAGCGGCTGGAAGGCGCGTGGGGCGCTGGAGATGCTCAAGGACTCCCAGGGCGGGCGGGTCTTGCGAGAGGGGAGGAAACGCACAGAGAAGGGTCCGAGACAGGGAAGATGATTCCCTCGACCTCCCCAGTTCCGGGATTGCGCTAGATCCAGGTAAAAGGACAAGGTAGGGGAACAAAGCAAGAACAGCGATCTCCAGACTGGCTCTCGCCCGTGTCCGCAGCTTTCCCTCTCTCCAGCGAGGACACGCCCCTCTGGGCTGCTCTGGGAACCGGCCACCACCCCGGGCTTTGAGAGCCAGGCAGAGTGGACACAGCCTTTGGTTGAACCCTAAGGTCCCGGTCCTCACCTTTCCCACACTGTGAAGAGGAGGGCTAAGCGCTGGGAGGGGACGAAAAAGCCAGCGTGAGGGAGGCGGATAAAGCCGGAGAGGTGAGAGGAGAACCCGAACCGCAAGAGAGGACGAAGAGCGGACTAGGGATGGGAGGCGGGTGCCAGGGGTGGGGTCGGCGGGCTGGGGGCTGCCGGAGCCCAGGCCACGTGCTGGCAGAGCAGAGAGGCGCTGGGCAGGGGTCGGGGTTGGATGCAAAGGAAGGAGGTTGGGCAGGCGGGGCGGCCGGCGCTGGGAGGTCACCTTTGATGTAGACGTCGTCGTCGGCGCGCATGAACCACTCGTACTTGTCCAGGTAGTGGTCGTGCATGTACTTGATCATCATGAAGGACTTTTTCTGGGGAGGATAGGAGTCGTCCACCCCAGGCAGCTCGATGACAGGCAGGGGTGGCGGGGGCAGGCCGAGTCCGGCGTTGGGGGGCTGCTGGCTGGAAAAGAACTCCACGCGGCCGGGGATGAAGCGCGCCCAGGTCC
>NW_006290675.1:1477921-1485959 GCF_000327345.1 Myotis davidii | reverse complement strand
CGAGCCCTGGCTGGCCTCCCCGGGCCCAGGGTTTGCTCCGTCCCAGCGTGACCCTTCCCCATCAGCCGCCCTGTCCGTCTGAGCTCTTCTCCGAATTTTCGGTCCTTTTCGGGTTTCTCTCTTGGCTCCTGGTCCCGCTCACTGTTTAGGAATCCAGCGGCCCCATCCCAGCACCTCCTCCCAGCCTCACTAACTCCCCATCCCCACCTGCATCCTTCACCACCTCTCCACCGGAGCACCATTGTCACTGGGTGTCTCTCAGGAGGACTGAAAAGACAACCCTGGAAGGCCGGGAGAGATCATGGGGTGTAGGCTTAACCCCCAAAGAAATAAAAATGCCCTGTTCCCCACCTGTTGAGTTAGGAAATATGGGCCTGCTTGGTGGTCCCCTCCTCAACTCTCCTACTGGTCTCTTGTCTAGAAGGGAAAACCAGGAACTATTTTCAATCTTGGTAGTAGACTGGGTCAATAAGACTGGAGAAATGGAATCAAATTATAGGGCCCAAACCTGGAAGATTCAAACTAAGAAAATTCTTCCAATCCTGCCCTCCCCCTTGCCCCCCGCCTCCCATAAGCGAACTTAAAAAATAAAATAAAATGTTTACTCTTGTCTAGTAACCATGTTATTTTCTAAGGCAATGACAATTAGGGAGGTGAAATCTCCAGCAATATGTGACATTTTGAAGAAGGAATCATTTAAGGACTTTCTCTCCAGAAGTTGTGACTCTTAACTGTAGTCTGAGTTGCATTCAGCATCCCAAACCCTTCCCTCTTCTTCAAATGTCAGTCTTCTGTTTTGTACATCAAACGCAAAAGGATGGTATTGAATGGCATTAGACATGGGGCTCCATCCAGCAAGGGGCTGGCAGCGTCCCTGGAACGTAGGCCTGCCCGGAGCCCTGGGAGGAGTGGTTCTTTCCACACCAGTCACGGCTGTGCGTGAGCACATCTGACTCAATGTTTCATCTATGGACAGTGAAGCTCCTCTTCACATAATAGGCCTTGGCCAGAAACACTTGGGGATACAGATGATTGGATTCTTTCTCAAAGTTTAATTTTTATTCGAATACAAACCTAGTCAAACAGGCCCCTTCCGATGTAAAAAACTATATCTTCCCAAGGACATTTTAAACTTTCTGGAATAGTGCTGTTCAATATAACTCTTCCTTAATGGGACTTTTCTTTGTCTGTGCTGTCCAATAAGCCAGCCACTAGTCACGCATGATTATTGAGCAATTGAAATATGGCTTGAAATGATTGTCCAGTTTTATTTAATTTTCATTAACCTTGATTTAAATAGCCTTGTGGGGCTAGGAGATGCCATGTTGGACAGCACATTGTCAGAGGAGATTCATACCACACGGTCCCATTGCCTACCGTAAATTGTGAAGAATGGTCCCCTACACACCAGCATACTCTCCCTGTGATATTCTGCCAGGCTTTATTCCAATGGGTGCCATTCAGGTAGTTGATCTACAAAATCATTACTTCTCATCATTGATTCTCACAAATAACCCATTCATCAACTGTTATCACATTTGGGAGAAAGTGAACTTCATTCTTTTATTCAATAAGTAGATGTTAGAGATTGAGCATTCCTCAAAGTAGAAGGCTCTGGACATGGAAATGTTAACAAGATATTCGCTGCCACTTATCATGAAGTGTTCAGTGCAGTGGAGAATACAGACATTAAAGACCACAAGGACACAGTGAATTATAACAGTGACAAATGACATGAAGGGACAATGTAGGGCGCACACTCTGAAGGAGTATTTATAAGGAGCAACTAATGTAGTCTGGGAGTCAGGGAAGGCACGTGGAGACATTGAAATAAAATGAAAAGTATTGAAATGATGTTCTACATTGGCTAAGTGACTTTGGGAAAGTTATTTAAATTATCTGAGCTTTAGACTTCTCATCTGTAAATACCTTTTGTGAGGATTTATTACGATATATGTGTTTGGTACAGTGTCTAGTTTATTGTAGGCACTCAGAAAATGTTAGTTCTCTCTTTTTCAATCTATTCCTTTATAATAAAATCTGTTAGATATCACCTTACTTATTTTTGTAATATTTCATCTTTTCACTTAACAAATATTTATTTAGTGTCTACCATAAGCCAGGCACTATTCTAGAAAAACAGTGGTAAATGAAACAAAGTCCTTGACTGCATAGGGTTACGGTTAACATTATAGTTAGGGCTAGGACTAGGGTTAGGGTTAGGTTTAGGTCTAGGGCCAGGGTTAGGGTTATGGTTAAGATTAGGACTAGGGCTAGGGCTAGGATTAGAATTAGGGTTAAGTTTAGGGTTAGGGTTAGGTTTAGGGCTAGAGCTAGTGTCAGGGTTAGGATTAGGGCTAGGATTAGGGTTAGGGTTAGCATCAGGGTCCTTGGATGCACAGTGGAATCTCCTGGGGAGTTAGGGTAAGGGTTCGGGTTAGGATTCCTGCCCCCACCTTCAGGCATTCTGATTCAGAAAAACTCCAGATTTATTATTGTTATACACATTAAAACATTAGAAATATTTTTGTAGGATTCCTGAGGATCCCATGTTGAGAAACTTGACCTAGGTGCCAACATTTTAATTACTGTTAAGGTGCCACTGCCAGTTGGGTACCATGTGCCTATATGACTTGATCTGACTAATGGCTGTATCATGTCCTGCTTTCCCAATTCTGTGCTGCTAATACTAAAACCTAAATTTAATTTTAGTCTGACTCTGATGGTGCTGTTGCGATTCCTGCCTGCTTTTTGTAAAGGCAGACATGGGAAGTACAGACTGGAAAAAAAAAAAGGTGTGGTGTAGAATGGAGGGTGTGGTAGCAGAACTCTAGCACAGGTTCAAGAATGCAGAGCCCCACCACCTCCGTTATTTCTAGGATGGGCCTCAGCCATGTCTTCTTCTGAATCTCTTTGTGCCAGTTTGGGAAATGAAAGCAGAAAGCACTGCTGAGAAATCACTTAGCCATGAGGCTAGTATTTGCTCATATTCGTCTCTTGAGGCTCATCTTCCAGTCCTCTTTCTTCCCAGTGGAGTTTCAGAGATAAGGCCACTGAGGCCCAATGAAAGTCTCACCATATTCCCCCTACTCATATTTTCCTTCTTGAACAATATTGTTCATATAGCAATTTCCAAATAATGGCCACTTGTTTCATTTATAGGAGCCAATTTAACTTTTTCAATTAGTTCACAATTTTATTTGGATTTTGCATTCTGCCTATTCCTAGAGCTCCAATTGGCTTCAAAAGGCAAATAATTGCACCTTCTACTTTATTGGTATGGCAATGCTATCTTTTTTCACTCCAAGTCTAGAATTAACTTATTGAGACATTCTTTCTTTGGCACAGTAATACAAAATGGCTGGAGCTACACAAGTTCAGGAGGCACAGAGAACCCCAAATAAGAAGAACCCAAACAGACCCACACCCAGAGACATCATAATTAAAATGCTAAAAATTAAAGACAAAGAGAGAATCTTAAAGGCAGCAAGAGAAAAGAAAACTGTTACCTACAAAGGAGTTCCCATAAGGCTGACACCTGGTTTCTCACCAGAAACTCTACAGGCCAGAAGGGGAATGGCATGAAGTACTTAAGATAATGGAAAGCAGGATCTGAGACCAAGATTACTATATCCAGCAAGGATATAGTAAAATAGACGGTCAAATAAAGAGCTTCCCAGATGTAAAAAAAAAAAAAAAAAGGCTAAAGGAGTTCATCACCACCAAGCCAGCATTACAAGAAATGCTAGAGGGATTGCTGAGAAGAAACAGAGAGAGAAACCTAGCCATACAGAATTAAAATTAACTTTCATTACTGATCAAACGATGATATTCTCATTTGGGCCTTTTTCTGTAATTTTAAAGTTATTGCTAATTCCTTTCAATCAACTGATACACTCAGTGTAGTGCCTTCAGGGCAATGTGCCGAATGGATCCCAGTGTGTCAGACTTAGCTTTGGGGCCTTTGACATTAATGTCATCCCAAAGCCAGGGACACAGGTACTACAAGAACTCTGCTTTGGAGTGAATGCAGATGACTCCTATGTTCCCATAGCTTCAGCTCAGAGAAGGTGGCAAAGGATTCAATAGTCAAATGTGGGCATGTTTGAAATTGTTAAAAGGATTTAGAGAGGACAAAGAATCAGTTAACATTTTCTAGTAACTATTATAATTTTAAGACTTTTTTGTTTTATTGTTTTTCTCAAAATATATTGAAGTGCTTCATAGCGATGTTATCTGGTTGTTCAAAAGTGTAACTATTGAAATATTCTTGTTTATGTAAGAACAGCAATCCTAACAGTCACGTTTAGTCAGCGATCTTAAAATTTCTGTGTTCTCTCTTCCAACATAGCATACAGATCTATCTGTATTGCAGTATGCATTTATTTTGTTCCCTTCTCTTCCATGACAGAGTCTTTATACAAATTTGTCCCTTTACACCCCCTTTACCCAATTAAAGATGTTTTCTTAATTTCTTCCTAGAATGTATTACTTTATTCTTTTTAAAAACATATTTTTTAATTGATTTCAGAGTGGAAGGGAAAGGGAGAGAGAGATAGAAATATCAATGAAGATAGGGATTAAACCTACAACCAGGGCAGGTACATCTCCATTTTAACACTTTTGGTGTTTTCTTGTCTCTGCCCCATTGACAGCTGTGCTGTGAGGAGCAGGCAAGGAGCAGATGAGTTTTATTTTATGTGAGTGGACGTCCGCAACTTTGAATTTTAAAAAGAGAGGTGAAGAACAACCACCTTCTTGTTCCCAGGTTCTTAAAAAAAAATTTCAAATATGTACACAAATATGACCACTGGAGCTTTATTCTGAAGTTCAAGCAAAAACAAGGTAACTTGGAATACGATGAGGCTGATGTTAGTGAAAACTGAAGTTGCACTTTTAAGAGCTTGGAAAACAAGCTGAAAATCGGGTTGAATAAAAATTACTCTTGAAAATCCTTTACTTGTCCATAAGGTAGATTAGGTGTAGTCTTTGGATAGAGATCACTGTATGATATATTTTATGCCACTTAATGTTTGAAAGCTGCTGACATACAGTAAGAAAAAGAGTCTATTCAAATGTGTGGACATTCTGCCTTCAAGTTAACCTATCAAACCCTTGCAGTGACTAGAGAGTGGGTGGAGAATTAAAAAATGCCCCTGCTTTCAGGATTCAACTTCTGTTGAAATATCTTTGCAGGTGGTTGTTTGGATCACATGAGTTAAACAAGATGAGCACGCCCACAGAAGTTCTGGATCACAGAAGTACTTAATAAATAGTTCCTATATTTGAATATGATTCTTAAGTATATGCATGTTTTAAACAAGTGATCAAAGTTTCCTCCATAGTTGTGTGCGTACGTCCACAAGAAGCTCCAACAACAGTTTGGACTAAGAGATAGAACTGTCTCTACACACAGACATCTATAAAGAAAAATCTGAGCACTTGTTCTGGTCTTTCTAAGATGGCATTTGCTTTTTTAGTCCACGGATCCTCTTGACCTCTATTTGTTTATTCAACAAAGATTTCCATGTGGCGTTGCTATAGGTGCTGGGGTTTCATTAAATAAAGCAAACCAAATTCCTTTGCCATTGTTTTGGGGGAGATTACATGCTAGCTGATGGCAGACAATAAAATAAAACACAGCATTAAATTGCATAGTATGGAAGATGGTGAGAAAATGTATGAAACATAAGTCAGGAAAGGGGGTTAGGAACTTAGAGACAGAGAGGCAATTTTTAAGTATGGTGATCAGAAAGGGTCTCACTCAGAAAATGGCATATGAGCAGATGCTTGAAGGTAGTGAGGAAGCAAAATACAGTGATGTCCGTGTAGCAGGCAGATGGGAACACGTGTGGCCTATTCTAGGAACAGCAAGGAGGGCAGGGTGGCTAAGGGGTCTGAACAAGGGGAACGTGAGAGGAGACGAGGTTGGCATGATAACACACCCATTTGGTATCTCTTCACAATATAACAGTTTTAGGTTTACTGTCTGATTTTCATTATAGAGTTAAAAATAGAGAAAAAACACGCTATTTTTAAGTGGAACTCCAACCCAACATTTCCAGAAATCACCTATAAGCCCCTTTGTGGACTGATAGAGCATAGGCTGACTTCTGAGTCAGATGAGCTTAAAGACTCCCCCGGAGCCAACAGTCTCTACCCCTCATCAGTCGGGCACCACCCAAGCTGGCCTGACTTCCATTTCCTATATGCCTGGCCTTTTTAATCTGTTCTCCAGCAGTTTTTAAGTGTTTTTTCTGCATATCCTGCATATCTTACTAATGGTATCTCTGCATTCCTTCATCTAGCTGCTGTGTGGGGAAATCCTGCTGGCATCTATTCTGGGCAATTCCTCCAACTCAGTGGAGCTAAGACATATTTCACGGACTGGAGGTGATGAGATTTCTGGTCACCTGGTATATCATTTCACTGTCTATGATTCAAGCTGCAGATCCTGGTTAGATATTTATAGCAGAGCAATTAAAAAACATTTTTGGTCATTGTTGACAGTATTACAATTGTCCTCCTTCCCCCGTCTCTGCCCAGCCCTCACCCCACCCCAAACCTTCACCACACTCTTGTCTGTGTTATGGGCTATGCATATAAGCATATAAGTTATTTGGTTTATCTCTTCCTGTGCCCCCCCAACCCCTGAGATATGTCAGTCTGTTCCATGCCTCCATACTTCTGGACTTATTTTATTGGTCAATTAATTTTGGTCATTAGATTCCACAAATAAGTGAGATCACACAATATTTGTCTTTCTCTGACTGGCTTATTTTACTTAGTATAATAATCTCCACATCCATCCATGCTATCTTAAAGAGTAAGAGATCCTACTTTTATTACTGCTGCATAGTATTCCATGGTGTAGATGTACCACACTTTTTATCTACTCATCTACTGATGGGCACTTGGGGTATTGTCAAGTCTTACCTCTTGTAAATAGCACTGCTATGAACATAGGAGTGCATATATTCTTTCTGATTGGTGTTTCGGGGTTCTTGGGATATGTTCCTAGAAGTGGGGTTGCTGGGTCAAACAGCAGTTCCATTTTTAATTTTTTGAGGAAACTCCATACTGTTTTCCATAGTAGCTACACCAATCTGCATTTCCACTAGCAGTATACTCCACATCCTTGCCAGCACTTGTCTGTTGATTTATAATTGATGATAGCTATTCTGTCATGTATGAGATATCTCATTATAGTTTCTTTTTTTCTTAATTCTCACCCAAGAACATTTTTTCCATTGATCTTTAGAGAGAGTGAAAGGGAGGGAGGACAGAGAGAGAGAGAAACATCAATGTGAGAGAGACACATCTACTGGTTGCCTCCTGCATACACCCAGACCAGGGCCAGGGATTGAACCTGCAACTGAGGTACATGCCCTTGACCAGGAATCTAACCTGCAACCCTTCTGTCTATGAACTGATGCTCTAACCCAGTGGTCGGCAAACTGCGGCTCGCAAGCCACATGCAGCTCTTTGGCCCCTTGAGTGTGGCTCTTCCACAAAATACCACGCGCAGGCGCACACGTACAGTGCGATTGAAACTTCATGGCCTATGCGCAGAAGTCGGTTTTCGGAAAGAAGATAGACAAAACAAGTATACAAGATGGGTGTGGATGGGAGAGTTGGAAGGGGTCGACTTCAGGGAACATATCTTAATCAGATTGAGGACGTTTTTAGCAAAGGCCAGCTTAGGAGTACCCTAATTAAGTTAATAACAATGTACCTACCTATGTAGTTTGAGTTTAAAAAATTTGGCTCTCAAAAGAAATTTCAATCATTGTACTGTTGATATTTGGCACTGTTGACTGAGTTTGCCGACCACTGCTCTAACCACTGAGAAAACCAGCCAGGGATCATTATTTTTTTTTTATTGCTTAAAGTATTACAAAGGGTATTACATATGTGTCCATTTTTCCCCCCGCCCTAGACAGTCCCTAGACTCCCCTATCCCCCAGTGTCTTATGTCCATTGGTTATGCTTATATGCATGCATACAAGTCCTTTGGTTGATCTTTTACCCTCCTACC
>NW_006290675.1:1465504-1477574 GCF_000327345.1 Myotis davidii | reverse complement strand
GGATCATTATAATTTTAATTTGTGTCTCTCTGATGATTAGTGACATTGAACATTTTTCATATGTCTATTGGGTATCTTCATGTCCTCTTTGGAGAAGTCTACTCAGGTCCTTTGCCCATTTTTAAATCGGATTGTTTGCCTTCCTTTTATTGAGTTGTATGACTTCTTTATATATTTTGGAAGTTAATCCCTCGTCAGATGTATCATTGGCAAATATGTTCTCCTATACAGTGAGTTCCCTTTTCATTTTGATGGTGGGTGTGTGGTTGTTGTTGTTTTTTCTGTGCAGAAGCTTTTTAGTTTGATGCAGTCCCATTTGTTTGTTTTTTTCTTTATTTCTCTTGCCCTAGACAGTGGTCGACAAACTCATTAATCAACAGAGCCAAATATCAACAGTACAACGATTGAAATTTCTTTTGAGGGCCAAATTTTTTAAACTTAAACTATATAGGTAGGTACACTGTTATTAACTTAATTAGGGTACTCCTAAGACTTAGGAAGAGCCACACTCAAGGGGCCAAAGAGCCGCATGTGGCTCGTGAGCCGCAATTTGCTGCCCACGGCCCTAGAAGATGTATCAATGAAAATTTTGCTACGTGAAACGTCTGAGATCTTGCTTCCTATGTTTTCTAGTACTTTTATGGTTTCACAACTTACATTTAAGTCTTTTATCCATTTTGAGTTTATTCTTGTATATGGTGTAAGTTGGGGGTCTAGTTTCATCTTTTTGCATGTGCCTGTATAATTTTCCCAACACACCATTTGTGGAAGAGACTGTCTTTACTCCATTGCATGTTCTAGCCTCCTTTGTCAAATATTAATCGACCTTAATGGCGTAGGTAAACACCAGAACAATATTTTTAAGATAATAATTGGTGCTTATCTTTTGTGCCTCTCCCTCCTATTTTAAGGTGATAGCCACGTTATTTGTAGTTCCTGCTCCTGGACTTTTTGCAAAACTGGAAGTAGAGGTCTAGGAGGAAAACAGCCATTCTTATAGTTTGTAAAAGTATTAGCTTATGGATGAGATCTTTTTAGCTAGCCCAGTAGATAAGGTGAAAGGAAGAGTAAGTCCTTTGAGGCCAAATAGTGAGAGAGATGACATTTATAGAGCCGGTGAATGGGACCAAGATTTGCGGGTCCCCTTGAGTATCCCTAGGTAGTGGCCTTCAGGGAGCCTAGACCCTAGACACAGTGGTCTCAACCTCTATGAGGACCTATGGCAGCCAATAAAAGCAGAGAGCCACTACACCTGAAGGGACCATTTTACCATGCTTGAGGGAATGATGGAAGGATGCAGATTATAACTTCAGCAGTATTCTAGATAATTGATGCTGTACACAACCCTAAGATTTTAGATAACTATGGGGGGTGACATATCCTGGCAATATGTTACTTTCAATTTCTTACTATCTACACCAAATGGGGGCCTGGACATGGACTGAAGATGGTTTCTAAAAATAAAGAAATGTGACATGAAGTGTATATTGAATTGAGTATGTAGTTTAAGATTTATACCATACATGGTCCCCCCTCCCTTAGGCAATAAAGACCTTTAAACATATTAAAAAAATAGGCTCTATCCACTGAGCCTAACCAGTTTGGCTCAGTGGATAGAGCGTCGGGCTGCGGACTCGGGTCCCAGGTTTGATTCAGGTCAAGGGCATGTACCTTGGCTGCGGGCACATCCCCAGTAGGGAGTGTGCAGGAGGCAGCTGGTCGATGTTTCTAACTCTATCCCTCTCCCTTCCTCTCTGTAAAAAATCAGTAAAATATTTTTTTTAAAAAAAGGTTCCTTTCCCCAATGACACTTCTGTTATACACAGAATGTTAATCAAGTTCTTGCTGTTGCTTCAAGTTCTTGTAACTTCTGAACTTGTTTCATTAAACGTGTTCTTAGCAATCATATTTATTCAGCTAAAGAATGTGCATAAAGCTGACATCCATCCGATAGAAATTTCCACTCTTTGATTTTATACACTCAGGAAATTGCAAGTAAGAGTTACGATGCATAGAACATTAAAATGTTTTTTAAAGATTAATTATCCCATACACTGAAGGACTAGCCCAGATGAGTGTCTAATGTCATTCATTGAAGTGTATGTAGTCTTTTACCATGCGATCCCTGCCACGCAGAGGCAATCTGAGAATGAAGAGAAGGAAGCCCAGTGACAGAGCCCGCTGTGATTTCAGCATCTGAACCCAGCAGTGTCTGGAAGCCCACTCCTCGCTTTTATGCCATGTTTCATAAGCCAGTTTACAATCACTTTCTGTATCACGACTAATAGGATTTTCACAGAAAGACTGTTAAGTGTGCATTGAAGTTGGACCACATGTTAGCGAAGCCCAGCCCTTCCGCTGACCAGCTTTACTCCTTTGTGCCTCAGCTTCCTCCTCAGTGTTAGAGGCATCAGTGTGATACCAGCCTCCTTACGCGGGGAGCACTCGCTGGGTGTGTGTATTACCACACAAGGCCTGGCCTTGGGAAGTACTCAGAAAATGCAGGCTACTACTATCACATGGGCACACTGAAAAAAGTGACCTGGTTAAGAATAGATGCATTAAAGCAACCAAGCAATCGTAAGAAATTGAAAAACAGCACTAAAGCAAAGTAAAGGTAGAGAAACTATAACACGCTGAAATTAAATGGAACCCCAAGGAAGGTGAAGAAATTCTTAGTTTAAAAAAAAGGAACATAAAAAAAAATAGAGACATAAATTTTTATATTTGATGACACCAGCAGCACAAAATCCATGAATCAAAAGTTGCCAACCAGACATTCTATTTATTTTATTTTATTTTTTAATGGAATCTTTGATTTTGGCACTAAAACAAAAACTCTATGGATAGCACCAAGCAGTAGCTATTCTAAACTGGCGGGATTTTTGTTAGCTATTTCAGTACCTTAGTTGTAAATTTTCCTTAATTTTTTTTTTTTTTTGTGAGTGGTGTTAACAGAATTATATGAAACTTGAATATTAAGTTTCCAGGTTCCTGAGAATTTTATGCACACAGAGCAGACATTTCTACAGACATGTTGTAACAGATACTTAATGGAATGCCGTTCCAGTCTGAGGCATTTAATTAGAGTTTGAGGCAAGTAAAGTAAGACATTAAAAACCAAATTATTTTATATTAAAATTGGAAAATAAATTATATGGCAGCAATTTTTATATTAAAATGATAATTTGTGTTAATATTTTATAGTTTCCTTTTCAATAGGTAGCTACTCGATTCCTAGGCTTGAATCAGAATGTAAAAATATAAACTGGATGAAAAATAATACAATGTAAGAAAATAGAACAAGTCATCAACTTTTCTGACTATAACAAGGATGTTTTAATTGCTGGTTACTTATAAATGTGTCCACCTATTCTATAAATATTGGGCTTTTATTAAACCTTAAGATAAATTTTATTACTTTTTCTCTATAATGAATTCAGTAAGAATGCTCTGAAATGGAAGTATTAGCCAAATAATCTTAAATGCTGCAAATTGCATAATTTTACATAAAATAAATGAGTGAGTCTATCTGAATATTATTGTAACTAATCATTTCTTATCATATCAACATAACCAAATAATTTAAAGAAGTATTTAAATAGTATAATCCCTACATTTTTCTACTTGGAATTCTGTTTCCAAAATGCCTGTGACTTAGGTTATATATAATTATGTGCGCACAGCTACTATCATCAAGCCCTTTTAAATAGGTAATTATCATGGTATTAAGTCCACACATGTAGTCATAGATGTCCAAAGAAAGTGAGGATCATTTTCTAAAATCTCCACAAGGAGAAATAGGCACCGGATTGCAGGGGAATTCTAATAACAGCTCGTTATCTTTTGTTTTAAACAGTGTCTTTTGATTAAAATCTCTACTGTGCTAATATTCTCTTAATCTAAAATTAAACTTCCTACAGTGCTCTCCCTCCCTTTCACTTTCCTCTCTCAAGTAGAATCAGGGCTTCAGGGGAAACTTTGCCATCTTCAAGGCGTGGGGCAAGGGTTTCCCAGTGTTGCCTTGTGTGGTCCTGGTATCAGCCTTTGCCATGGGAGCCAGTAAGAGTGCCCTTCATCCTTTTAATCACCTCCCCACCAACTCTGCTATTCCCCTCACGGTGGAGAGGGGTCAGCCTGTGGGTGGTCTACCAGGGCTCTAAATGGAGAACAAAGTGAAAGCTATTCTGTTTTCCACTTTCTCCAGAACACGTCTAATAGACACTCAGTGATTCCTCGGGCACTAGCCTGGAAAGGGGAAGTCAGGACACAAGACACAGGACATAGACTGTCTGTGTTCCTCTTTGCCCAAACCCAGGTCAACCAGGGCAGTCTCTGTATGATAAGGACTGCCCTCACCTTACTCTGCGTTTGTTCTATTCTTGGCTTCTGATAACATTCGATGATCCGATCAACAAAGCTTGGCCCCAGATATGTTCATGAAATCCTCTTCTCAACAAAGCCTAGCTTTCATGCCTATTTTTATATTATTCACTCAAAACTCCCATTCTCGACATCGAATACTAAACGTTAACTCCGTCTTCCTCTTGGCACCCTCCTGTAACAATCAAAATCTCTGCTGAAGAAACATAATGCTTGTGGAAGAATGAAGGGAGAAGAGTAAAAGGAAGTTTTCAAAGGATAAAAATACACAAATTTATTTCAAAATCTATTAGTTACTTTTCAATTAGAACAGGCCTACAGGTTTATTATTATTATTATTATTTTTTTATGTTCCCACATGTGCCCTGACTGAGATCAAACCCTGAGCCCTGGCACCTCTGGATGGCGCTCAGAACAGCTGAGCTATCTGGCCAGGGCTTGGCCATTTCTCACATCAACAATGTAATGGCTGTTGGAACTTTGCTTCTTCTTATTTGGAGAGAAGAGAACATTTTCATTTGTATGAGGAATAGTTGCATTATGTTAGGTGGAAATAGGGAATTCCCAATTTTTATCAAAAGTTTTATATGGATGCTGAGTAGTCAAAGGTTGATATGCTGGTTATTAAGCTATTTATTCTCCCACAGCTCCAAACCCTCTTTCCATATCATTTTGAGATATTAGGGCTGAAACGCTACAAATCCCATTGGTGCTGTGGTTGACTCCCTGTGTCTGAGCTGATACCGGCACCAGAGAGAGAGAGCGGCTGTGGGAGGGTGAAGAAACTTGTTCCGTCCTGTTTGCCTTGGGTTTGCCTTCTGTTTGCCTCCCGCTCCTAGGTGCATCATCCTATCAATGCTTTAAAATACATCCAACAAAGGAAGCTGTGGTTTCTTTCGGGAGCAGTGTTTGGATCCAGTGTCTATTTTCCCAACACTTTCAGTATCAGACTCATGCCAGTCCAACACAGTGGACCTTCAATAACACAGATTTGAACGGCATGAGTCCACTTATACATGTTTTTTTTCCACTTTGTAAACAGATGATAAAATGTACAGTATCAACAAACACAGTTCAGTACTGTAACTGTATTTTCTCTTCCTTATAATTTTCTTAATAACATTTTCTTTTCTCTAGCTTACTTTATTATAAGAATACAGTATGTAATACATATAACATACAAAACTTGTATTAATCACAAGTTGGTGCTATCGGCGAGGCTTCCAGTCAACAGTAGATGATTTATAGTTAAGTTTTGGGGGAGTCAAAGCGATATGAGGATTTCTGAGTGTGTGTGGGGGGAGGTGCTCCTAACCCCCATGCTGTTCAGGGTCAAGTGTAGTGTCTTCCTTAGAGATCTGGGTTTCAGCTTCACTGGGCCTCTCCTTCAAGCTTCAAATTTATACTAATTTCCATCTCTTCACTTTGTTTCCCCAAACTGTAGTGCTACTCCTGCAGCTGCCACCCTTGTAATACCATAGTGTTCTTTTTTTGCCTTTTGTGTTACCGAGATAAAAATTGCTTTTGGAGGGGGTGCGGGTAAGAGATCAAACAGAGAACTTGTATGCATGGATATACCTAAGCATAACTTGTGAATACAGACAGTAGGGGGGTGAGGGCATGTGCTGGAGGGTGGGGGGTTGGAATGGCGGGGGAGAGGTCAATGGGGCGGGGGAAGACATATGTAATACTTTAAAAATAAAGAATTAAAATTTTAAAAAAAAATAAAAATAAAAAATTGCTTTTGCTAAATGGTCTCTCCTTTAAAACATAAATCCTCTCTTTTAAAATACCAGACTGATACAAATGATACATTTTTGTGACTGTTCTATGTGTTCTGAAAAATAAAATATTTGCTATCTTTTGGGGGGTTGATGTTCTAGATAATAATCTGTTACATACATTTTCTAAAGATATTACCTATACTAATTTATTTAACTAAAAAAAAGGAAAAGAAAGAAAACCCTGGGTGACGTGTAAAAATATTATAATTCCCATTTACAGGCAAAAACAAACAAACAAACTGGAGCATAGCAAAAAAAAAAAAAAAGTAATTCACTGAAGATCACACAGCCATTAAATGTTAGAGCTAGGATTCCAAAACCATCAGGATATTGCTCTCTGCTGCCAGAGGTGATATATGTGTAATGGATCCAAGATCATATCAATCAGTGCTCAGTGCAGGAAATAGAAACCCATTTAGATATTTCAAGCAGGAAAGGATTTACTATAGGGAATTAGGTCTTCACGAACCCACTGTATGAACTAAGGGGCCCCAGGCTGTCATCAAACTGTTGAATTAAAAGTCCTCCCTGACACAGCAATCCAGATTCCAGGAAAGGATTGCCGCCATTCATGATTCTGGAAACTGTTGCTGTCACTACATCACTGTGTTGACACAGCTACTCTGCAGCAGGTTCTTTACAATGGATTCAGATGACTTTCATGCCCCACTCTTTTCCCATTCTTGCAGCCTTTAAACCACAACTTCCACCAAATCCCCACAATAATGACCCCAACGATGCCCACATCCTGCTAAGAGATAACTGAAGCATGTTAAAAATGTCAGGAGTCTTTCTGGCAAACATCAAATTAGGCTGCTCCCACCGGGAAAGTGGTTAGGGGCGCTCTGAGGACAGGTGCCTGCCCAGGAAGGGCTTATTAAAGCAGCCCTGGGAGCAAAGCAAGGGGATTCTTTGATTGGCTATGATTTAAGCCGTTGCCTTATTTGGGAATCCAATAAGGTTGATGATTGGGTGTTCTCAAATTCCCTTTTCTGGGATAGGAGAGCATTTACAGGAACTCACACTGGCTTAGGTTTGGTGTGTTTATGGCGGCTACCAAGGCATTAGAACCACCTCAGTCCCATGGCCTTGAAGGGGAGCAGAATTTGCCAGCCCAAAATATGTCATTAGGCAAAAGGATTATTATAGGCTGATTATTTTGAAGAAACATCAGACACAGGTGAAGGTCTGAAAGCAGAGTAGAAGCTACCCTTTTGTAAGAGACATTTACAAGGGAGAGAAGCCTCCATTTGTCCGGGTGTCTTCCTCTTTTTTAACGAAGGGTGACTAAAGCTCTAGAAAGTGCTATCAGTGCAGAAGGCAGTGACTTAACTCTGCACAGCAACCTACCCTTGTTTACTGTGCTCTTCCTCGATAACTAACTGGTTTCCTTCTCCATTCCCAGCATCTTCTTTTATCTTTAACTGGAGGTGGATGGTATTTAAGGTGGTAGCTTGGGCCCTTTGGGAAGTTACCTAGTTTGCCTGGATATCACCTATATATACAGGAGGTATGCATGTTGCTGAATTTCTGTTTGCTTTTTTTCTTATTAATCTATCTTTTACGACGGGGGCGTGGGGTGGAGTGGGGTGGGTGTGGAAGTGTCTCAGCTCTAAGAGAAAATCATGTTTCCTTTTTAATTGCTTGAACAATTCCAGTCCCTGGGACCTGTGAACATGTTACCTTACACGGCCAAGGGTCTTTCCAGGGGTGATTAAATGAAGTGTTTGGAGATGAGGACATTATCGTGAATTGGTTGGGTGAGCTCAGTGTCATCGCAAGGATCCTCATACGAGGGAGGCAGGAGGATCAGATCCAGAGAGGATGGAAGAGGTTGTTCACTCTAAAGGGGGAGGATGGGTCCATGAGCCAAGACAGGCAGGGGGCCCCAGAGGCAGAAAATACAAGGAAACGGACTCTCCCCTAGAGCCCGCAGATGCACAGAACCTTGTTGAAAATTTTAGGACTTCTGATAGCCAGAATTCTGTGAGAATACACTGGTGTGGTTTTAAGCACTTAGTGTGTGGTAGTTTCACAGCACCTATAGGAAACTAAACAGGAACAAACACAAAGTCTGACCCAAGAAGAGACAATTGACCCTAAAAAAGAATTGCAAGCCCGGCCGGTGTAGCTCAGTGGTTGAGCATTGGCCTATGGACCAAGAGATCACGGTTCAATTCCTGGTCAGGGCACATGCCTGGGTTGCAGGCTTGATCCCCAGTGCAGGGCGTGCAGGAAGTACTCAATCAATGATTCTCTGTTATTGATGTTTCTATCTCTCCCCCATCCTCCCCCCCCCTGAAATCAATAAAAATATATTTTTAAAAAATAAAAAAGAATTGCAAGATTTTTGCTAATTTCTTTAGAGAAATCTAGGGAATGCGTGTAGAAGGGTCCAACTAATGCCATGTTCCTTCACTTTTAAACCCATTCTCACACACCTTTCAGAGGAGGGCCTTACCAGGTCTCTCAACAAGGCAGAGCCAGCTCAACACAAGGGAGGGGAGAGGTGGCCTCTGGTGGTCAGAGAAGCTGTGGAAGGTTCCTGGGTTCAGAGTTCCTGGATTCATTCCACTCTAGCCTGACCCCAACATTCCAGTTCTCAGGGGCCACTGTTTTTCAATCAACCCCCACGCTTTCACATAAGAGTCCTACGGAGCCTGGAAATTCTGTGATTGCAGGTCAGACTCTATCTGATTCCTGGCTTATTTTGCTACCAGCCAGGCACAGATCTCCATTCTCTCTGGAGCGGGTTGTGTGTCCTCTACATCACCACATTGCCGCTTAGATGTTCCCGGCTCCCTCTCATCCATCATGTAGACTCTATTCTCAGTTACCCAAAATTTCACCCATCTCTTACCATCCAGTTTACGTTTATTCTTCCTTTGTTAGTCCTGTCCTCGTTTTTCTCTTTAGAGCAATCTATACTTCTGAGTATTCATTATACTTAATGTCTATTAAGTTATTTTAGTATTTGATTATATAAGAATTTACTCCTATTCATGATCCTATTAGAAGTAAACTTAATTATTTAATAGTGTCTGTGCCTATCAGTGCTTCATGAAGGATAGAAAGTCAACAACTCATCGTTGAATGCGTAAAAGTTACATAGTAAAGGTAGGTAGCTTCCGTCATTTCTTAAATAAAACAAAGTAATTTTAGGGTTTTTCTAAATCTCAGAAGTCACATTGGCTGAGGTTGCAAGCTTTTGGCTTTTCAAGGCATTTAGATTATCTTTATAGATTGCGTTGCTTTACATGAAGCTGTAAATATCCCAGGGAAACACCTTTTTCCTAAAAGCATTAGTGAGCAGCTAAGAATTTGCTGAGCATTTTATAGGTGAGATGGAAGAATGTATTTAAGTCAAAATCACTAACAAATAATTCGGTAAATCCTCCTTAGATGTGGGTGGTCTGTGGAAGTCTGCCTTCAGCCACGCTACCCATCCCTCTGGCCCTCAGTACAACACTGAGCACCCTCTCCCTCCCTCCCCACATTTCATTTAGGAGTTGCTTCCTTTTTCACCCAGGAACCTGGGATCTAACCTGAGATGCTTCTGTTCCTCTTTATAAGCTTAGTAAAGCTGTAAAGCTGTTCACCCGACACTTGAATTATTGCACCAGTTGCTAAAATATTTTTAAAAACATATTAAATTTACATGGACAGAAATAGCTGTCTCAGGTTGTATGCATAGGTGGTTATAGTTGTACATTGCTTAATATCTACTCATTATACAACTTTATTACACTGAAATATTTACCTTCTATATCACACCTTAATTGCTTTTTTCAGATATTACTTTTTCTCTTCCTTTATTGTTTCTTAATTCTCCTTAATATTCATATTCACAGTAATCTCTTTTTTCAACTCTTTCCAAACCTCTTATTCTCTCCCTTCTGTGACAAAATGAATCTATTTCATTACTTTTTCTGGCTTTCTAATTACTTTGTGGTTTTATACACAACCATAGCTGTTATAAGAATTTACATCAGAAGAGTACTGGGGAATTGTTCAATTCAGAGTACTGATTTCTGTAATCCATGGGGTGCATCTTCCTTCAACCCCTGAACCTTCACATTTCCTCCCCTTCATTAACGTGGTGCGTGGTGCGCCACATCAACTCTGACTCCTGGTAGCTCCTCCTTTCTCTTTCAATTAACGACAGGGAGCAGTGGGTGGTGAAATGCTGGGAAACACCCACTGGGTATGCCTCATACTCTACGTTCACCACCGGCCTCTGCCACAGCAACGAAAAACAGAAAGTGAGAGCTACGTGAACCACCAATGCAGAGAAGAAAAAGGTACTGTCAGGAGGCAGATTCAAGGTTGCATGTTTGTACTCCAAAGAAAAGGAAAAGCAAGTGCCTGGGAGAATAAAAACAATAAATGCATGAAGTCATAAGGCTTAATATCTTTCTCTTGAATAGCTCTTACAGCAACACTTATTTTAGAATAAAATCTAATTCTTTGTGCTATATTTGCATGAGGCGAAGTTGTGACTGAGTTTTATGATTTTCAAATTTGATCTATGACACTACCTTTGGTAAATTGATGTATCTATCACATTTCTCAAAGAAAATACAAACAGCCCTAGCCACTTTGGCTCAGTGGATAGAGCACTGGCCTGAGGACTGAAGGGTCCCAGATTCCACTCTGTCAAGGGCACCTACCTCGGTTGCAGGCTCAATCCCCGCCCCTGGTTGGAGTGCGTACAGGAGGCAATCAATTGATGTATCTCTTTTACATCAATGTTTCTCTCTCTCTCTCTCTCTCTCTCTCTCTCTCTCCTCCCTTCCTCCTTTACATTCTTTCTAAAAATCAGTGGAAAAATATCCTCGGGTGAGGATTAACAAAAAGAAAAAGAAAATACAAATAAACCCCACTTATCTATTGCTGTTTCTTCTACTCAGTCATTTCCTTTGGATTTTATTGTAGAGATAACAATAGCCACATGTGGGATGGCTTTGCCTTCCTCATAAAGTGCAGCTGAAATGAGAGATCAAATATCAAGTCTAATTCGCAGGTGCCCTGGGAAACAGGAAGGGCTGACACACGGAGACGGGGAAAATGGGGACTCCCTGAAAGACATAAACAGTAACAAACTGACCTCAGAATCTAGGAGATTGGAACTCTGAAATTCCAAAGGTACTATAGATGGACACAACAAACACACAAAACAAACGAACAAAAACCCGAAGTCCAAAAGGTTGGGGGCGGGGGTTTGTTTTTGATTTTAGCAGAACCTAAAAATAACCACAAGATAAAAGTGTACCAGGGACTGAATGAAAATGCAAGTGATACAAAATAGCGGAATAACAGGCAGTCTGAACCACTGACTCTAGTGTTTACCTTTGGGCCATTCTCCAAACTCCACCACAGTCACTTACGAATGGATGTTTTCACCCAGAAACTGTCACCTTACACCTATTCCCCATGCCCACTCCCACGCCTGTACAATCAGTCATGGAAGTCAGGTTCCAAATCAGAATTTTTCTTTTTGATTCTTTTTTTAATATATTTTTATTGATTAAGATATTACATATGTGTCCTTATCCCCACGTTACCCTCTACCCCCCGTAAGAACAAACACGTTTTCCTAGCTTCCCAGGCATACCCCAATATGGCCTCGTCATCACTTTCTACTTATTCCCCAGACAAAATGGGGAACATGTAATTCCTAAACAAATCTTAAGTTATCTTGCCTCAAGGATTTTATGGCCCCTCCATAATCTCTGAATAATTTCTTTCAATTCCCATAGCAGTATTCTTGTATCTCATATAAATCATAATTACGTTCGAGCTTAAAGTGTTTGCAAACGTGGTCTGCTCTTATACTAGATTGTACACTCCTTAAAAACAGCCTGTGGCTCCTTTTCCTCTCTCTCTGTCTTCAGTGGGGGTTT
>NW_006290675.1:1452486-1462716 GCF_000327345.1 Myotis davidii | reverse complement strand
CTGTGAGGGAAAGCCGCCCTCAAGTTCCAAGTTCTGCCTGCTTCCAAACAGTCCAGTTTCTCCCTGTATGAGTCTGGGTCCCCAGAGACTTCCTGGAACTGAAGTTCAGAGCAGTCGGGAGCTTGTGACTCCCTCCCGATTCAAAAAGACAGCCACGTCCTCAGGTACCAGCCCCTTTCCACTCACGCTCGAGCCTCCGTACCTTTGCACTTTACTTCCGCAGCTCCTGACTCTCAGTGTGCTTTTCTCTTTCCTTCTAGTTGTAGAATTTCCACTCAGCCAGCCTTCCTGTAGTTCTGGATGATGTCCATTTTGTCTTTTTGTTGTATTTTTGAAGTTGTTGTAGGAGGCAGCAATTTCGGTGTTTACCTATGCCGCCATCTTGGTTTCTCCAAGACTCTTTTTTTTTTATTCTTGGTGAATAAATTATTTGGGGTGATATTATTTAAACTTGTTACATCAGTAGAGAAATGTAGAATGAAATATTAGTATTTTAAAGTAGGAAGTTAATCCCGTGAAACACACAATTCTGTAATAGTACTTTCTGTAATAATAAGAAGAATAGAATTCTCTCACAGAAGACAGTAAAAGAGGGAAAAAAATAACTGATCAATCCAGCAAAGGTGAAGAGAAAAGAGGAAACATTATGACAAATATAAATTTCTAAAAATAGAAGAATATAACCAAATGCTATTTCCCCCAAACTTGACATTGAATTACTATCAATACTTCATCCATCTATGTATCCTCTGCTCTCCCACATGTGGGGATGAAGTTCTTAAGATGCCGCAGAACACCAGGTCCAAATGTCAATGCACTTGAGTCTCATGAGCTAGTTATCAGGGCAGTGCTCATCAGAGTGAGAACAGAGGCTGAATTGGGGTAAGGCTGAAGTTCAGCAGAGGTGAGCATGGGACAGAATTGAGCAGGTGTGTGCCCCTCACTCATGAGGGACCCAACCCTCTGGGTCTATGAGAGTACTCTGGGAAGCCTTTGGGCTCCGGACCTAAAATGAGTGACACAAGGCACAGGGGAGAAATAAGGTCCGCTTGTGCTGGGCCTTGGTTCCTTTCCCGCAGTTTCGTCAGTGAGCAGAGCAGGGAAAAAATGTGGAACACTAACCCTGAGACTTGTACTAACTCCAGCTTGACCAGAGTCCCTAGGAAAAGCAATAGGTAGCTATGACCAGAAGCTTTCTAGGTTTGCAGACATATAGGCTCATGCTGACCCTTTAATAATTCATATTCCTTTTCTCTATCCTGATTCTTAATCTGCATCAGACACCCAAATTCCTCCCTAGAACATCTGAAAATGCAAAGTGAGAGGTATAGAAGCAGGTAATCAAGTCGTGACCTGTCTTCAAGTTACTAAGGACATCATTTGTATGTGTTTGTTTCCTTGTTATAACATTCTTAATACGGGGTAGAGCTCCTGTCATTCAGGGCATTCTAGACAGCATTACTGAGGTATAATTTGATTTTTTACAGCTTTACTGAGACATAATTAACATAAAACAAATGGTACATATTCAGTGTACAATTTTATATACTTGACATAAGTACATATCCACAAAACAATCCTGGTAATGAACACATGCAGCACCCCTAATAGCTTCTTGCACTCCTTTGTAAAACACCCTTTCCTCCCACATCCCACTCTCGCTCACCACTGACCTGCTTTCTGTTACAGTAGATTGCTTACATTTTCTAGAATTTCCTGCAAATGGAGCATTTGGTATGGACTGTTTTTCATCTGGCTTCTTTCACTCGTCACAATTAATTTGAGATTCATTTATATCATTGTGTGTTTCAATAGTTCATTCCTTTTTGTTGCCGAGTAGTATTCCATTGTGTTTACCACTATTTGCCTTTTTCCATTTACCTGCTGATAGCCATTTATGTCCTTTGTAGGTTTGGGCTAATACAAGTGGAGTGGAATGGCTGGGTCGTGTGGTCGGTACATATTAACTTTAAGGAAGCTGTCACCTAGCTCTTCTTCTTTGAGGGTCTGAACTGTCTTTGTGCTCTTGTCAGGTTGCTACAATTGTCCTGCATGATTCACGGGCATGGCAGGAATAATTGTTTCCCCAGTGACCCCCCTGAAAACCGAGACACTCTGCCTTTCCAACTTAGGGTCAGCAACTCTTAAGGCCTCATGGCATGCAGGGTCACTTATCCTGGCTGGTATAACAAATCCATGCTTTGCCTGCTGGCCTATTAGCATGATAAATCTAAAATGACCCAGCTGAAGTTTTATCTTCAGGTTTAATAGAACCCACACTTCTGTCAGATAATGGAGGTAATCCCATTTTCCCCAGGAACCAGGGCCTCTAGTTCAGAAAACTTTAAATTTCAGGAACAGGTAGCACAATGTCCCCCAGTGGGTCACTTGGACTGACAGGGAGGAGGGCTAATTCTTGCTTCTTCACCTTGATTCCTGGATGAGTGTATTTTAGCCACTGGGGATGCTGAACCATAGAATGATTATTGGTTCAAAGTATACACTGCACCTTGAAGAACCATGGCCCAACCCCTCGAGAGTGTCATTCTTATGCTGATAACTTTAGTTATGCCTGAAGAGGCCATTCTGATATTCTATCGGGTTGGCATCGTATGAATAACTAGAGGCCTGGTGCACGAAATTTGTGCATGGGTAGGGTCCCTAGGCCTGGCTGGCAATCAGGGCCAATTTGCGGGGCTACCGGCAGGACTATCGGGGTGGGCCCCCGCTGGCACCAGCCTTGGCTGGCCTGTCACAGCCAGCTCACACCGCCAGTCAGGGCCTGCATTGAGCATCTGCCCGCGGTGGTCAGTGTGCATTACAGTGACCAGTCGTTCTGCCGGTCATTCCGCTGTTCGGTCGACCTTCATATGAGGCTTTTATTACATAGGATGTGTGCATTAGGAGCAGTGGGGATGTGCCCAAAATCACACCTACTTCATCACAAAATGGGTCTCTTCCTCTGAGGTGATATTATGTGAAATTCCACAATGATAAATCAAAAACTCTCAGCCATCTTATAGCAGTCGGGAAACACAATCAACTAGTGTCTGAGTATAATAAATCCATTTTGACATGACTACTGCTCTGAGACTGTCCTCAATATTCACCCAAGGACTGGAAAAGGATGAAAAAAATATAAACATGTATCAATTCTTGTAAACCCAAATTGTTGTGTCCTCCAGGCTGAAAGATGTCTGATTTACTCAACTTGCCACTAAGTGGCTGTTTGGTTCTTGATGAATGGTGCCCTATTTAGAGTTTAACATCAATTTTTTTTTCCTATTGATTGGTTGAAATGCAGCACTGGTAGTAACTACTCTGGCAGCCTTGGCATGCACATGCAAAACCTTATCCCTGACTCTCTGGATACTCCATTTAAAGAATAATTTTTAAGCACTGTGCTGCCATGGAAGTAGCCAGAGTATCAGGAATAAAGGTTATGCATATGTGTATTCACACCTCAAAACACTCCCCTTTCACACCTACCTAATGGCCAGGTATACCGTTTAAAGATCTTCCAACTGGACCTGGCTGGTGCGGCTCAGTTGGTTGAATGTCATCCCATGTACCGAGAGGTCACTGAGTTAATTCCCTGTCAGGGCACATACCCAGGTTCTAGGCTCAATCCCCAGTGCAGGTAGTGCAAGAAGCAGCCGATGGGTGTTTCTCTTCCCCTCTCCCTTCCTCTCTCTCTCTCAAATATTAAAAAAACAAACATATTTTTTAAAAAGATCTTCCCACAGGAGAATTTAGTCCTGCTGCTGTCTTTTGGGGACAACTTTGAGTGGGATTGTAGTGTAGCAGCAATACACTTTGGAATTTTACCAACATGACAACCTGAATCTATCACATTCTGTCAGCTGGTCATAGGGAAACCCCCACAAGGCCATGAGTATGAGCGGGGGGATTGGCATTAGTGTAATAGATAGAGGTGTCTTGGAGAAGAAATATGGATCATCTTTAACTTTCTTATCCCATCCAGACCCTCTTTGCCCGGAACTTGAATGTATCATTTCCCTCTTATGCTTTACCCTTCAATCTTATTACTTGGTAGGCCTGACAAATTCCAGATATTGATGGGCATCTCCATCACATAGTCACTCGATGTTCCGCAGGCAGAAACCAAGCTTCTATGAGGATCCAGGAACACGTTAGGAGTTGATTTTTAAATGATGAATCGTGCTCTGTTACAGATGGCATTGTCTTACTCCAAAAGTATAAAATGTCTGTGCTCTCATTCTTCTCTTACAGTTTGCAGAAAAGGTACATCGCATTCTTATTGAGAAATGTCTAACATCATAGGATCTGCCATGACATACGGCCCGTGAAGCAGCAGGGCTTGTAAGGTAGCCTGAATGTACGGAAGAGCCCCATTCAAAAATAACAGCCTTCCATGTTAGCCAATAAATGAGTTCGTAGCATCTGTCATAACTCATCTCACTTTCTGAGGGACCAGACTGGTAGGTTAAATGTGGATATAATGGGAACTTGCATCCTTTACATTTTTTGAGGGTAGCACTAATCCCTGCAGTTCCACACAGGATGACATATGGCTTCTGATGTATCATCTTGGCCAGAGTCAGCGAGTTCAAGAGCTTCCACTTGGCCTTTCCTCCCTTCTGGCTCCTGCTGCCAGGGAACCAGCGTGAGGGTACTGCCAGCTACGAAATATAGCCATACCAATTATGCACGCAGAGACCAGGAAAATGACATATAGGCCCCACGGTAAGACAAACTTTGAGCCAAGCCACTGTCATCAGCCTCTGCTCTCTTACAGGGGGGCCCTGAAAGTGGTTTTGTGCCCTGTATTAGACTTACTTCAGACCCTATATCCAACTACACCTAAAAGGTCTGAATAGTCTCCTTTCCACAGAGAATGCACGTCACCTGGGGAAATGCTCATAGCCCCCAGAGGAGAAGGACTGGGGGAATCACACTATTAGCATTTCAGAATCTTTCCTCGAAGGGACCTGTCTTTCCTTAGATGTGTGGGTCCCAGGGCTGAGAATAGGCTCAGCTTCTCAACAAGGCCCTTCACTAGCAGATCCCTGTAGCTAGAGCGAAAGGAAGTCTCTGGGAACTTGAGGGGAACACAGTCAACTAGTGTCTGATGGTGCATAATCAATCCATTCTGACATGACTACTTTTCTGAGGCTTTCCTCAATATCCACCCAAGGACTTCCAACTTTTCCATCTATCATTTTTTCCAATTCAAGGAGCTATATTAGCAGCCTATTAAGAATAAGTGTAGGAGACGCTGCTAGGACATTAAACCCTAAATCATAAGATATTCTCATCCCAACATGCTCTCTCAGCCCTGCCAGTACACATTCGCCAGGTCCAGAGGTGTTTTTGATGAATAATCCATTTCCCGCCAAAGCAGGGCTCATACTTCCCTGGTCAGGCCACGTTGAGACTGGATTGAGTTAGTGGTTTAGAAGCAATGAGGGAAGTTAGGGCAGGTCTTGAGAAGAGCCAGACTCACCTCAAATGAGGCCTTTCAATGGTCTCCAAGCAAGAAGAGGGTGCTTATCTTGTAGCAATGGGAGCGACACACTTCTGCTGGCTTTGCGGGCCAGGCAACTCTGGGAGTCTAGGTCTCCAGCACAGCCATCTGCATGTTCCCATCCGTATCTCTGGATCTCATTCCTTTATCAGAGCTCCGACATTATCATTGAAGACTTGCGAGGGCTGTTCATTCAACACCTTTGTCAATCTGCTAGTGAAACAACAGCGCCTGGGAGGGAACCTCGAACAGTCTGCCCTCGGACCTCAGGAGAGGAGGAGGTCTTTAATGCTACCCGGGAGCCTCTGGGCTTCCATCTGTTGGTCTGAGTTGGGAGTTAACACTAATTTTCTCTCCTTGGTGCATAAATGGGCTGGAGCAGCTAGTGATCTTCCTCACAGCCCTTGTCTTCCCCCATCTCCCAAGCAGTGCAATGCCCCAGAGTCTCAGTCTTGCATCCCTGAGTACATCCTTAAATCCACCGGCCCCACTGATAATCAGGCTCGTACTGGCATCAACAGTTCAAGTGGGCATGTTGTTGTGCCTCTGAACTGAATTTACTACCCTCTCAAAAATAGACTGCCATGCCAAACCGGTTTGGCTCAGTGGATAGAGCGTCGGGCTGCGGACTCAAGGGTCCCAGGTTTGATTCCGGTCAAGGGCATGTACCTTGGTTGCGGGCACATCGCCAGTAGGATGTGTGCAGGAGGCAGCTGGTCAATGTTTCTCTCTCATCGATGTTTCTAACTCTATCCCTCTCCCTTCCTCTCTGTAAAAAATCAATAAAATATATTTTAAAATAAATAAAAATAAACTGCCAGATTGCTCTCACTTCTCTTCCCCAATCTCCAGAGACAAGCTCATTTGATAAGGTTACTGCATGACAGAAAGCGGATGAAATCGCAAAATACCTACAGGCAAAGAAAGTTATTGCAGAATGAGGTACAGCTGCAAAAGCATCTTCCTGCCAGTATCCAGCTGGGGTAAAAGGGAGGAAAAATGGGGGAAAGGGGAGGAGACCTGGAGAAAGAGGAGAAAGGGAGAGGAAGGGGGAGTAGTAGAGAGAGGGAAGGGAGAGGAAGAGGGTGGAGGAGGGAGAAACTGAGACAGAATAAAAGAAATTGACCTGAATGAGCACCCAAACTTTCAAGTCATATAAACGATAAACTCATTTTTCTCTAAATATGTTCATAGTAATCTTTAAAAATCCTTGCCTGAGGATATGTTTGTTGATTTTAGAGAGAGAGGAAGGGGAGGAAGGAGAGAGACAGACAGACAGACAGACAGACATTGATTGGAGATGTATTAATTGGTTGCCTCCTCTATGTGCCCAGACTGGGGATCAAACCTGTAACCTGGGCATGTGTTCTGACCAGGAATCAAGCCCGCCATCTTTTGGTGTATGGGACAACGCTCCAATCACTGAGCCCCCTAACCAGGACCATAGTAAGTTTTTCAAAAAATCAATTCTTAATAATGAAAACATATTAGAATGGCTGACTAGGTAACAATAGATTTGAATGACTAATGCTTGTTGTTTTTCTGTGGAAATAAGCTAGAGTCGCCCAGTGAGGACACTGCCCCCTGGGAATGAATCTGGCCCCGCTGGGACACACTGCAATACTGTCAGGACGCTAGGGTATGCCTCAGGAAGGTCTCGCTGTCATCTTGCAGAAGCACGGGTGGAATCTGGCAGCTTTAAAGAGAGTTTTAAATTCAGTGGGAAATAAAGACTCTGCCATTGAGTCACAATAATATTCCTAGCATACATCACAGCATGATGAATTTTTTTCTACCTGCTGAGCTCATTCTTGCTTTCTGTAGGGTTTGGTGGTTTGGCCAGACAGTTGATTCTCTGAGACACATCTGGCTATGTCATTAAGTTATTCCTGAATGTTTTGGCTATTGCCAAAGTGGTCTGCTGGTTTTAAAAAAAATCCGAGTACCATCTTGGGAAATATTACTCTTGCAGACTGCCTTTTACAGTCCAACTCAGTCAGCCAGACCAAGCTATTTTTTAGCATCCTTTAAATCCTCTGAGAAAAAAATGCAGGGGTGGGGGGTGTTTCTGTCTTTATTTATCATTAAGGTGAGTCACATCTGTTTTCTTCCTTATTTGCTATATACTGATTAGAGGTGTCAATATGCTCTTAAGTATAGAAGTTCTTCCAACATATTTCCATTTTCCGGGAAATAGAAAATATCCTCCAAGAGCCTCTCCCTTCAAATTCTTAATAGAAAAAAGACGCATAGGTGGAAACCCTAGACATTCCTTTCATGTGCCCTCTCTTTATTTCATTCTCTCGCTGCTCTTTGACTTTCTGGGTGTTCAACTTGGTGAGAAAGTATTTCCAGGATGTGAGTCATCTCCAGGTAGCAGATAGAAAATGTTGAAATCCTGTACTTTTATTCTCATTCTAAATATGTAACCCTCTTATGGGAGACAATGTGATTTTCAAAGTATTTAATAAATAACTACATCTTGATCTTTCACAAACTTAAAAGCTAATGTGTTGTATGTGTTTTTTTTTAACTCTGCCTATATGCCAGGCACTCTTTAAACACCTTCCTCATATTACTCATTTCATCGCTCCAACAACTCTATGAAATGAGTCCTATTTTTAATCTTCATTTTACAGAGGTAGAACTGAGGCACCAAGAGGTTATGTAAGCTGCCTACGTAAGTGGTAGAGTTGGGACCGAGAGCAGCAGGCTTGGGTCAGAGCCTGAGTTCTTACCTATTTCACTAAACTGCCTTGGGGTACTCTTCCCCTATTCACATCTGAGAGGGAGCGAGGTAGATACCCTGATGGATTAGCTCCCATTTCTGTTCTCTTCTGGGAGGTCCATGGTCAATTTGATGTCACAAGCCCAAGGCAACACAGATACTGCTAGGATTTAAATGGGCACAACGGCAACTTAGAGAGCTACCTCCGACAGACTGTCTAGGAAAGCAAAACAGAACGTTGGGTTTTAGATCAGCCAGTGCTGCTTCTAGCTGCCTTATTTTCTTCATTCAAAAATACAGAGCATGTTCATAAACCACTGGGGTGTAAAAGAGAAGATAAAATGAACTTGAGAGAAAGCAAAATCCCAACAAGTCAGCCACTGTGTCTGTTTTTAGCCGTTATTACCACCCCAGTGCAGGCCACCAGCCCCGCCCACTTGGGCCATGCCAGCAACCTCCTAACAGTGCCCTTGCTTTTGCGCCTGCTCCCACTCTAATAGCATCAGTTCCGACGTTAGTGACTTCTCCTTGCAATCTGAGCACCTCCAATCTCTTCAAGGGCGTCAAGTTCAGGCTTCTGGCCACTTCTCCAGTCAACAACGTGCCTACCTCCCTGAGCTCCTTGCAGATTTTTAAAAACACTTGCTATCTTCCTGAGTCTCTTTGTACCTGCTTTCCCCCCTTTCTTTATCTACATGTGAGACTGATCCCTATAATCATATAAGTTTTATATGTTACTTCCTCAAACAGGCTTTCCCTCACTTCCATTTTCACTGAAGCATTTTTTATTCTATTCTTTATTAGTGTTCCAATTCTTCTTTGAAATTGTTGCACTTTGTTATAATCACTTATATGTTTCATTGCTTAAGTCTATCTTTTTACTGATCAACTGAATACCCAGCACACTCATCACAGGCTGTCGAATAGCGTTCACCACCAGGTGGCACCAAAGCACAGCAGGGACCAGGGCGGAGATGGCTCACAAGACCTTTGGACTCCAGGCTTCCCAGGTTATTCCATTAACCTGACAATATCACTGACCTGCATTTGAATTTTTGGACCAGCTCCCTCCCCAAATGTATTAGAGTGGGGTTTCATAATAGTGTGTTCTGTTCTGATTCTACACTCTAGAAGAAGTTTGATCTATGAGAGAATTAGAATTTAGTTTTGATGAACTAGACCTGTCTTGGTTCTAAAGACCACAGCTCAAAGGTCTTAGAAATACAGAACTTATGTGAAAATAAATGACTATTCTAATAAATACATTTATACTTAAACCTTCTTTGGATGTAATGACAAAGATCCCTACCACTCTGAGTTGTTCAATAAGAGATAAGATGTCTAGTTGCCCAGATACTGTGTAAGAGATTGAAGACTCAATAGGAGGTAGGATTAGATGACCACACAGTCTTGAGAATATATGCTCCTAGAATCCAATTTAAATGTTTAAAAATATATAAAATTTCTTTAAGAATCGTAGTTTTGGAACTATTGGCTTACTCTTCAGTGGAATATCAATTCTCCTTTATGGCGGTAACATTTTAAAAAGTGCTTAGATAATGGAATCAGACTGACCTGAATTAAAACCCAATCTGCCACTCTTTACCTATGTGACCTTAGACAACTATTTTTACCCCTATTTCCTTATTTCTAAATGGAATATTAAGACCACATTACTGAGTTATCATTAAGCCTCTATGAAGCCCAAACTATTACTTATATTTGGTTTTTAAAAAATAGCCCATTCTTCTATAATAAGGCAAATATATATATATATACATATATATACATAATTATAACAAATGATCCATCACCACCACCATCAACAACAAAACTCAGAATTTCTCTCTTGCCTAATTGTTTCCAAGTCACTTTTAAATAGCAAATAATGTAATGTACCCCCTTGCAAGTATGGCTCAGTTGGTTGAGCATCATGCCAAGCACCCAAAGGTCACTGGTTTGATTCCCGGTCAGGGCACATGCCCCGGTTTCT
>NW_006290675.1:1437800-1452426 GCF_000327345.1 Myotis davidii | reverse complement strand
TAGTACCAGATGCTCCCTTTATGCTTAAGTCCTGAAAATGACTGTGACACTAATCTAAGACTTGGAGTGGTTTTTTCAAATATTTCAATCAATAACTGCATATAAAATTAAAGTTTGAATTTTATGAAATATATTTTCCTATTTTCCCCCCTAAAATGAATCTACAAATATGGCAGGGCACTCTCTTACAGAATCACCATAGAACCCCTTTATTCAGGAAATGAATATTGATGAAACCCTGTCGTCTAATTGTCTAATTCACAGACCCTATTCACATTTTGCCAACCACTGCAACGGGGGTCCCACCCAGGAACACAGGTTGCATGTAGTTGTCAGGTTCTGTGTGTCTCCTTGAGTCTGGAACAGTCCCTCAGCCTTCCCCTTGACAGTTGTACAGAGGACAACCTTCCCTTCTGTGGGACACCGGCCACTGCACTTCTCCTCACGTGCAGTCTCAGGCCATGTCGTCCTGGCCGGAACGCCGCAGAAATAACCCTGCACTTCACAGTACCTCATCTCAGGAGACACACACGGCCAACCCATTCCCACCACTGCTGACTTTAACCTGGCTCACCTCCAATTCAGTTTCTGTCTGTCAGATTTCTCCACCATCTTTACCAAAATATAGAGAACATTTCCCTGTCGTCTAATTGTCTAATTCACAGACCCTACTCACATTTTGCCAACCACTGCAAGAGGGGTCCCACCCAGGAACAAGGTTGTGTGTAGTTCATGTTCTGTGTGTCTCCTTCAATCTGGGACAGTCCCTCAGCCTTCCCCTTGACAGTTGTACAGAGGACAACCTTCCCTTCTGTGGGACACCGGCCACTGCACTTCTCCTCATGTGCAGTCTCAGGCCATGCCGTCCTGGCCGGAACGCCACAGAAATAACCCTGCACTTCACAGTACCCCGTCTCAGGAGACACACACGGCCAACCCATTCCCACCACTGCTGACTTTAACCTGGCTCCAATTCAGTTTCTGTCTGTCAGATTTCACGGGGGTCCCACCCAGGAACACAGGTTGCATGTAGTTGTCAGGTTCTGTGTGTCTCCTTGAGTCTGGAACAGTCCCTCAGCCTTCCCCTTGACAGTTGTACAGAGGACAACCTTCCCTTCTGTGGGACACCGGCCACTGCACTTCTCCTCATGTGCAGTCTCAGGCCATGCCGTCCTGGCCGGAACGCCACAGAAATAACCCTGCACTTCACAGTACCCCGTCTCAGGAGACACACACGGCCAACCCAGTCCCACCACTGCTGACTTTAACCTGGCTCCAATTCAGTTTCTGTCTGTCAGATTTCACCACCATCTTTACCAAAATATAGAGAACATTTTCCCATTTTTATTTGATTATTTGCATTTAAATACATGGAGAGATATCCACATATTATGTAAATATTTTATCCTCTAAAGATCTTATTGCTTTGGGCCTCTTTCAACAGACAGAGCCAGGAATCATATGCCTGTATACTTCTACACAGACACATGCATGTATATACACATGCATACATACATAGCTATTTCCGTTTATATATATTTTTTAAAGTGTGAATTCATACCAATACTTATAACTCTAATTCAACACCTATGGACAGGTTAAATAAGATGAGGACTAAGCTTGTATTTAGCAAAGTGGAATTTCTTGGTGACTTTTCTATTTCTAATGATATGGTGGAGGCCAAAATCTGTTTGAATAGAGTCTTGAGTAAGAGGAAGAAAATCAGAAACAGTATGTAAGACAACACTTCAAAGAGGTTTTGCTGTAAAGAGAAAGAGAAAAACATAATACTCATTGGAGTTATTATTAACCTGGAATAAATAATAATATAGTATAGTTATATACAGATGTGAATGTTGCCAAAGAGAAGAACAAAAGTATTTTCCATGAGCAATACCAGGAGATTAAGTAGAATATCTGGGCAAAGATGCAGGTCAGTAGGTACATATGGAGGAGCTTGTAGAAATTTTCTTCTGAATGAGGAGAGAATAGGAATTAATCATTTGGTAGAGTGATCAAGTGAATGGAGATAAGGGATCTAGTGTGAGTGCCAGGCAACTACAAGTCTATTTGTTAGTGATCATGTCTTTAAAATTAGACAAGGTAGCATAACTGTGTATTTTTCTTTAGTCCCTTTTGGCTGCAGAGTTGAAATGAACTAACCCCAAGGTAGAACCAAGTGAGAGAGTGGAAGGAAGATATTTTTAGAGCAGACTATGAAGGAAATGCTCAGAGAGATGGATGAGGACACAGGGAATTTTGTTATTAAAACTTTTGAGGTATAGAAGGCACATGAAAGGGCTTCCAAAAATTGTAGAGGCATAAAAGATGGGGTCATAAAAGGCAATATACAAAGCCATTTGGAGATTAGAGTGGGGGTTGAGCGATGGCTTAGAATGTGGCAGTTCACACTCACAGAAATGAGGAGGTGATGAGATTAGGCCCCATGTTTTTATGACAATCATGGAAACCGACCGTGAACACTGACAGGGATGTTTGAGGTTCTCATTAGCCACACGCAGGTTTAGAGACCTCAACTGACTCCTGAGGCTGGTGGTATAAAATCCCACAGAGGCACAGTCTCCCCTGACCGCAAAAGCACTCTCTTAACCTCCACTCTCAGGCTCGCCTTCATTCCTGTTGACAGTGGTGAATGGACATCTAAATGCCCTCATTGATAATGCACATGTGTAAGTGTGTGTGTGATAAAATAGATCCTGTGGGAGATGTTTTAGGAAATTAAACCACAACAGTAAAAGTGACAGGGACACCCTCTTGGAGGGTAGTCCCCATTGTCAGTGTCTGTCACAGAATGTGGAAAATAAGAAGATGTCTCTTTGGGCAGCCAGATGGATGTGGCCATCAGACCCTCCACTTCCCAATCTCTGTTCAGAAGGGCTCCTGCCCCTTCTTGGCCTGGATCAGCAAGAATTGAGTTTCCCATGAGCAGAGAGAATGTTTGTTAGCATCTGAACCTGAAAGCGTCCTCTGTTTCTCCATGTATAAATGGTGGTGCGTTGGTATTGCAATGTTTGCAAATATGTAGGAAAAGTGGAGACTGAAGGCCTCCATACTGAATGTAGTAAAGACCCCAGGGCAGTTAGAGATACGGGCTCTGGCTCATCTTAATGCTATTATAAGCGTGACTAGGGAAAATATGCTAAATTATTAGTAGTGACATTCCCTCCCTCTCCCCCCACAAACCTTCTTATATGAGTGAACCCTGAGATTCTTGTTGCTGAGCAAGTTGATAGATAAAAATGCAATACTTTTGGAGGGGAGGGTTGGGGGGCGGGGGAGACACCAAGGAGATGATGCAGAAATCAGAGAAGAAGCAATACAGGTGGCAGGAGCCTAAAAGGAGCTGAAAGGGAGGGAGAAGACAGACACATTGGAAGCTGGTAAGAACACTGGCAGTGATCTTAGAAAAACGAAAGTATCATGGAGATAGCTAAGTCGTTGAGATCTTCACTCTGAACCATGAGATGCTCACTCCGCCCCTGTCTCCCTAAACAAATTTCAATAACATTCTGCCTTAGGTTTGTTATTTTTGTCATCGTTGCTGTTCTTTTTATTGTTAAATACGATGAGATGGGAGGCTGGATTCCAGCTCGGGGCTGTGTGAAGCCCCGCCTGCCCATGGAGACGCAGGCACCAGCTTTTCTCCCTCCTTTTTATGGAGGCTCCACTTTCTTTGGAGGCAACCGCAGCTAACTTACATACAGTGGGGCCTTGACTTATGAGTTTAATTCATTCCGTGACTGAGCTTGTAACTCAAATTACTCATATGTCAAATCATTAAAGTGAACGAGTGAGACACGTGATGCTGGGCTGATGTGACGTTCACTGTGACATTCGCTGCGCCAACTAGCGGTGGGGTATCTGAAGCTGGCTCGTAACCCGAATTTTAGCTCGCAACTCAAAGCAAAAAATAGGCCAAGACACAGCTCATATCTTGAAAAGCTCGTTAGTCGGGACACTCATAAGTCAAGGCCCCACTGTATTTGATAAAGCCTTTCTGTCTAGCATATGGATATCACTGTATTAACATTATAGTTAGTATTTCTGAATTTTCTGCCTTATGAATTTCAAATTCAAAAAATATATATAATAAAATTGGAACCTCACATTTTCCTGCACAGCTACAAGCACTCAGTTCTGTAAAGCTCCAACCCCAGCCTTCGTGTCCCCCTGCCCAGTGCTGCATCCCCAAGCCCAGCACCAAGGGAAGCCTTGGGCTCTACACTGGACGGCTCAGTTGGAAATGTCTCCATGTTCTGAGCAGCCTTGGGTTACTAGGTTAAAATGCCTGTGTTCAGATTCTTCACCTGTAAAAATTGGGTGAAATACATCTGCTAAAGCATGTAAATTCCTTAGCACCGTGCCCAACACAAATCCCTTAATGAATGCTAGCTAGTATTAAAGTTATAATAATTCCTGGTTTTGGAACATTCAATGTGCTATTTCCCATTAATGTTGTTCACAATGTTCTTACCACCCGCTTAATAGTTAGTTAAAATTGTATTATTTTTAAATGGAGTTGACTCTTCTCCCCTATAGTTTCCATTATAATGCCTATTTTTTAAATTTTATATTGTTGCTCTAGCTGGTTTGGTTCAGCGGATAGAGCGTCGGCCTGCAGACTGAAGGGTCCCCGGTTCGATTCCGGTCAAGGGCATGTACCTGGGTTGCGGGCACATCCCCGGTAGGGGGCATGCAGGAGGCAGCTGAATCAATGTTTCTAACTCTCTCTCCCTCTCCCTGTCCCTTCCTCTTTGTAAAAAAATCAGTAAAATATATTTAAAACAACAACAACTTTATATTGTTTACTATGTTCTGCTTCTGCAACTTAATTCATGCTTGTTAGTTATTAACATGTGATATTCTTTCATTATTTTTCTTTCTACTGTTCTAATATTCTCTGTTATCATAGTTGTAGAGTTGCATTTTCATCTCACATAAATTCATTCTCTAAGATCTCATATTTTTTCTCTAGCTTATTATTATTTTTAATCCTTATCTGAGTATATGATTATTTTATTGATTTGAGAGAGAGGGAAAGGGAGAGGGAGGGAGGGGGAGGGAGAGAGAGGGAGAGGGGGAGAGAGAGAGAGAGAGAGAGAGATTGGTTGCCTCCCATAGCACCCTGACTGGGAATGGAACCTGCAGCCTAGGTATGTGCCCTGACTGGAAATCAAACAACAACCCTCTGGTGTATGAGATGACACTCCAACCAACTGAGCCACCTGGCAAGGGCTCTAACTTATTTCAGTCATCACACATATTTTGTGATTTTGGCATTTAAGAATTTCAAATTTTAATATTGATAAATTTTATAAATACTTATATTTCCTGAGAAATAACCACTACCCAGTACCGATCAGTATCATCATTTATAGGTCAAGGGGTGGTTTTCACTTGACAACTTGATGTTTGTGCACTTGTCACTAGGATTGTACAAAAACCTCACTTAACTGAAGCTGGAGGGAAAGTGTCTAACATTTTATGTGTGTCATCAATTAATCAGTAATTTAAAAAAAGACAGGCAAGCAAATGTGCAGATAGATAGGTAGATAAACAGATGAGAGTACCATACATGCTGCTCTATCATTTGGATTACCAGAATCTCCAGGAATCCTTCTTGCAAAATGTCCCAAAGCTACATGTTTAATTCTAAAATAAATAAATAAATAAACAAACAAACAAACAAACAAACATACACCTGTCCTTAGCCTATTAATTCACTGCAACTCTCTCCTGTCTGATCTATATGACTGCTCAGCTCCTTTGGTTTCTCTAATACTCTTTCCTTTGGAACAAGGCTGAATTGATCTTCACTACTCATCTCTCTTGATGGTCAACCATGATTATACAATTTACAACAAAAAGGTAAGCAAATTAACACTCACTCTTGATTAATTAAAGGAGGGTTAGGTTTCAGCAACAAGTTAGCCCAAGCTCAGAATGGCTCAGTTTAATAGACATTTATTTCTTGCTACCTCAACAGTTCTGTCTGGGCCAATGAGTAGGTGTGTTTGTTCATGGACCCAAGAGACCCTCATTTCTATATCAGGCTCTCATGGTCACCCGTTTAATGGATTTTTGGAAGCTGAAGGGATGGCAGTGAGATAAACAGAGGAAAACTTGCCATTTTTGAACTAAGTTATTGGAATGGTTTCCAATATTAAGTGATTAGAAACATTGTAACCTGTCCTGAGAGTCCATTTTTAACCTTGGAAAAGCATTTTAGAGGGTTCCCTAATTGGTATACTATTTTATGACTTTTTATTTAACAAAGAATCTTACGTGCTTTTAAATTTATTTTGCTAAATAGCATTTTGGGCACCAAGGCACAACTTCATTAAGTGATCTGCTTTCTGAAATAGGCTAATATTTCTTTTTAATAATCTAAAGTGGTAGCAAATAACAAAATGAAAGGAACAAAAAAATATGCCATAATTATAGCATGAGTGTCTCCACACTATAATAGACATATCCATCCTACCAAAACATACATATCGATGCTCTTATGTCTATCTCTGCCTCCAGGACTGAATGGCAGTATGATGGCAGTACTCTGTAGAGATAGCTTGCCTGATTCAGTTATTTCTTATTTTTATATATTTCTCTATTAACCTAAAAAAAATTTGGTAGCACACATACATAGAAATAAAAAGCTGATTTGGTGTGAAAAATGATAAAAATGGGAAAAATCGTACTCTGTCAATTTTTATTATACCCACGTCACATTTATTTTTTTATATTTTAACATTGTTAATAATTTCTCTCACCTTGACCTGAAAGTCAAGTCAATACTGGACCTATGAGATGTTTGGGAAAGTGGGGCTTTGTCTTGGAGAAAAGCTTCAGAGAGTACTGGCTTGCTATCCACTGGTCACTATAAACTTCTGTCCTCTGTGTTCTGGTGTTTGCAACTTGAACTTGAGCTGGTGTAGAAGATTTTGGTGGAGATTTGGCATCTCCAGCATCTTCTAATTGCTCTGTGATTTTGATAAAACATGGAACATCTCATCATTTATTTCCTTCCTTGAATCAACATGATGAAGAAACATAGATGGCTTTCTTAGTCTTTTACCTACCAGGCTTCCTGCCAGCATCTTTGATTTTGAACAATCTATTACAAAATTCTCCACGTTGCTCTCCTTGGTGATGGCAACAGTGCAGATGAAATCTGTCCTCAGAGTGACAAGGCTGGCCCAGGGTGCCTCTAGAACTGGAAGGGCCTCATAGCAGTGCGCTGGCAAGGTCAGATATCAGGGATCCATCTACCATGAGGACTCGGACTTCCTCACTTCCAGGCCAGCAAGGCCACACTGTCTTTTTCCCTCTCTAGTGTTTTGTCTTCTGTGTGTCACGGACATGAAACACAACCCGTTTGCCTGTTTCTTCTGTGTTAACCTGACACATAGGATGGGTTTTGGAACAAGCTGTTCCCTGAGTGCTTTCTGCAGAAAGGTGGAAAAGGAGTTTAACAAACGGGAGTTCCTATTCATAGGCGCCTGTTCCCAACTCACTCCAAGCCCCAGAATCACGGAGGCATATCCTGCAGGGCATAGAAATGCCACTCACAAAGACACAGTCTTTCCTGGCCATTTCTGCCCATCACAACGGGAATGTCTCTGGCCTGGACCACCTCACTGGTGTCATCTCAAACGTCGCAGTCCCAAGAAGTCCATGGTCGGCCCCTGGCAGCTTTCTCTCACTGATTTTGATTGCAATGATGACAAAATCCAGATACTTTTCTACAACAGAATACCCGGAGGTCTCCTTTATCTCATCACTTTATGGAAGATACCTCCCCAAATTTTTTATACAATTAACTTAGCACAAATGCCTAAATCATATGTAACCAATTTCTAGTATAAACTTTTCATTCCTCTTAGCAGAATTTAGTTAAAACATTAAGCTAGTGCCTCAAAAATCCTCTTTACTAAGTTCTGGGAGAGGTTCATCTTCTTCAATCAGTCAAGATGACCTGGACCATATGTTGCTACCACCTGTTCCTGTCCAAAATGCTCTGTTTCAGAATTGCGACTGCTTGTGGCACTATTTCCAGATCATCCTCAACTGCTACAGCTGCAATGTATCTAAGATTATAGGTACAAGATCTTATTGATTGTGTGTTTTCAGAGATTATTTCACCCCCCACAAATATTGCCCATTTCTAAAGGGGAGAAGTATTCTCCTGCCTTTTACTTACTGTCCATTCACTCGCCTATGGTTTTTGCCTATCTAAATGTGCCTGTGTTTTATAGCTCCCAGAGGTTTCTTAGGAGAATAAAATATATATCAGTTTAATACTTGCAGTTTTAGTTTCTTTTCCACTTTACATTATTTCTTGCAGTTGTTACAACAAAGATTTTGTGATGAAGCGGGTAGATATAATCCAAAGTTTAGTTAATAGTTTAGTCCCTCCAAAGATTAATCGCTCAGCAACTAAAAACAATGGTTTAGAGTCTAGTTTCTCTAAATAGGGCTAAACTAAGGAGTCCTGTATCTTCTGTCTGGAAGCAGTGTCAATGCAGAGAGATCTTAATCTTAATTACAGCACCACTTCTAATTAGCATATGACCCTGGGCATGTTACTCATGATCAGTTTTCTAATCTGTAAAATGGAGATACTAATCTACGAGCTTGCTGTAAGGACTGAATGAGGTTATTTATATTGAGCTCCTAAGACATTGCCTTATACATAGTGAGAGTTAATAAATATCATCAATTAATTAGCATTGAATTAAGACAAAGTCTGTGTTCTTTCATCTGGTCACTTGGATGATTTTGACTTTTTTGATGTTGATTTCAGGGTTTTCTTTAACCTAATTTTCTTAAAAATTCCCTTGGACAAATGCCTGTTTTTTAAAATTGAGTTGAGAAGGCATGGAATACATACTGGTCTCAAGAAGTCATATCTGGATTCAACTCATTGATACAATGCGAGTTAGTGTTTCAGTTCCTATTTACAGGACGTTCATCAAGGAGGCTAAAAAATATGGCGGTGGAGATATGGGGGGTAATTTTTGAAGACCCCACAGTTCCCGGAATGGTCCATGGCCATGGGGTCTCTTCTCTTACACTTTCTCCTCTCCTGCCTGGCAGAGGCCCTGCAGAAAGGGGGAGGCGAGACTTGTGCTGCAGAGACCCAGGGAACGCTCAGGCTCCATGGGAACGCAGGGAATTGGTGTTGACACTGGACCATGCCGGGGAGGAGATGGCGCTTTATGGACAGGCCCGGGGTCCTACTGCACATCTCACCGTCGGTTTCTAGCTCTCTGCTGAGTGAGAGTGCACGTGAAACAGGAGTGGGCTGACATGTGCATTAAGAGCCAAGAGATAAGAACCTGAATTTGCCACAGAGAAAGTGATAAACATCAGTAATAGAGGAAACATTTCATTTTTCAAATCTGTTAGCAGCCAGGGGAGATTAAAAAAAATATCTATAAAAATGTATTTGCATGCCCTTTTAAATGTAAATCACCAAAAGGCAGCATACTTAATAGAAGACTGCATGTTGAAATAGACTATATGAGTCAACTGCAGCTTCTTACTAATGAAAGAAATCATTTCAAAGTCCTTTGACTGTTCAAGTCATGGCTAATGGTTTTAAATATTTCTCACTAGTATTGATCCTCTGTGGTTAAGGAAAGGCTACCTCACAGGTGACATGCTGGTTTCTGAGGTTTAGGTTCTACGTTCTGAAATGATTCTCAGGGGAAAATAAAAGTATTCCTGCCCCTAAAAGAAAACAGATTATGTAACGCAGATGACTGTTGAAGAAAATAAGGTGAAAGTGAGGAAGAGAACGCATTTCCACCTTCCTAGAGCTGTTAACATTTACAAGTATGAAGGTGCAGCTTGTACTATTCCCTCTGGCACATACATAGTCACCAAGGATGAGGAATAAGAGCAAGTGTATGCCCAGAGATAAAATGCAAAACATCACCTTTAATGAAACCTTCTAGGTCTGCTTTGAAAGCTCAGTATTTGAAAGGCGGTACTATGGGCAAGGAGAAATTCAAATGTTGTTAATATGCATAAATATATACATTGAAGACATCAAAATTCCACTGACATATGCTTCTAAAATCAGTATTGCTGATACAGTCTCTCATAACTTATTCTCAAACATCTATGCATATACTTCAGCATATTTTTCTAAATTGGGAAATAAAGCAGTTTTATAAGACTGAAAATGACATACAAAGATATATTTCTCACTTTCAATGACCTCTTTCATTTTGTTTTGTTAATCCTCACTGGAGAATATTTTTTCCAATGATTTGTAGAAAGAGTGAAAGGGAGGAAGGAAAGGGGAGTCAGAGAGAAGGAGAGAGATACAGAAAAACATCCATGTGAGAGAGACACATCGATTGGTTACCTCTGAACCAGAGCAGGAACGAAACTGCAACCCAGGTACATGCCCTTTACCGGGAATCAAACCTGTGAACCTTTGATGCATGGGCCAAGACTCCAACCACTAAGCCACATCTGCCACAGCTAATGACCTCTTTTAAAGCAATTATATGATATAGTATCTTTCTTACTGGCATGCAAAAATGAGCAAGGTTTAGATTTTAAAGTGATCATATTATGCTTTGTCATTAAGGACTTAACATATACATGAAGCGATTCTTATAAGTACTTCCCATTATCTTTTAAACCAGAACTTTACCTGGCAAATTTTATAGCCTCAAAGATAGAACATGCGGGGAAAACTAAGTGGGTCACTACCACCTTGGGTTTTCCTCCCAGTATTTCATTAGAAGCATGTGTGTTGGGTCTGAGTGTTGTGCATATATTTGTAGCACCTCTCAAAACATACATAATTGTAGATAAGGTGATCTTATAATTATCATCTTATATCATCTATAAATTTTAGCTACAAAAATGTTAATATCTTGTCTGATACACTCTGAAATATCACCTGTATATCTCTATTCAATGCTGTATTAAGTATATGTAACTCTGTTTTAAAATTGAGGCCCTTGAATAGTCTTTAAAAAGTATAACCCACTTAAGAATGAAGGTTCTTGGATGGAAGATTAAACCATAAAATGCTAGGAGACCAAAACATGATAGCAAAGAGGTGCTGACAGTCATCAAATATTGTTTGAGAGGTAAAGTCTTCTCTTGAAAATGGAAAGTGAATCCCTTCTGGGTGGATTGTCACAGGTTCAGGACACATGTAGGGAACAGTGTAGACTCTCTCTCTAGTCATGTGCATGGAGTAGAAATCTGAACAAAAAGAGCGAGGAGCAGAGCTAACAGTGACATGGGTGACAATGTCTAGGACTAAAAATAACACTTAAAAGCTTTCCAGAAGGACAAAGTTCATTAGGGTTTTAATACTTGAAGTTATTTTCCCTGGAGCTAACTATGGATTTCCTGGAGAAAAATTTAGAAACCAATTATGGGGTATTATTCTACTCAAGTACCAGATTCTACAAAAGCACTGGATGGGATATCTTTCTTGTTATTTGATTGGCCTTTCCTTAATCACTGACAATGTGGAGTATCTTTTCACGTGTTTGTTAGCCAATAGATTTGAGGTATGTTATCTTATTTGGAGAATTGTTTATTTATATCATGTGCCCATCTTTAATTGGATTTTTTGCCTTTTTATTGTTGAGTTATACGAGTTCTGTATATTTTTGGAAAAATAACAAATGTTGGCAAAGATGTGCAAAAATTGGAACCTTCATACATTGCTGATGGGAATGAAAAATGGTGCTGCCTCTGTGGAAAATACTTTGGCAGTTCCTCAAAAAGTTAAAAATGGAGTTATATTATCCAACAACTCCACTGTTAGGTACATATCCAAGAAGATTGAAAACATATGTTCACACAAAAACTTGTACACTAAACATGGTCACACAAAGTATTGTCCATAGCAATATTATTCACAATAGCTCAAAAAGAGTACAAATAACCTTTAATAGATTAATGGATAAACAAAATGTGATATGTGCATATAATAAAATATTATTCAAGAATAAAAAAAGAGTGAAGTGCTGATTCATATTACAACATGGATGAACCTTGAAAACATTGCGTTTAGTAAAAGAAACCAGGAACAAACGGTCACTATTACGTGATTTCATTCATATGAAATACATAGAGGAAGTATATTAGTGATTGTGAGCAAAAGCGGGGAATTGGGAGTGACTACTCACAGGTACAAGATATTTTGGGGGGTTTTGATAGAAACCTTCTGGAATTAGATATGGAAATGATTGCACCGTGTTGTAAAATACTAAAAACCACTGAATTGTGCACTTTAAAATGGTATATTTTATGTTGTATAAGTTATATCTCAATTTAAAAAATGAGCTAGAATTACAATGGGCAGAAATTGGAACCTAATTGGTATCTAAAGGTATATCGGTTCATTTGTAGATTCAATGATATAATTAGAGACTGAAGTGAACTGAGCTCGTCTCTGAGGTTGCTGCTCCTGGTGAGTTTAGATTCAAGAGAGAGGTTCCTGTGTATCATCAGAGCCAGCTACGGACGATAGAAATTAGTTCCAAGGGGAAGAGTTCATTTCTGACAATACTAGTTGAGAATTTAGTTATAATTCTGCCAAAGATAGACAAACCAAAACAACAACCAAAAATTCTCTTGCAAACCAGCCAGTGCTTCCAGGGCAATAGCTCATTCTTATTCCAGGTTTTTAAAAATACATAAGTTCTTGTAGAATTACTTTCTCATTCACAAGGTCCAGGTTGGTATTTTGAATTTTCTTTTAAAAGCTATTGTTCAGATTTCCTGGCAGCTCAGTTCCTTTTTGTTAGAGAGCATTTCCCTCACTGAGCTCTCAGAATTGTTTCTCTGAAAAAATGTCAACCTGTCATCTGAAAAGAAGAAAAACATGTGCATATTTGGAGAGTGGTGGTAATTCTGTGATTTGGGGAAACTGCATAGGCTAACACTTCCTCGAAGAATGTACATAATTCTTACTGTCACATTAAGATTTTGAGAAGTCCTGTTGTAAAAACCAACCAATGCAAGAAAAAACAAGCCTGATCAAATTTGCTTAACCCAGTTTATTGTAATATTGCCATTGTCAAGGAATACAATTAACATCTTACCCATGTTCCTTTGACTATAGTTTGATAAACATTTTGGTTAGAGCCTAGCTTTGCTCTACTAATTCAGAGCTTCTAATTTTGGTTGGACATTTGAAAATGCATGCTGTTTTTAGAAACTTCAGGATTATGTTTAGTGCAAATAGATTTACAGTTGGCTGTTTATTATCTCTTTAGGAAAAAAAAATGCCTTGGTCTACTTGTCCCTGGGCAGCAGTGCAGTCTTTACAAAGTAAAGAGAGTTAGTGTTTCACTTCCTATTTACAGATAATTGCTATCATCTCCAAAAGTGTTATTTTCAGAGTATGTGGCCATATCAGTGAGGTGAATTATTCTTGGAAAAATTTTAAAGGAATGTGGTTTTGTTTAAGAATATATTCGAGAAATGTAAACTTTTAAAGCTCACCTTACAATGTTAGAAATGATTTTTTAAAAAGAAACAAAACTCCAATACTTTAGAAAAAATGGCCTACGTCATATTTATGGTTTCCCTCTCCCCTTACAATATGCACATTTGGGGAACTTCATTTACTGATGGTTATGCCCTATTAATGACAATGAAATTCTAATTTTATACGAAATGGTGTTTTAAAAGCTGCTGTCCAGATTTCCTGGCAGCTTAATAAATGAATCTGGCAATGTAGCAGGATACAAAATTGACACCCAGAAATCTATGGCTTTTTTATACAACAATAATGAACTCACAGAAAGAGAAACTAAAAAAACAATCCCATTTACCATTGCAACAACAAAAAAATTAAGATACCTAGGAATAAACTTAACTAAGGAGGTAAAAGAGTTGTACTTGGAAAACTACAGAATGTTGAAAAAAGAGATAGAGGAAGACATAAGCAAATGGGAGAATATACCGTGTTCATTGATTGGTAGAATTAACACCATTAAAATGTCATAGTACCCAAAGCAATCTATAGATTCAATGCAATCCCCATTAAAATACCAACAGCATATTTCACAGCATATTTCAACTCTGATCCCCATTAAAATACCAACTGCATATTTCACAGCATATTTCAACTCTCCAAAAATTTATATGGAATAAAAAAAGACCCCAAATAGCCAAGCAATTCTAGAGAAAGAAGAACAAAGTTGGAGGGATCACAATACCAGATACCAAGCTATATTACAAAACCACTGTTCTCAAAACTGCCTGGTACTGAAACAAGGACAGATATTTAGACGAGTGGAACAGAAAAGAGCCCAGAAATCGACCCTAGCCATTATGCTCAATTAATATTTGACAAAGGAGACAAGAGCATACAATGGAATCAAGACAGTCTCTTCAATAAATGATGCTGGGAAAATTGGACAGATACATACAAAAAAATGAAACTAGACCACCAACTTACACCATAAACAAAAATAAACTCAAAATGGATAAAGGACTTAAGTGTACGATGGGAAACCATAAAAATTCTAGAAGAATCCAAAGGCAACAAAATCTCAGACATATGCCGAAGCAATTTCTTCACTGATACAGCTCCTAGGGCATTTGCTTACCT
>NW_006290675.1:1435446-1437249 GCF_000327345.1 Myotis davidii | reverse complement strand
TGCATGCATATAAGCATAACCAATGGACAGACAGTTGGGGGGTGAGGACATGTGCTGGGGGGTGGGAGTAGCTGGGGATAGGTCAATGGGGGAAAAGGAGACATATGTAATACTTTAAACAATAAAGAATTTAAATTAAAAACAAAGAAATGGTGCTCTTTAATTTCCTAGAAAATATCGGGAACTTGAACAGAAAATTTTGTAGGACAAAGCTTCTTGGTCCTATTTAGTAATGTTGTCCATCACTGTCCAAGTGTATTGAGAACACAATAGTGTGGAGACCAGACCGTCAGGCTCCAGCTTGCAATTAGCTCAGAAATGTAATCTAACTTGTAAGCTTTGGAAAATTCTGCTAAAATTTGTACTCCAGTCACTAATATTTTTCACAAATATGTCTGACTACTCAACTTCATCTATTAACATACTTTAGGCAAACAAAGTTTAACCAGATGTGATAGCTGCCCTCCAGAATCCAATAGTCTAGTGGGCAGATGAGTGAGCTTTATTAGATATAATGGAAATTTATATTAAATCACAAGAAGATGCTGTACACTCACTAGAATAGCTAAAATGAAAAAGGCAAGCCATGTTAAATATTAGCAAAAATGGGATGCAACAGGAACTGTCAGATATTGCTTAGAGAAGTATGTTGGTTCAAAAGGCATACTGACCAAGCAATTCCACTTTTCAGTACATATCTCACAGAGAGCTGCACATGCAGAAACCAAAACACTCACAGGTACTTATAGAAGCATTATTATTAATAATTTTGGAAACACTCCAAATATCTTCAAATAATAGGTTGGCTAAATAAATCGTGACATATTTATAAAATACTTTGCAATATTGCTTCTCAGCCAGGAGTGACTTTGGCCCCCAGGGACATTTGGCCATGTCTGGGAGACATTTTTGGTTGTCACAACTGGTGGGCTTCCTAATGGCATTTAGTGGACAGAAGGCAGGGATGCTGCTAAACATTACACAAGACGGGTCCCAACAGCCAAGAATTATCTGGTCCAAAATGTCAGTAGTCCTGAGGTTGAGAAACCCTGCATATTAGTTTTCTATAAAACTACAAGTTACCACAAACTAGGACAAACTACCACAAGTTTAGCGGCTTCAAACAGCACAGATGTAGATCAGAAGTACAACGCAGACTAAAATCAAGCTGTTTGGCAGCGCTGGATTCCTTCCCGGAGGGCCTCAGGGAGGGTCTGTTTACTTGTCTTTTCCAGCTTCTAGAGGACACCCACTGCACATTATTGCATCTCATGCTTTAGTTCTGACTCCTGGATCTCTTCCTCCACTTGCTAGCAAAGCCAGCCCAGTCCCTCCCACACGGTTCTCTCTGGCCTGCGGTTCTCTCTTCCACTTTCAAGGACTCTCGTGATTACCTTGGGCCCACCTGGAGACCACAGACTAACTACCCCATAGTACGGTCAGCTGACTAGCAACCTAATTCCATCTGCCCATCACTTCTCCTTTGCCAGGTATGGTAACAGATTCACAGGTTCTGGGGATGAGGATGTTGACGTCTTTGGGGGCCATTAGTCTGCCTGCCTCCCCCTGCTACACAGCGAACAGCACGGCGCTCATGGATCTCACAAACATGATGGTGAATGGAACACACAATGAGTAGAGAATCTATGGCTCTGTCTATAGAGAATTCAAAAACAGGCCAAACTAAGCCTATTTTAGTTTGATGGAAATGGAATAACCATCCCCTGACTCAGCGGTAGCTTCCTGAGCACAGCACCGGCGGTGGAGCCAGCAGCGCCCAAAGCCTCCTGGTCACCAGAAAGC
>NW_006290675.1:1432981-1435407 GCF_000327345.1 Myotis davidii | reverse complement strand
TCCTGCTGGGGGCTGGGCCGGCTGCTTCCTGCTCCTGGAGTCTGGGGCGGCTTTGGGGGCTTTTCTAGAAGCTCACCCTCGATTCCATAGCTTCAGCCCTCCCCAACATGCTGGCAGCGGTTTCATTCTCTAAAAGAAGCCCTCTCTGCTTAAAGGAGCTTGAGTGGATTTGAATCTCTAAGGGAAAAGTCGCCAACATTATGGAGCATTAGCAATAGCTCAAAGCTCTCGTCAGTCAGACTGAAGTATGAAGCATTGCACTAATACTTTACAAATATTATGCCATTTAATCCCAGTGATCATTGGGTATGGCTGCCCTCTATCATAGGTGATGTGACTGAGAATCAAAGAGATTAAGTTGCTTACCTGCAGCTAGTCACGGTGGTGCCAGCCCGGAGCCCGGAGCTCAGCAGGCCGGGCGCTTCTCCTTGCAGTGGCTGCTCGGTCTCTGTCTCATTACCCTTTAGAGCGGTGGTTCTCAACCTTGGCTGCACATTAGAATCACCTGGGAATCTTTTTAAAATCCTGATTTCTGGGCCTCATCCTCCGGAAATTCTGGTTTTGTTTTTTTTTATTATGGGGTGAGGCCACACATTAGTAACAAAGAAACAGAATTTCCGGAGGATGAGGCCCAGAAATCAGGATTTTAAAAAGATTCCCAGGTGATTCTAATGTGCAGCCAAGGCTGAGAACCACAGATTTAGAGCTTGATTTCCTCCCTCAATTTATGCGCCGCCAGGGTATATCAGTCAGAACACTTGGTTGTGAACAATAGAATCTGTTCTGGCTACTCGAATCCGAAAAGCAATGTATTTGAGAATATGAGATGGCTAAGACGTTCACTGGGATAGTTTGAAAACAAAAAAGCAAATACTCAAAACTAAGCTCCTAGCAATAATATTCCAAAACACGACACGGAACTGAACTATGGAGGAAACTGTGCCCACTGCCTCTGTCGGGTGCCGAACACCAGAAACTCAGTGTGACTGGCACTGATGGCATCTGCACCAGGAACTCAGCCTCGCAGCCCTGGGATGCTACTGCTGTCCCTGCCCCCCTCCCTCCCGCATCCAGTCACTTCCATGGCTCATTTCTGAAAAACAAACAAACAAACACGCACACACGCACACACACATGCGCGAGCACACACACACAAAAAGGCCCAGCAAGCATGTCTGATGGCTGTGCCCTGGGCACAGGCCTTCATCTGGTCTGCAAATTGGGCTTTTGACTTCTATTTCCACACTGGAGAGAGAATGATCATATGTAGACATTTCCCCCAAAACAGGGGAAACAAGGGGGAATGAAGAATGTGATCCATGTCCATTACAAACAGGGTTGAAGTTTAGTCTCTACTCTCTTTTCTAAACACCGTACTGAATTAGGAGTTTACTAGTCCTGAGTGTTTTCCATCAGTCATTAGAGCTGGACGCCATCTACTAATCCATTTGGAAAGCCTGTCATTGGCTCTGCACTGTTTAAAACAAGCTTCTTTTTGAGAGAAAATAAAAAGTTTAATGCAAAACCATAGTAGAGACTATTCACTTCACAAATTACCCATCTCACAAATGAATGAAACAAATGGTCATTAGCATGCTGCCGAGTTCTTAGTTCTGCACAATTTCATTTTATTTTTGAGCCTATACAGGCTCTTATGTGTCATGTGTTTGTAACTGCATTTTTAATACTCAGATGTTAACGTAATCCATGAAAATAATTGAAGAATTATGAATTGGACATATACATTTTAATCACCATGCCTTTAATTAGGCTCATTTTGTTTCTTTTCTGAACATATGATTTCCTGGCATGATTTCACTTCACTGATACTTGGTAGGCCTTTAAAAGACACTGTTAATAACCACAATGTAATGTAGGATTTCAAAGTTCCACTTACTAGATATACATGGAAGAATTGAGTACATCTTTACATCAATCAAAAAACAATTCCTCTTCCTGAGCCCCCACAGTTGGTATGCCCCTGTGGACACTGACTTGAAACAGACCCGGTTAACACACATCCTCTCTTCAGGATGCACATTTTCCTGAGGGTTAAAAAGTAATTTGTATTATTATTTTTTTGAATTTTTGTTATATGTTACTCTTTTGTCTTTCATATATCAATTGGCTGCCAGGGCCTCATTAGCATAAGCATTTTAAGGTTTCTTTCAAGTGAGATGACAACCAGCTTTCTTTTTTTAAAATTGATTTCAGAGAAGAAGGGAGAGGGAGATAGAGATAGAAACATCAATGATGAGAGAGAATCATTGATCAGCTGCCTCCTGCATGCCCCCTCCTGGGGATTGAGCCCACAACCTGGGCATGTGCTCTGACTGGGAATTGAACCGTGACCTCCTGGTTCGTAGGTGGACACTCAACCACTGAGCCTTGCCAGCCAGGCTGATAACCAGCTTTAATAGGAATGA
>NW_006290675.1:1429910-1432902 GCF_000327345.1 Myotis davidii | reverse complement strand
TCTGGCCCATGACCACCCACGCCTTGAAGGAGGAAATTGAGCGCTATATCAATGAAATTCAACCACATTTATGCAAAACAGTCATGGAAAATTTCAACGAAAGAGTGCGTATGTGCCAGCAAAGCCGTGGAGGCCATTTACCCTATATGCTATTCCATACATAACCTTATACTGTATACTTTATGAATCAATAACAAATTTACAATTTTTAATTATAAACTTGTGTTTTCTATCAATATTACTTCTTGCGTGAATTTTGGGACGCCCTTTATAAGCTTGCCTTATATTAAGAAGCAGTAAAAAAGGTACTTAATTTAATGAAATGCATGACCTTTTTGTGATGTATCAGATAAGTTGCAGATGCTGAGAATATACAGCAAGATATTAGACCGCTTAACTTAACACTTGGAATTAAACAAGACAGAGAGACACACACGGAGATAATTACATAAATAGACTATTAAGCCACTTAGTGAGTTAGATATCAACATTCCCTATTACAAAATCCTCAGCCATCCTATGTCCCCTCCCCCACCTCAGTTTTCATGTTCCCTGTCTCCTTTCCCTTTAACTAAATTTCTTGAGAGAGTTGTTGTCTCAAGTTGTTTTCATTTTCCACTTTATCTAAGACTGTTACATGTGAATTCTGCTCACCTCTTACCCACAAGGTCATTGGAACATTTCTCACCAAGGTCACCAAAGCCACCGCTTACTTGATCCCTTTACCAGAATTTAACACTGCTGACAACTCTGTTCTTATTGAAACACTTGGCCCTTGAGTTCCCTGACACTTCACTCTCCTCACTTCCTTCCTTTGTCTTTCTTTGGACATCTTATGTTGGCCTTCTTTGCAAACTCTTTATGCCTGTCTTTTTAGGCTGTTTCTTGGGAGTTGGTCCTACTTCTCCTCTCTATACATTCCCTGGGACATTTCAACCAAAGCTACTGCTGAAATGATCATTTACATACCAATGAGTCCAGGACGTCTTCATCACATGTGTGTGTGTCCTGAGCTCCACACCCACTCTGGGGCATGGTATCGGCACTTAGAAGCACCTGCACCGCTGAGACACAAACAGCATTTCAAGCCATCACCTCATTAGATTTATAAGAACCTTTTACCATTCTCTGAGACGTTTCAATGCTTGTAAGTCCCCATCTGGAATTTAATGAGGATGTGATCAGAATGTAGATTCTAATCTTGAAGTTCCTACAGTGAAATGATTTTGCTTTGAATGTCCCTCTCTTCTGACAAATGCTATGATCTAGTTTGGGCTGAAATCCATCAGGAACGTACACCACAGCCCTTCAGTGTGGTTCACACAAGGATAACTTCATGCTGAGAGGCCTTGAAGAACAGAAAGTAATGGGAACGCTACATGTCTTGGTGATGATATTTATGAGAAATCACTTCACACTTATAAATCTAATGGTTTCTATCTCTCTCTTAGGAAAAAGAAAGGTAACATTTATAAATTTTAAGCAAGTAAAATGGGGCTTTTCAGAAAAATTAATTTTCTACGTTGTAGCAAATGGAACATGTACCATTTCTTGAATTCCTCTAAGAAATACATGTCCGAGCTAATGACAGTTTATATTAACAGCATTAATATAAAACAAGACACTGAGCCCTCTCTTTGCCACAGTGAAAATTTGAAGGAATTTACCTGTGGAACCATTTGGGCCTGGTGCTTCATGTGGGGTAGATGCTTAATAACTCTCTAATTCCTCTGTAGAGAATGGTCTACACCAACTTTTTAATGCTAATAAGATAGTTTATAATCTGCCAGTATCCAACAGTCCTTCCTTACTCAAGGGTGCCTTTCAAAAAGTAGAAAGAAGGGACACATGTGAGTGTTATCACAGTGTCTCTCTGTCAAGAGTTTAGCTCAGCTACTTCATGGTATTGCCGCCTTGGCACCCGTGTTATTTGGCCAAGCAGCCTGCAGTGGCTTTAAACTCAAGCAAGAGCATGAGAGCGTAAGATTTCTCAAACCCTCTTGTGATCAAGTCTCCCCTGCCTCCAGTGCCTTCCCTTGGACCCTTAGAGACGACGCCACTGGCGAGCATGGCCAAGACCTTCCTCTTTTGATTTGAATTGACCAATCTGGCCTCAGCCTTGGAAGCACTGCACCCAAAGACCCTAACAAAGGCATGTGCCCTACGTCCTGCCTCTCTCTGTCCGCACGTGACCTCCCTGTGTGAGCCTGAGGCGGTGTGCCAGAGGCTCCTCCAGAATCTGCAATTGATAAACAATTCAATGTCTCTTGTGGCCTGATGTTGAACTGCAGCAGCTCACCATCCAGCACCCTGTGCTCCACGCAGGAAGTGTTTACTTGATAAATTCATAACATTCTTCCTAATGGGACCTGACCTCTTTATCCTAAGTGCTCTGAGTTTTGATTCGATGCAGGCAGGAGACCTAGGTAGAGATTGGGACTTTCTACTTTTGTGACGCAAGTCAGGCCTCTCCAGACGTGGAATTTGGGATTTTTACAATTCAAGTAAGACCAAATTGGCTTTCTGATTATTTTATTTGAGTGGGCCACTATAATTATTTAAATATTCTAGAGAATTCTGAGTGTGCAATCATTCCCTAAGATGCTAACTCTTCCTACCCTTCTGCTCTATTTGCCAATATCTGGCTTCTGCCCACCAGATACCTCCATTATTGCTAAAGTCACAGGGTCCAATTTTGTTCATTTCAATGGCTGCCCTTCGCACTAGAATTGCTGGCCTAGAATAAACAGCCAGCAAAATTGATTTAAAGATTCTAGGGCTTCTCTCATTAAGCTATTCCTTCAGAAATTACCCAGTTAGCCTAGGTTTTCCAATTTATTTGCATAGAAGTCTGAAAAACAGTATCTTAAACCATGCTGGCGAAAGGACTGACTTTTCCATCTGCCCATGAATGCCTGCTTTATCCCTCTCACTGGTGGCAACATGTGGGAAGAAGGAGTATGGTCAACATTGAAAGAGATCACATTCTAGG